>NC_137050.1:28458586-28918586 GCF_032717465.1 Coenobita brevimanus
TTTACATTTTCTTCTGTTCTCTAATTATCTTGTTAAGGAGAGGCAATATCACATTAAGTAATATGACGAGAAGGGAGAGGGGAGGAATGAACATGGAAAAGGAAATGGAAAGAATATCTTACAAATTAAGAATGAAAGTCCGTGTCCTTTGGTGAAAAGAAGCTTCTTTTTGTAGTTCTGAATTTGTATAAGAAATAAATAAAATTATATATATATACTGTATATATATATATATATATATATATATATATATATATATATATATATATATATATATATATGTAATATGTGGTAGGTGGGGGCACTCACCATCCACTCACTAAATGTAGTGCTGCCCTCGGGTGTCCGCCCTTTCCTCTCCTCCATCCTTCTTTCTTTCCATCCTCTTCTGTCTTTCCTTCATTCTTTGCTCGTCCTTCTGCCTACGGGTGACTTTACACTCCCTCTTATGTCTTTGTTTCCTTCATTCTCTCCTCTCCCTTCTCCCTGTGGGTGACTCTACACTCAGTGACAACCAAATGGTTTCCTGTACACCAGGAAACCATTTACTATGCTGAGTGGTAACCATATAGGCCTAACCAAATTTTGGTGCCTGGTGGTTTAGGAGTAATTACGGCGCTCCAATCGGATTGAGCCGGTGAAGGTTTATATCCAAGGGGTGGTTGGGGTTTATTGCTCACGTAATGCCACTCAAGGATGAGTGAGACTGGTCACTTTCATCTTAAATATCAGGACAAATTTGCCTAGCCCCGGGCTTCTACACTCCTCATGTGGCAATGTAGGACTGGATGATGAATGAATTATATACCATATATATATATATATATATATATATATATAAAATTGAAATGTAAAGGTGCTGTTAAACGTGAAAAGATTAATCTACTGAAAATGCTGAGAGAGAGAGAGAGAGAGAGAGAGAGAGAGGAGGGGGGGAGTGAAAGTGCCAGGAAGGAAGTCGGGTGGATGGAATTAACATATGAGTGAAGTAAATGTATGAATAGTGGAATGAAATACCGGTTAAGCTGCAGAAGGGAAGAGAGAGGCGATGAATAGAAAGGAAGAGAGAGACGATGAATAGCAAGGAAGAGTTTGGCGATGAATAGAAAGGAGGAATATGAATAGAAAGGAAGAAAGTGGCGATGAATAGAAAGGAAGGGAGTGGTGATGAATGGAAAGGAAGAGAGAGGCGATGAATAGAAAGGAAAAGAGAAACGATGAATAGAGAGAGTGGCGATGAAAAGAAAGGAAAAGAGAAGCGATGAATAGAAAGGAAGGGAGTGGCGATGAATAGAAAGGAGGAGAAAGAGATGATGAATGAGGGAAAACGAGAGGGAAAGTTCGAGTGAGATCAGCGTTACTTTCACCGCCCTTCACTTGCCTGTTATTTCAACCCCTCCCCCCAGCACACAAAACCTGGTCTCTGGCTGCCTGACCCCCCCCCCTCCTCCCCTCCTTCTTTTCTCTCTGCAGGCCCCCCCCCCCCCCTCTCGTTTCGATTTTGTCTCCTACTGTCATGGCACACACACACTCTCTCTCTCTCTCTCTCTCTCTCTCTCTCTCTCTCTCTCTCTCTCAGCTATTTATTAATCTAGCTGCTTTATAAATTTTTCTGCTTCCCTGCTTCTAATCGCCGTGTGTATGGTTTATATTTCCAGTACATGTTGAGTCATGTTCTCCCATATATGTTTCGCACCATTGTTTTTGTACCACTTTCATATATGCCTCGTGTGTGTGTGTGTGTGTGTGTGTGTGTTGCTTTTTTACGTCCTGCTTGTAGGGTATCTTATTTTTTTCATGCCCGGAACTTTCACTTGCGTACCCTGCCGAGGGGTTCTTGTACCTGTGTGTGTGTGTGTGTGTGTGTGTGTGTGTGTATAAGCATGTGTGTCACTTAAGTATCGTGCTTTTTTTGTAACCTGTCTGATTTGTGGTTTCGTCTTTATGTCTGATTTTTCAAGCTTTCATTTTTTTTTTTTTTTATGCTGTACACAAAGTCACTTCAGTTTGCATGAACTGTTAAGAGAGTGCTTGTTGTTTAGATGATTTGGTAACCTGTTCAGTTCGTGTCACTTTCCCCGAGCTGAACTAATCGCCTTGTGTCTGGCAGAATGAAATGAAAATAACAGCATCGATCAGAAGGGCTGTTTGTATCCCCCTTAGCCCGAGGGGTCTTTTAACTGAATAAAATAAAACCTGGTGCTTGCCATTAACTCCTTTACTGTGAGGACATTTCATAATTAGTTCAGCTGTCTCCAGGCACTTTTATGGACAAATGAATAGGTTTTCAAGCTGGAAGAATTAGGTGCCGCCTTCATTGACCCCGTGGTTGCTAGAGGGTTCTCCAAAACTAAGTTAAATCGTCTGGTGGTAACAAGACTTCAGAAATTTAATACGTTATCGAACAGAAGTGATTAGTCATCATAAAATATCAAATGTTCTCGAAAAGACAGAGTTAAAAGCAAAGGGGACTGCAGGTGCTGTACAAAAATATGAGACTGGTGTTTGTCAGACGCAGTTTAAGTGTTGGCTGCGAGCCGCCATATTTATACGGTGTTATAGTGCACTTCCTGCCAGGCCGTTTGTTCCAGTCACCGGTTACCTTGAGATGTAGGTTTAGGCCAAGGGACATGTGCTCATTGGCTCTGAAGATTGTAATTTTGTAACATATCTTCTGCAACATCTGTTGTAACATCTGCACGTTACTCCATAACATCCTTTTATGCGTTGTTGATGCAAGTTATAGTGAGATTAAACCGATATAAATATCATACAAAAACTTCTGTAGTGTAATATAAGAAAAACAAACAAACAAAGGGAGAGGTGCTATGAAATCTAGTATGTCACTGAGAATACGACCCGAGTGAACTGTACAGGGCTAAAAATTGGTATTGTAACTCCCATCCATTCATGAGTAGAGAACTAGCGCTTGTATGCAGTGGCATTACTTTCTAGTACCGTAAGTCAGGCCTTTGAGTCCACCGATATAAGGGTATGTTCTCACTTAGGGTAATTGTCCGATAGTGTAGGTCGGGGTAGAATTAGATCATTCAGTTTCATTAAGTCAGTTATGCGGCATTCCGTTTTTTTTTTTTTTTTTTTTTCCCGACATTATGTAGGTGAGAATAAGAAACGGATTGTCTAGAACATAGCCTTATGAAATGGGATATTCTCCCAATTTTTAATCTGTCTACACGATTTGCGTCAGGTCAGGGCTATGCGCTGCAAAGTTTCTTTGGACTGGTGGGCGGTGGAAAAGTACTGTACCAGATATTTATAATTTCGATCATAACAGCATATGAGAATTAAACATACTAAGGCGACATGATAGCTACGAGAAGACGCAGCATAAAGGAAACAAAAATGGAGCGATAAAAAACGAGATGATAATGATGATGATTGAGGTGAGAGGGTCCGCCCATCCTTGACCTTGGGGCTCTGTATTACCCTCACCGGCTGCAGGATGGAAGGTGCGGAGGGGAGAGGTGAATTGTGATGAAGGAGAGAGGAAGGAGGGGACTGTCTGAGAATGCAAGAGAGATCTACTACTCTCTTTTGTTTCACTGTCTGGCCTTTGTATCTATCCTTCCCTCCTCGTAACTCTCAGTGGCTTTACTTTTTAAGGGGAGAGGGGGGGGGTCTGCTTGGGAATAGAGGTGGAGGAGGGATGTAGGAGAAGGTGGGGATGGCTGGAAGGGATAGGGATACTAGGGGCAGAGAAAGGAGAGTGAAGGAATAAAGATTAAGGGTAGATGATGCAGTTGGAGGGGATATTATGTGAATGAAGGAGATAGAAGAGGAGAGGGAAAGGGAGTGGAGCTGCTTGAGAAAAAGGATAAAGAGAAGAGGTGGGAGGAGGAGGGGAAAGAAAGAAAAGGTTTAGAAGAGGTTAAGGTGTGAGGGAAAGTACAATTAGAGTTAAGAATGGGCAAGAGGGAGAGATGGGATAATTACGAGGAGGTTATAGTTAGGGAGGATACGAGATGCAGGAGGGAATGAAAAGGGGGCGGGGAGGACCTGGGCCCCTATTCAAAAACGTTCCTAGGAAAGTCCTAAGAACTGCTCTCAGCTGGGACTGTGTCCTGGGAATCGATTCATAAACACTACCTAGGACGTACATGGCAATTCCTACGCAGGAATTTTCCCAAGTCCCAGACTTAGGAAAAGTGCTAACTGCAGCAATATTTTTTTTCGAAAATGCAGTTTTTGGCCAAGATAGAGAGATATATTATTTAGTAAAATACTCTAAGTCATTAAATGATTATAGAAATAATGTAGGTGGATTTCTTGATGAATGTAAGTATCTATTTTCCAGTTACATTTTCTTTTTTCTGTGGACGCTAGGCTATCGTGTATTGTAAACATACAGACGACGCGGGAGCATTCAACCTCGTTTGGCAACATATTCAGTACAGAAATGGAGACAATGGACATAATCTTCAACAGCACAACTAACATTCTTTTAAGTCCACTTTCACCGAGTATCCTAGCATCATGCACTGACCCTGGCCACTTGGCCAAACAGTTAATAATTCTGTACTTGGCATCAAAAACAACTTGTACATTAATGCTATGATACCGCTTTCTGTTCACATATTCTTCTTCAAACTCTTTTGGGGCTATTATTCTCACATGTGTCCCATCAATTGCTCCAACCACCCCAGGGAAGCCAGTAATCTCCATAAATTCGATTTTTTTCCTCTGTAGTTCTTAGGGGTCTGTGGGGAACTTCAAGAATCTACACATTATTTCACGTCTGTAGAACACATTTAATGTCTGTGAGATAACTCTGCTGACTGTAGGCTCTGAGGGTCCCAAATCATCACTGCTGCATAGTTGCATTTTACCTGTGGCCAAATATCTCAACAAAATGATCACTTTCATCTCCGGGGTAAGTGCCTGGTTCCTCTCAGATGGACTTTGCAGGACATCTCTTACCAAGTCAGTAACAAAAATAATTCCTGCACGATCCAAACGGTATCTGCTTATCAGTTCTGCATCACTTAATTCATTCAACACGTCCCTACGTGGGTGAAAACTTCTCTGCTGACGCCTCGGAGCTTGTTGTTCAGCCATTTTCAGGTCCTAGGAATATTCCTAAGTCGTAAGTCACCTCCCTGGCTACACCTAAAATCTCCGTGTCTTAGGACCAGTCCTAGGACGTGGGAGCGTTTATAAACAAGTCCTGCGACTTGGGATCAGTTCCTACGACTTGCGACTAGTTCCTAAGTCCCAGGACCTTTTATGCATACGGGCCCTGGTCATTCTTCTTGGGAGTAAGAGATGTGAAGAAGGGGGAAGGGTTGCTAAACAGTGAAGGAGTGAATGATGAGGGGAGGGAAGGGAAGGAGCCACTGAGGAATGAGGGAGTGAATTATGAGGGGAAGCGGGGGGGAGGACAGGATTGGGGTGGCTTGAGGTGATGAAGAAGGGAAGAGGGAGGGGCTGGGAGGTTTAGGGGAGAGGGGAAGGGGCATTGAGGAAAGGTGGGGTGGGAGGAGCGGATGCGATGCGGTGGAGGGTGACGAGGAGAATGACTGTGGGGGTTGGCAGAGATGGCAGATGGTACAGCTGACGGGTGGCAGGGAGGATGGAGGGCAGGCGACAGAAAAACAGAGGAATTGGAATGGAAGGCATCATTGTAAATTCTATATGCCCTTGTTGATGAACCCCTCAACAACGAGAGATTTCCCAAAGCTGGATAGCATTGCCAGGCAGTAGCAAGAAGTAAATATAAAATGTCAGGCAAGGAAGAGCTCAAATAGTGTGTTGGAGTGTAAATGTGTGTAGTTGTAAGTGAAAGCGTGGGGTGGTGGTGAAGAATGGGATAGTGTGAGGTGTAGGTTTACAAATTCAGCCCTGGGACATCGCATTGTTATTTGTTCTTGCTGTTTACCAGGCTATTATATCCAGACTGGGAGAGCGCATAGTACGGTAGTAGAATAGTTAATGAAAAATGTATCTAACCTGTCCTGCTCGAAAAGTGTATCCTGTGCTGAATAAAATCGTTTGTTGTTAGCAAGAATATATATATATATATATATATATATATATATATATATATATATATATATATATATATATATATAAAGTCATCGGATTGAGAGGTCATATGTTATGGCAGGATGGTGGGGCGTAGGAGTCAATTGATTTGATGATGGGGTTCTTCAGTTTGGCTTTGTCTTGATTTTGTTTAGAAGAGTAGGGGGGGTGGTAAGGGTGGCTATTTGGAAATGAGGAGAGAGAGAGAGAGAGAGAGAGCAGTCAATAAGATTCACGATCAAAAACACTAAACCTCTTTCCCCTCTCTTTATTTCTCTCGTTCTCCACGTGTATTGTAGAAACGTGGCACCACCGCGTCGCATTCCTCCTTGTCCAGGGTCGTGCATGACGTCACATCCGGTCACAGTCTGTTTTATCAGTCGTACAGTCAGATGTGTTGTCACTGATCGCCCTCCTCCCCTATCTGATTTTATCTTTATTAAGGGTTTTATCGTTTTTGTGGTGGTGGTGGTGGAGCTAGCGTTGTGTTGTTGTTGTAGCGATGGTATTGTTACTAAGTGGAGATGGTGGTGCTGTAGTAGTTGAGGTGATGTTGCGATATAATAGTATTGTGGTAGTAGTTTCGGTGTGACAGTAGTGGCGATGTTTTGGTGTTAGTGGTGTTAGGTGCTAGTGTTGTGTTGGTGGTGTGTCATTCTGGTGTTGGTGATGGTAGAGTACGCGCCATTGCACTAGGTAGTGTGCACTCTCCGCTCCCCTACTGAATAATCCTGAGGCGAGATTCTCGATTATATTTACGACCGATTCCCTCTCGTATCTCTGACTTATTATTGCACAAGGGCAACAAGTAGTGTTTCCACGTCGTTTTCTTAAAAAAAAAAAAATCTTAATTATAAAGAAAATCATGATATAAATTAATACGCAGTTAGGGCAAGGAAAGGAGCATGTAGAAAGTTCACGTTCCCTGTCCATCTTGCCAATACAAATCTGAGTAACGAGGGGGATTATAGTCACCTTAGGATTTTAAACCATTCGATGTCGACGGATTAGAAACAGCCTTCATTAACTCCTTTAGTGTGAGAGGTATTTCCCAAGCTGAATAAAAATGTCTGGAGATAGTAAGAGTAAAATTAGAGACATGTAATCGGAAAAAGGAAGGAAAAAAGATCTGTGTGTTTAAGTCTTGTTTTCACCTCCACGATCGTTTCGGTTTTCACCTGCATCTTCACCTGGCTTTCCAATTAGTAATCGTTTCTTATTGACATCTGCTCAGCATGTTTACGTCCACTTTCACCCTCAAGTTCATGTCACGTTGGTCAGTTTTCTTCGTCACATTCATGTCTTCACCTCCATGCTCATGTCCTTGCGACCACCTATTTTTCATCTCCATCATGCATTGTTTTCACCTGTACGTTCTTCTGGTCCCCTAATTACGTTTCTTACCTCCACCCCTCTTGACATCTGCTCGGCTCCAGGCCACTTTCTCCCCACTCAGCCAGCAGATACTAGTAGATTCACATGTGTTTTGTCTTACCTGCGGGAAAATGGAGGGGGGGGGGAGTGACTGTGTCTGGGGGGGAGGAGAAGGGCTTTCTCAAGGATGGTGGAATGGGAGTGGGTGATATAGGTAACAGATGGAGATGTAGGGAATGGATGACTCAGGTAAAGATGGGACAGTTTGTGTTTCGATTATTTTTATTATTACTTTTTTTTTTTTTTTTTTTGGTGGGGTAGGGCAGGGGTAGGGAGAAGGTGAATGTGCATGCAAGAGTGGAAAGAGGGGCTATATCAAGGCTGGTGAGGGTGGGGAGAGGGTGAATAAGTGGATGGATGTGGTGAACTTGTGGGCCTGGGAATGATTTATTTTTTATTTTATTTTATTTTATTTATTTTTTGGTTGGGGGGGGGGAGTCTGTACATGTGGAGTGGAAAGAAAGGCGCCATCAAGGCTGTAGAGGTGACGGGGAGTGGATGTGTCTGGTAAATATTGGATAGTTACAGTAAAGACTGGGTGTTTTTTGAGGGTTAGGGGGAAGATGATAGTGTACGGTGCGTGTGGGAGTGGAAAAAGGAACTCTCTCAAGGCTGCGGTGGTGTGGGGAGAAGGTGGATGAGTGAATGAATGTGGATCTGATGGTTTGTGTGTGGATGTGGTAATTATTTTGATTATTTATTTTGGGAGGAAGGGGTGATTATGCATGTAGGAGTGGAAAGAAGGACTCTCTCTCAAGGCTGGTTGAGGTGGGGGTGTGGTAGGATAAGGAGTGGGTGGAAGAAGTGAAAATTGGGTGGATTTTTTAATGAATCAGGTAAAGAGGAGGTGGTTTTGTAGAACTGTGTGGAAAAAGATTGAGTGGATGAAAATTTTTGGTGTTGAGACTTAGTGGTTGTGTACTAAATGAACTAAACGTTGGATGGTGTGTGAGTGGATATGGTAAAGAGGGGGGTGCGGGAAAAGGACTTGTGGGGGTGGGGGTGGGGTTGTTTATTTATTGGTGGAGGTACGTGGATATTTGAGCGGATGAGTCAGATACCGGATGAGAGGTGGATGAAGTAGATACTGGGTGCTTTGCGTGTTGGTAATTCAGAAATTGTGATGTTGTGGATGGATGTCGTCAATAAAATATAACTTATAGGTGGATGAAGCAGCGTGTATTAACCCTTACAACCGAGGACGTCATTTTTTATTACATTCCTGCTGCTAACATGCGATATTACTCACACTTAGAGCACCCGAGTATAGAATGGGCTAATGAAGGCAGTCTTCTAGTTCGGATAGTCTCTCTTAAGGTGGATAAAACCACCTGGATACCATGAATGAAATTTAAGATCCGCTTTATTTGTGTGTGTGTGTGTGTGTGTGTGTGTGTGTGTGTGTGTGTGTGTGCACGAGTGGATAGAGATGAAGGTGGATTGTGTTCAGTGTGGTGAGATTTATGGCAAGCGTAACTAACAAGCTTGAAAAGTAACTTGGGTTTTGAGTTTTCTCTCATTCTTTACTTCTGTCTCCTTATTTTGCCGTGCGAAGAATTTTCTGCAACATTGCTCAGTTTTCAGCGTCCCCAAAGTTTCAGCATCTTACTTTTTTTTTTCCGCCGTCCAGTAGTTTTTGCAGCATTTTTCGATTTCTCTGCAGCACTGTCCAGCTTTCTGCACGTTATCCAGTCTTTGGCAGTATTTTGTAGCATTTTACAGTGTGTTCTCAAGTCTTCAACAATGTTTTCCTGTTTTTTGCTCCATTTTTATGCAGTCCGGCAATATTTTCTTGTTTTCTGCAGTATTTTGTCCGCCCTTTGACGGCGTTTTCCTATTTTATGCAACATCTCCAACGTACTGGGGCGTTTACAAAGTTTACATTTTCCAGTTACTGCAACTATCTCGTTTTCTGTAACGTACTATTCTTCTGCAAATTTCGAAGTTCTTACAGTATTCACTATTTCTTAAATATTCCTAAACTTTCTGCAAGTCCTAATTTTCTTCAACAGTCCCGTTTTTTACAAGGAGGGAGGCGTCCTTGCATTGTACAGCCTTCAGTGGGCTTCCTGTGGTCACCCCTGTCTGCTTCCTCCACTCACAGCCACACCTCAGCAACCTCCGCACTCGCACATACGCAGCATTCTTACTTACTGCAACATCCTCACTAACAGGAACACATACGCGGCATTCTTACCAAAAGCAACATCTTCACAAACAAGAACACATACGCTACATTATCCCCAGCCACAACATCCTCATTCACAGGAACACGTTTGTTTCGTTCCCACTTGCAGCACCATCCTCACTTACAGAAATGCTTTAGTAACACGCAACCGCATTCATAACTACGTCTCTCACAGCAAAACAATAGCAACGTCATGATTCATAGCATCGTCCTCATTCACAGGAACGTATTGGTAACAACGCTACTCACAACTACATCTCTCAGAGCAACACAATAGTAGCATTGTATTTCACAGCAGCATCGTCACTCATAACCAAAACAATAGTTCAACAACATTCTAATTAACGGCAACATTTTAATAACACACTCACGGTGGTACTGTTCCAGTATGTCACTCTATGGCCGTACGCTTAAATCCAGTCAGGTGGCCACACACAGGTCGCCAATTCCTCTGTCATTTGGCTACCCTTACTCCAGCCCACACCCCGCTCTCTCATATGTCATCCCATTCCATCCCTTCATGTGCATAAGAAAATCTAGCAAATAACCATCCCGGCAACTGATTAGAAGCCCCTTTATCGTCATTCTGCTTCACAGCAGCATTCTCATTCACGGCAACACTTATGTAACATACGCACTCAGAGCAGTACTATAGCAATACCCATACTTATAGCAGTGCTCTAGCAGCTAACACTCTCAGGAGCCCAGCTAACAACACATCTCGCAACTTCGGCAGTGAGTTGGTTAGGGCAGTCCTCTTTTGCGTCACGAATTGCATTCCTATTCATTAAGTAGAATTAAAGGAAAATTAATAAAAAAAAAGTATATATGAACACCAAAACTCTTGTACCGTACTTCACAAAGTACGAAGATGAGTTTTCCCGAGCGGGCGGCCATGTTGTGACGTCACTTGGTGTTATTGTTTGGTGGGAGGGAAACTGGGCGCGTCTGGTCGGAAGATTCATTGCCTCATTCAGGTTTTAACTCAGGTTGTGTGTGTTTACCCAAACCTTTCCGAACACCGGATTTTTGTCAGAGGTGGAATATGTAACACGGTTTGCAGTGTCGTGTCAGGTGGATCCGCTTTACGTTTGTCTTGTCCTAACGTTGTGGTTGTTTACAAGTGGATGAATAATAGGAGTGGAGGAAGAATAGAAGATAAGGTCTGTAGTGAACCTGCCGCGGGGACCCTGGTTGCGGTGGAGGAGGAGGAGCCCTGAAGGAAGAGAAGGAATTAGTGGTGAAGTGTGGTGGAAGAGAAACTGTGGTGAAAAAGTGTGGAGAATAAGGAGCTGTGGTAGATGAGTGTTGGCAAGGAAAAAAAAACTATGGAGAAGGAAATGTGAGAAAGAGCCTGCGGATCATTTAGCTTGAGAGTGTGTGGTGGTGGAAAAACTTGGAGCAGGAGAGGGGTGAGCGTGTTGTGTCACCATGCGTTCTCGTAGCCGCAGTGTTGCCGCCCCTGCTCCCCCCTACACCTCCGGCTCTTCCACCTCCCGAAGCCTCCTGAACCTTCCAGGAGAGCTCAAGCTACACTATCCGGAGGTGTTGAGCGTGGCGGAGAAACTCACAAGGCTGTTCTCACGCTCACATTCTTACAACGTGTACAAGCACCATAAGACGCTCTCCATAGCCGACTCTCAGGTAAGGTGGAGGCAAAGCATGGACCATTACAAATTTTACTGCAGGGGTCGTAAGTGAACAAGAAAAAGTAAGTCAGTATGTCAGGAAGGTAACTTTATACAATAAACTTTGTGTGTGTGTGTGTGTGTGTGTGTGTGTGTGTGTGTGTGTGTATGTGTGTGTAAGGCTCCGATGAGGGAAATGCTATCGGTAGTAACAGATTTGTGACGAAAAACGATGAAAACAAAATTTTGAATGTATTTTGTTGTTGAAGGGAAGTATTAAGAGAGAATGTCTTAATCCTGTTGATGATAATCATTATCATAATATTGATGATTCATAAAAATACCGCAGTTTAATAATTGAACAAAATACCATAGTTTAAACAGCAGAATATTAAATCAATTGTAAAAGCGCGGTGAATGGATGCATACTTTAGTAATGCTAGATAGGCTGCCAAAAGAAGAGAGCTATCATTATGTAAAGTTCTGATTAAGGGAATGAATTAAATGATGGTCATAATGTGCAGGTGAAGCACAGTATCTGTTTATAGTCAAAGTATCAGGCATTTTCTGTGGTTATGATTACACACCTGGTTGATGTAAAAATGTGTAAGTATAATAAGTGTGTGTTCAGATAAATGCACCAAGACAATTTGAGAGAGAGAGAGAGGGGGAGGGGTCACAAAATCCGAGTATGTGTGTGAATTGTGGTGTGCGTTACGGTATATCGAGGTAGGTAGGGGCGAGTGAGGGTGTTGGTCGGTGGGCGTGGCGTAGTTGTGGATACATATGGCCATCTGCTTTAGCCACACCCACACCACTCTCACCTCTCTCACTTCCTGCTGGCCCCGAATTGTCGTCATATCACAGTACAAACTCCATTATGTTACTCACTTACATCTCTCACACTTACTCTGTTGCTAAATCAGTCCTTGCACTCACTTCATTCACATACTCTCCTCGCTGGCCACGCACTGTCGCGAAATCATTCATCAGTACCAGCTTCAGCAAGTTTTACACGTACTTCCAGTTATCAAGCCTTTTAACTCCTTCGACCTGGAGAGGTCATTGTTATTAAAATTTTGTTGCCATCAGATTGTATATTTTTCAGCGCCCTAGTGGTGACACGGGTAAAGAAAGCTGTATGTACTACCCCTTGATGTTTATAAAGTCTCCAAGGTTTAACAATGTAATAGAATCCATTGGAGATAAAAAGACACAATGGAAGGTTAACATTTCCTACTCCGCATTTCCTCCAGTTTTCAAAGTCACACTTTTCCACCCCTCCTGTAAATCACATTGGCTGTGCACTTATAGTTTTGTCACATTTTTTTCTTCATTTTGTCCCGCCTTTCACATTTCCAGTTTCCGCTCCTCATTCAGTATATATTTTCGACCTTACGCACTTTTTCTTCACACTTTCAATCAATAATTTTTCACAGTTAGTCTTTTCATTTAGACTACTTCGCATACCCGTTAAGTCCAATTCTCATTTTATTCATTTTCACATTTAACCATTCACATTTTCATTTTGCACCATACTGTATAACTTTATTGAGCTACTTGGCATTTCATTCCAGCCTTTACCAACTCCACTTCATATTCCTCTCAGTTGATGTAGCCTCAGATTCCCTCCTTCACTATTCACCCTTTTGCATATCCTTCCATTTATCAACTACGCTTTCATAAACTTTGCATAGCCGTTCACATTTCCACTTCTCTTCTTATCCACTTTTCCCAGTAATTCTTTTTTCGTCCAGTTTTCTCGGCTATTCAAAACTTTACTTATCGTAAAATTCGAGTGTCCCAGACTTTTTTTTTTTTTTTTACCCGTTCCTTCTCTTTATTTTGCTGTATTTACTTATCCGTTCTTCTTTTTTCTTTATTTGCTTACCAGAAGTTCGTCCTCGTTATTTTGATTTATTTGGTTAACTATTCTCCCTCTTTATTTTTCTTTATTTGCTTACCCGTTCTTCTTCATGTTTATTATTTATTTTTATCTGTTCATCCTCTATTTTTCTTTATTTGCTTACCTGTTCTTCTTCTTAATTTTGCTTTATTTTGCTTATCCGTTCTTCCTGTTTTTCTATATTGCTTACCCATTTTTCCTCTATTTTTTTGCATACCCGTTCTTCCTCTATTTTTCTTTATTTGCTCACCCGCTCTTCCTATTCATGTTTCTTTTTTCTTATCCGTTCTTCCTGTTTATTTTTCTTACCCACTCTTCCTGTTTTTCTTGTCCGTTCTTCCTCTTTTTCTTTTTTTATCCGCTCCTCCTGTTCATTTTTCTTTCTTTTAAGTACTTTAATTTTCTTATTCGTTCTTCCTGTTCTTGTTTTCCTTATTCTTTCGTCCTGTTCTTATTTTTCTTACCCGTTCTTCATGTTTAGCTACCTCCTGTTTACATCACCTGTTAATTATTCCCACCCCCTCACATACCCTCACGTGTGTACCGTCTCTCATTGCCTCCATATTACATAACCTTTCACATTTCCGCCGGTGTTGCACGACCCTTTGCGAGTCCGCCATTCTCTCTCTCTCTCTCTCTCTCTCTCTCTCTCTCTCTCTCTCTCTCTCTCCACCGTCTTGCATGCTCTTCCACCAGTCCCATTGTTCTCTCTCTCTCTCTCTCTCTCTCTCTCTCTCACACACACACACACACACACACACACACACACACACACACACACACACAGAGTTATGTCGTCACAGTCCATGATGCAATCGCCTTGACCTTCCCTCTGGCTTGTTGACCCCTGAAAATACATTAGTTCAGTTTCCCACATTACCTAGAAAAAGAAAAAATATATATAAGTTGGTGATTGTTTTGTTATACAGTATCTTGTTCTCCTTGCATTCCTTACACAAAAGTGGTTCACCCTTGCATAGGTTGTGAGAGAGAGAGAGAGAGAGAAGGGGGAAAGGAGCAGGAGAATGAGTAGGATTAATACTTAGCGACTGCACGAATGGGTCATTACTCATTATTTGCTAAGTTCCAGTCTCCTTGAATATGGCATGCAACAATCGAATTTATATTCAGGTCTCCAGTGGGGGAGAAGAGGATAGAAGGGGAGAGAGGCGGAGGGGATTTTAAGGGGGGATTAGCGAGGGGAGGTAAGTGCAGGACAGGTCCCATATTTACCAGTCTTCTTGAGCCAAGTTTTGTATATGAGATTCTTCCACTCATTCAGCTACCAAACACTTTACAACTAGGGTGAATATTGAAGTGAGGAATACGAAAGCAAAACGATTCCTGGTAAAAGAAACATCTAGGTGACGAGTTTATTTTGCAAGTTTGTAAAGATCCTTGATAAATGTTGGAACCCTAGGAGGTCCCGGGAGACCCACACGCGCGTCAGTCTGTGTCCAACCACCGAAGTGAGGGGATGTCGATGCTGCTCCTCGGAAGGGTACGCGTTCCACGCCCATTTTAGTGCCCCACGATTCTATAACTGCGTTGCCTCTTAGCGAGTGGTGTCAGGACAAGGCTTGATATTAATCCAGGTGAATGTTGGAAGAAGAGAGGCAAGGTGTTTGTTGCTGTGTGAGGTGATAATGTGACGACCAGCACGTCAAAACACATCCAGCCAGCCGCCATTGATGCTGGAATGTTGTGACGAGGGACTTAATATTATGGTAGTGGTGGTGGCCTGATTGGAATAACACCAGTGGCCATCACACTGTCTTCCCGTTGATTTAGTGCCGTATTATACTGTCTCTGCCGCTTCTTGTTATGTATATATCGGAGTGAGGCTTGCTATAGTGGTGAATGTGGAGAAGAAAAGGGCGGATGTTAAGTGATGGGAGATGGAATCGCAAAATCATGAGGAGCTCGAACGTCTCTTGAATCGCTAAAGAGGATGGTCGGACCTATCGAGAATATTTAAATCGCTGCTAGTATTCCGCTGAAATTTGGACTAGATCGATAAAGATCATCATGTTAGAAAATATTCGTAATAGCCTATAGATCCAATGCTAAAGGCGCGGTTGACATCCTGAAGTATAGTGATATGTAATGACAACCCCTAACACACCAAACACCCAGTAATTGCTGCTGAAGAGTCATTAAGGGAGTTTTTGGAAGAATTATACGTACAGAATGGAAAAAGTGATCATCATAATTAAAGAGGGGGGCCAGCTCGGACCGAAAGTGTTCTGTATCCCAGATATTTTTTAAAAATCAAATGTGGGTATAATTTGAACAATCCACGGCACTGTGATATCAAGACACATTAGGGACTTGGGGCATAAGTGGCCTGAAATGAAAGTCCATCATTCTATCCTCCCTCCATCTGGAACTTGTATGTGTGTGTGTGTGTGTGTGTGTGTGTGTGTGTGTGTGTGTGTGTGGCGAAGTGTCCAGAAAAAATTAACTTCTTGAATCAGATGATATTATGTTCTGTTGGTATATTCTTCGTATCTCCAGACAGTGTTATTTATTTTAGGGGATACGGACGATCATAAGAAAAAATACATAGTACGGTAAGTCAGGGCGGCTGGCCAGTGCTACGGCTTTTGTAAGAAAGGAACTAGGCTGCAGGAATAAGATATCGAAGAAGAATCCGTACGTAGTGCACGAGTCAGTGAAAACCATCTCCGACCCCTGACCCCCTCCCCCCAGCTCGAAAAATGTCTGCTTAAAGTCGTCTGGGGTAACAAAAGTACAGCGCAAAAATATGACCTTGTGTTGAAGGGGTTAAATGTTGTTGCCGGTGCAATTGCAAGGGATTGAAGTGCATCCAGCGCCGAGGAATAATTTTGCGGATGTTGGCAGTGGGCGCCGTGAAGCATGACGAGCAGGAAATGTCTGTGGGGAGGAGATGGAGTTGGGATATTAGTGTCCTTAGGCGTCCTTGCTGCCCCTCCCACCGCCTGCCTCACCTTCACCTCCCCTTGCCTCCCCCCTCCCTTTCCCTCGGCTCTCCATCTCCCCTCAACCTTCGCTCAGCCACATTCCCCAGTGTACACTACCTCCCTTCTTAGTCCCTCTCTATTCCTTCTCTCACTTTCCATCTCTTTCTTCTTGCCATCACCTTTACGTCTCCCTCGCCTTCACAAACCCTTGCCTCGCCCTTCCACTCCCCCGTCTCCTCCCTCCAGCACCTCCCCCCTTCTCACTTTCCAACTCTCCCTCTCCCCCTCCCCTTCTCTTCCTTTGCATTCTCCTCACCTTCACCTCCTGTTGCCCCCTCTTTTCCTTCCCCTTGCCACATCCACCCCCACTAGGCCACCTCACTTTCTATCTCCCCCCCCCCTTTGTTCTCCATGCACCTCCCTTCTGTGCATCATCTTCACTTCCCCTTTCCTTCTGCTACATCCTCACCTTTGTTTCTTCTGCACTTCGCATTCTTCACACATCTCCCTCTCCCCTGACTACTCTCTCTCTCTCTCTCTCTCTCTCCCTCCCTCTCTCTCTCTCTGTCTCCTTTTGTTCCTTGTTCACCTCCCCCATTTGTATCCTTGTCCTCACCTCCACCTTCCCTTGCTTCTCCTCTCCCTCCTTCCCACTTTTCCTTTCTTCTTCTTTCCTCTAGTTTTCCATCCCTACTTCCTTTGTGCTCCTTCTGCAGCTTCTGTTCACCTTCTCTTCGTTTGCACCCCCTACACATCTTCTCCCACCTTGCACTGCTCACTTTTATTTCCCTCTGGCCCTTGCATCAGTGGAGCTGCTTTTTGTTGTGCTATCTTTTATACTTCCACATCTTTTTCTCTTCCTCTTCTTTCTCTCCACCCACCCCCCCAACTACACCTCTACTTCCATCCATTTTCCCACTTCTGTACACCTTGCCATCCCTCAGCACCTTTCCCTCTTCCTTTCCCACTCCAGCTTCCCATCTCGCTACATATCTCCCCCCTCCCCCCCTCTTTTCTCTACACCTCCCAGTCTCCTTGCCTTCTCTCCATGCACTTCCAGTCCATTCCCCCTCCCCTCTGCACATCCCTCCCTCTGCCCCTTGTCATTACCCACAAGAGTCAGACTAAGGCATGACATCATAGTTAATGCCGAAAATGATAATTGCTCAAAGAGGAAAGTTCGGCAGGTATTTCCCCTGGGACCATTGTCACACAGTCTTGTTGAAGGCTTGAGGTAATAGCTTTGCCCTTTTTTATTGAGGGCTTACGACTGTTGGTTGGAGATGAAGGTAGTGTGTGTGTGTGTGTGTGTGTGTGTGTGTGTGTGTGTGTGTGTGTGTGTGTGTGTGTGGATGATGTGGCAACAGAGCATCATGCAACAAGAACGTTGACCTCCACATGCACACGCCCCCATTCTCCTCCCAGACCCCATCTTCCCCGCCCGCAGCCCATTCCCTGGACAGCCACCACGCCAATTTTGTCTCGGCCTTGTCTACGGCAGTGTGTGGTCACCATTCTTTACCGTGGATATGAGTTCACCACTCTGTGTATGTGGGTACATGTCAGTTCTGCTCATGTCCATGAAGTTGAAGCATTAGTTCGATGTCGCTCAGTCAAAATCAACTTGTCGAACGTTTGCCATAATAAATGGGCACGACTGACTAGTCATAGGAATTAAACAGTCTTGGATATTATTACAGTAATTTGGGATAGATGTTTAGGTAAGTTACTGAATAACATCAGTTTCCATATTTATATGGGAGAGAATACATATGAAGTACTCATTTTACGTACAGTACTACTATCTAGCAGTCGGAAAATACGATACACAACAGTAGTGTCCGCAATTTTGTTTTCAGGACTGTATAGTCAACAGTATTGTTAGTGTTCATTTCCTTGGTTTTAATTACCCAATGCAATAAGGAACCTAAATTCGCTTTAATTCTTGTAGTACGGTATCGTTTTGTATACAGGTAGTAGTAGGTATCTAGTAAGAAAAAATTACACCGTAGTTCAGAACTTATTTCCACTGAACGTTCACTAGTTCTTGTAGTCGGGGACAAATTCTGCTACTGTTCCACGGGGTCTGATTCAGTTTCCATCTTGACGCACGATGTAAAAGGAAATCATCATTGGGCAGAGAAACATACCAGCCATGGGCGTCCAGAGTTGGGGGGGGGGGGCAGTTCCCCCCCCTTGGAATTCGACGGCTTCAGTTCTTGTTCAAGGATGATTGAGTGATTTGAGTTGATTCATATATTGTCACTGTGCATTTGATGTACAGGTAAGTCATGAAATTCATGTAAGTATATGTCTATGCCTATTTGGAGTGTGTGTATTTTGATATAACCGCACATATAGCCTATGTATAATTTCTTTTATTTTGCCCCCCCTTACAAAAAATCCTGCGGACGCCCCTGATACCAGCCTCTCGCAACGCAGGTAGCACAAAGCAGTGAGAAGTAGAAGTGACAGAATATTAATTTTGATGAACTAATGTCCCCGAACGGTACCGTATATCAGCGGAGAGTACAGAGGAAGTTCCAGTAATGTAACAGTTCCGGATTCTTGTCGACCCTCCTCATGATTACCTGACTGTGTATGTGGTGGTGAGAGGGACCGCGTGACCGTCGGTTCTTACCCTGACTCGGCACTCTCGTCTCGTTTTCCTTCCTGTAAAAAGAGATCAGAGTTACGATTGGGAACTGATGTTTAGTGTGGTGGTAGATTTGGCCCTCGGGTTCTCGGCGGCGGCCCCCCCCCCCCCCCCCCGCATGATTGCCTGTTTAATGAAGAAAGAAACCATGGATGAAATAATTGGTTTTGACCTTGACCCGGCACTTTTTTTTGTCCTTGTCCTTGCTGCAAACAGATCAGAATTACATCTATGTGGTGGCTGTATGTTCGTGAATCTAGACGTTGGATCTCTGCGTCCCGCCTGACATGATTGCCTGGCTACTTGTGAGGTGGTGAAAGGGGCCGTGAACGGTCAGAGTCGTAGGTATAAATTTGTTTTTCCCATGTCCATTTCATCCAGCAGTGCAGTTAGGGGACTAGGACGTAACATCGACAGTCAAGGATAATCTCTGGTAACGGTGTGAGAACGAAAGTTGATTGGCTGCCTTAATGGCAATTTTGTAGTCGATAGGCATTAATCTCCTCCTCCTCCTCCTCCTCCATCATTATCATCTTTATGTCTGTGCTTGCGATGCGTGGCTGCTTTGTGTGTGTGTGTGTGTGTGAGAGAGAGAGAGAGAGAGAGAGAGAGAGAGAGAGAGAGGGACCGTGAATGTGATCATGGGTGTTTACCTTGGCTTGTGCTCATAATTGTCTGGAATCTCTCTTGTGTAGCCCATGGTCAGTGAAACCTGTCATCATACGAACTGCTCAGAGGACGAAACAAAGCCAGAGTAAGAGGATGGACATTTTTTTTTTTATTAAGTATATGCATTTTTATCTGTTATAATCATAGGCTACTGTTGATAGTCATTGATCAAGCACCATTGTGTGTGGACGTTTTTTTTTTATACACTGAGTTCTTGAAATGCTTTATGGGTTGACATTGAGGTTGAAGGTTTGGGAAATCGATCAGATCGGCGCCGATTGTAATAATGTTACATGATAGACGCTGTTGCAGGTGTAAACACTCTGAACATCATGAAAGGTGGTATTGTCCAACTCTCCATAACTTGAATTGTTTAGAAACAGTTAACTCTCCAGACTCCATGAAAGCATGTAGTAAACAACTCTCCACAACTTGGCTTATTGAGAGTTATCTTTTGATGTGTAAGTCGAGCGTCGTTGTACCAAGGACTGAGAATTATGAACACATTTATGATCAACTCATTCTTGTAACTCACATTTGTTACTGGAGGAAGAACGAGGACAGACGGGTGCTGATTCTTCCTAGGTCTAGTTTTTCCTTTACCTAAAATTCACCTGCGTTACGAGTGGGAGTTAAATGCATGTTTGTGCATGCATGTCAGCCGAAGTCGTAGATTTAACATACTTACGATCTAGTCCCCCGTAACACAGCTTTATGTTTTAAGGTAGGACAAGGAAGAGGGAGAGCTTAATTTTCCCTGTCTCTTGCCTTTCCTGTAAAAATACGTCTTGAATTACGAGAGGGAGTTGATCACAGTTTCGTATGTGAATTTGGGCCAAGGTCTGTTGGGCGATTACCAGCTGGCCAGTGTGTGTGTGGCTTAGTGGGAGGAACGTTGTATTATGCACCTTTATCTGTCTTCTGAACACAACAGCCTGTGGTGAGTGGTTAACTTGCGACGAAAGTACTCGCCATCAAAAAGAGGATGTTGCATGAAATATTTTTGTAGTAGCAGTACGAGGTGCACGCAACTACGTGTTATGAGATACTCTCGGACGTTCGAGGAGGTATGAGAAATATAGAAGGCAGGACACAGTTCTGGCAGGGAATTATTGGCAAACTTTTGCTCATGATGACACGGTTCCTCCAGGATTTAGACAAGTTGCTAATTAATAATGTCCACTCCTGCAACATTGAGTATAGAGCAAATAGGTAGAGGTTCTTTTGTGTAGCCTAGACCATAGTATGACCATAATACACCAGCACTATATAGGCCTGATGTTGGAGGTGCGCACACATTTGTCCGTGGTTGTAATACATCAACGATTTCACCACTTCACCCGAGGATGTACTTTATAATTTAATTTTATCTGCAGACGGTTAAATTAATGTTAGTAAAGACTTTTCGGACAAGGGAAAGGTTAAATAGCCTGCGAGGTAACCATTAACCCATTCATAACAAGAGATTCTTGTTAAGTTGATGGTCTGATTATATATATATATATATATATATATATATATATATATATATATATATATATATATATAAATATATAGTGTGTGTGTGTGTGTCACGGAACTGAAAGTGTTAAACACGAGACTGTCATAGGACTTCTCCAAGTTGATATCGCAACAGACCGTGGAGCGCAGCCATCCGTGTTAATGATTAATCAGGGTCCATAATGAACCTTGTTGATAATAAGGCGGTGATCATTGTGGAGCTTACGGTACCCAGTACGGGGGCTCTTTGTGTGCTCCCCCAATAGCTTTGTAAGAGATGAAATTTGTCATGTGCATTTAGGTAAATACAAGGTGGGGATGCTTGCAGGAGGGGTGGACACTAATACCAAAGATGTAGCCTGTTGGTTAACTTCAGTTACGGTGCTAAACACGCAGGCTCCCCTGGCTCTTTCTTAGCTAAATAGAATCGCCTGCCGTTAACTAGACTGGAATACTGGCTTTGTCCTGACCGTGAATGTTAATCAAACCGATTAGCACTGAGGCTCCGGTACTCACTTTTAAGGCGAATAAAATGATTTAGGGTTAACTGCAATAGAATACTAGAGTTGTGCCGACCTTGAAAAAGTGAATGGTAGCCGTAACTGCATTCAGGCTTCAGCTGCATTTGTCTGCCAGTTATTGGAATAGAACAGTTGAGCTGTCGCGATCACGAGAGGATTAGGCAGAGTAGTGACGTAAGGATGGACTGAAATGAATAAGAGGGTGCAACAAGAGAGGGTGAAATGCTGCAAGTGAGAGACATTGAGGACAGTAGCAGGAAACAGACATGATGAGAATGGGAACTAAAAGGCATCACATGAGTATGCTGCAGTAGATCATTATTTACCTGATGGAACTGGGTCACAGCTTGCATACAGAATCATGGTTACATGAAATTAATGGAGTAAAATTAGTACGAATGTGTCTCTCTAGTTACTTGTTAACTCGATCTTAAAGCGTGACTAGATGTAGCCATCTGTAATATGAAGGCATTAGATATTTTCGGGAGGTTAAAAAAAAAAAAAAAGGCACAAACTCTGCCAACATGATATAATTTTTTCATCATTACATACCGTTTCATCGCCCTCCTAACCACGCCATTTTTCCTAACCTTGGCACCTTTCTAATCGTATCACCTGTTGTATACGGTTCCCTCTCACCCCTCAGAAGCAGGCCATGTTCCCTGGTTGTTAACCTCGAGTGTTTCACAGTGCAGAGTAAAATCTTCTGGCATTAGCTGTAGTAATTTAGATGTCATCCTGCATTTTTTTTTTTTTTTGTCAGTTGTGTGAATAACGCTTTCAGTCCGATGATGCATTTTTTTTTTATAATAAGTTTAACTCGGGGAAAACAGCTAACGGTAACCTACATTAAACATTCTTCACCAAGAATGGTTTTCCCAAAGCTAAACATAGTCGTCTTGTGCTGGGAAGATGAAAAAGAAAAAGACATCCTTAAACTGAAGGATTTAATTATGCCTAAATGCATCATCAGGTCTGAGGATAGCCCAGTTGGATGAAGCAGTATTGTGGTAGGTGGAATAAATGTGTAATGTACAGTATATGAACTGTGTACTGTGAAATCACCAGTATAAGGATTAAATTATATAATTTACGCTTTTTCTAGTGATCGATGTTTAGGATGTGGGGTAAATGGGTACAGCAGAACCATTTAGAATTTAGGAGACTGTCCAACCCGTTTCACTGCTAATTTACTGATGATGTTTTCTTGCGAATTTGTAAAAGCTGTTTATAATTGAAGTATGAGTGAGTAGCCTACCGTATTAAAAAGTTTCACTGCCTGTAAAGTGAGGAATACTAGATGCAAGTTAAGGGGGGGGGGAAATACAGTTACCAACTAAAATAAGAATATTTTTGTTTTATCTGAGTTCAGTTTTACCGTAGAATTTGAAAACATTTAATTCCATGGACCTCTACGAGAAAACATTGCCCTCGTAGCCCCTGTGTGTTGTGTACGCTAATATTAGCGATTTGATGGTTCCATCCTTGTAAGGTTTGTCAGATAGTGTCTTGGGTATATCAGCCACTTAATCGTTTAATTAGTATTATTTTGATAATTTAATGGAAAAAGTTTCTCTTGTTAAAACGAAGTTCGTCCGAAGCCATGACCATTACAGTACGGATGTTGATAAGGTCTAGGATGCGCTTAATATTCATAAAATTACAATTTGCGTTTGACTTTCCTCTGTAAATAATATTTTTTAACACCAGGCAAGTACCAGCGTCCACACCTGAAGTTATTTTACAAAGGTGTTTTTTTTTTTTTTTTTAATTTTAAAACTAGGCGTTTCATTTCACTGGAACTGTAGCACAATTTTGTTCATTCCTTAACACCATGAAGTCTTACCAAAGCTGACCAAAATAATTTAAAATTATACAATACCTTTTATTATATTATACCATGTTCTGTGTATCAAGGAGATGAAGAGACCGAGAAATTGTGGTACAGTAAACAGTACATTTGGATTTTTTTTTTTTTTTAATGCATCCATTTTTTTTTTCTCATATTCCTGGATTGTTACATTAGAGTTTGTTAGGTTATAACAAAGAGAGGTAAATGTATGCTTTAAACAGCAGAAAGACCTTACCAGTATAATTCACATTCCTTTTTTTTTTTTTTTTTTTTTTTTTTTTTTTTTTTGCGAATGATGTTTTCCTGCTTAATCCCCCCCCCCCCATTATTATCATAACGTTTCCTAAGTTGTACCTATGATTTTGATGTAATGGAAGAAACTTATTTAAAAGTGGGTTTCGTTTCCTGTTTCTCAACTGGAGGTTAGGTTAGGTTGTGTTCTACTCCAGACATGTTTATAAGACAGGAGCCAAGCCTAACAGGATCTCTTCTAACAAACCGTGAAAGCCTCATCTTTTGGTCCTTACCTGTCCTAATGTAACACAGAAACCAGTAAGGTACTCATACAGTTGTCATGCTGACAATTTCTTACCGTAGAAAGGCAAAGATAAACATTGCATTGTGGAAGGAAAGCATGCCTTTACAGAGCACCCTCTTATATAACTTTACAGTTTAATTGATTATCCAGAGTAAGATCTAGAATCCTGCACTGGTAATACCGTACTTAGAAGGAGATAATAAAGAATACTAATTATTATAATCGCTAGTAGTCATACTGAATTTCCATTAGTATAATTCTGGTTCATCAGAAGCAGTGATAAGAAATAGGGAAGTGAGCATGGAAGTAAAAAAGTCACTGCATGTTAGTACCCTGTACTGTATTGTGATACCAACTGTATATATGGAAGTGAAGCTTGGACCTTGTTGGAAGGACTCAAGTCAAGAGTGAGAGCAGCAGAAATGAGTTATTTGAGAGGAGCATGTGGAGTTACCATACATGGAGAGACAGACTGATGAATGAGGAAGTGAAAGAGCGTTGTGGTGTGGATAAGGATGTGATAGAAAGTGTTAGGAGAAATACATTGTGGTGGTTTGGCCATTTGGAGAGGATGGTGAATGAGAGACTAACAAGAAGAGTGTATGTGAGTGAGGTGGAGGGAGGGGGAGGCTGAGGATGAGATGGAGAGATGGAATGGAAAGGTATATGAGAGAGGAGGGTGTGAGCTGGGGATAGGGCAGTGAAATGGCAGGGGACAGGGTGACATGGAGGCAATTTGTTTGTGGCCATCCCTTGTAGGATTAGGGCATCTGGCAGCAGATAGATACTGTAGATAGATAGATGTGGTACTGTTATTCAGATTGCAGTAGGGCATTCATGTACACATAAATGCACTATTCAGATAGAGAAGACCCCACTTTACTAATTGCCTCGAAACAGTAAAATGCTTGATTTCTCTTTTGACTATGATAACTAGTGGTAAATAAATGTGTTGTTATACTGTAAAGTAGTAGATCTCTGCCTGCCACTTAAAAGGCAGTTTAGATAGATTCTGTCCATTAGAGATTTTTTTTTTTTCCTTGAATGAGAGTAGTCTGGCAGTAGCCAAATGAAATAAATTGTACTGTATACCAGTACTGTAAGTGTAGTCATGCCCACTAAAGAGTTAACCCTGTGGGTGCTGGAGTTTCTTTAAACAGAATTGAAATGATATTGTCTTAGAATGAAACCCCTTTTCTCTGTGACTTTAGAACTTAGCTATTCTGTTTACAATATTGTAGAATGTAATATTAATCACATATTAAATAATAATATATTTTTTTTTTATTTCTTACTTGGAGCTTCCATTTGTTGGTGTATTATACTGTCTGTAAGATTAAAATGTAATCAGATGTGTTTAAAAACAGTACCAGTAGTCTTTGTGTGGTATGGTATTGTATTTATAATCCTAAGATTTAGTTTCTGAAAAGTGTCAGGAAGGATGGATCAGTTTAAAGAAAGTAGAGTCTGCTTTCTTTGGAACAGTACTGTTTACCTGATTGTGTTGCAGCTTTAGTTTAGCAATGTAGTTAATGCGTTATTACATTGTTGTATTTCAGCGGAATGACTCGTGGGTGACTGTGCACAACTTAAAGCAGCTAGATGGTGGGATCCTGGACCCTGACGACCGGCTAAGTGACGTGGCTGATGACCGTGAGCAGATCATTGCACTTTACGAGGAGCAGACACACCACCACCACATTGGCGATGGCACCTCAGCTTCATCAGACTCAGAGAATCCATCACCGGACATATTCCAGGTTAGATTGTACTGTACTTATCAGTTAATTGGTGTACAGATTTGTGTTACATGAAACTGGGGAACCTGTACTCAGCTGACCAGTAACTGTGATAAATTACATTTGAATACGTAGTTATAGTACACATTATTGGTACTGTAGTTTTATTTGCAGATTGCTTTACATTTAACCTTGTTTCATTGAATGCATTACACTGATGTTTATTCTTCCTAATGCCAAACATTATTATTCATCTGAGTGAAACCCAAAGCCTAGTCGGAGTATTAAGAAGAAATGAATACTGTATGTAGTTACAGTATCATACAGTAATAACTCTTCATTCTCAGTATTCATGTATCCACACTTTACCAACTGTATCTCATTTCTTCAACTGTGGTATAAGTTTCAAGTACAGTATCAACCGTATGAGTCTTCAGTGTGACTTAACATCATCTGCTGCTGTGCTCATCTTATTTCTTCCATTGTTTTAACATAAAAATACTGCACCTTTGTTACTGTTAACAAATACATTATATATTAGTTTTTTTAATACTATTATGTGAAATGGAAATTTTCTCTGATTTAAAGAAAAATAAATGTAACAATGGCATTTCTGTTTTATGCTAATTCTCTCTCTCTCTCTCTCTCTCTCTCTCTCTCTCTGTGTTATCCAGTAATTTATTTAACTGAAAGGTTCAGTTACTATATTTATGAATTAAATTTTGCTGATTTGAACTTAAAAAAAATAATATAGGATACCGGTACTGGTATGTAGTGTTCAGTTTGTCTACCTTACAACAGGTGCATTTCTCAGACCCTCATTTCCCCATTAAAAATTTTGTAATTTTTGTACAGCAAAAAATAAATATATATATATATATATATATATATATATATATATATATATATATATACTGTATATATATATATATAAAATGGAACTGTTGCATCTTCTTTTTTTTTTTTTTTTCCCATTGTTGGTCTAGTTCATCTACAGATTTAAGAGACAGTAATTGTCATACATATACCATTTGGTGACATACCACTTATTATGAGGGTTGCACTTTAGGATTTTTCTCATTAAAGCCTTTATTCACCAACCACAGTTTCTCAAACCATGAGTTTTCCAGCAGCCTAATGCCTCTGATTGGATAGGGATTACTGTAGTTACATCATTGTTACAGCTCTATACTGCTCATTTTGGAAGGTGTCATGAATTCTGATCCAATGAAACACACAGTTCTAGCTGTACGGTACTAAAAATAGGATGTCTTTTGGTCAGAGAATAGCAGTTGCTTTTTTCTTGCAAGTGAAAGCACTATAGCCAAATAATTTACCCCAGCTAGGATATTGAGCATAAATTCTTACTCTTCATCCAAAAGGCATGAAGATGGTGTGAAGTTTACTGGTATATGTGGCTTCTGGGTGTGCTTCCTATTTAACGTAGAGAGGCTTCTTGAATAGGGGTCATTAGCTCCAGTCAGATGATTTTTCCCAACCAGGATATCGAGCACAAATTCTCACCCTTCACCCGTAACGACATCGAGATTACGGGGGAGGAGTTGAGTGCCACCCCCCCACCCCTGCATGTGAGGCGAGGGAGTGAGCCAGCCCTGAACCGCCTCTCACCCATACCACCCATCACTGCCCCGCCTGACCCCACCAAGCGATGGTCTGCTGCACCCATCATTGAGGACCAGGCAGCTCCACCCAGCTCCACACCCATGAAAACTATTGTGAGTTGATAACAAAATAGGTTGTACTCTATTGTTAAAACTGAGAATGTGAGAGTGGACAAACCACAATTTGTATATGATAGGTTCGGAAGTATATGGTGCTGATAGAAAACATTTGACCTCTCCCTATCACTGCTGACTACAGTCTGTTTTGTTGGATGTATCACATCTAATAGTTACAGGTGATCCATAAATGACCATCAAAAGAGGAGCTTGCTCTCACATGCGCCTTGTTACCTTTATTTATTCAGCAATTTTAGTCACTAATTTATTAACCACTTCATCCTGCTGTGATTTTAATCTTGCAGCCTTTAATTGATTTCATCATTTTATGGGAGACTTGCCAAACTAGGTGAGTTGAATATAGCCCTGTCCTTTGGTTAAAGGGTTAAAATAAAATTTTGTGTTTATACTTACTGGTACTGTAATTCATTAAGGTGTTCATTATACATTGCTGAGCACTGTACTATGTTTTTAATTGTACTAAAGGACTAGTAAAAGATCAGTGGGCTTGAATTATTTGTCATGTTGTTGATGTGATAAACAACACTTTCCTGTACTTGAAACATCCTTATAGTCATGTTGAATAAGTATTGGAAATTATTATACAGTACTGCTAATAGGTTACCATCGCCATCACTATCATTATCTTCATCATGACTTTTTTTTGTCACCTAAGGATGGGATGAAGTAGGTTCCAGAGAACAGGGAAGGAGACAGTGTAAAAGTGGGAAAACTATCGGCAGCATTCCCGGTGAAATGGACCAGACACTCATTCACATATCATTCAAGCCCCTGGAATACTAGATCCACCTCACAGGCCTAACCATCTAACAGGCCTAACCATCTACAGAACAGTTATTGTTTGATCAGTCATCCATTTACTGTAACATAAATTTGCTTTGGTATCATCGTAAAATTCATCACAGCTTTCAGGCACATTTCTTCACTACACATAACTAGGTAATAGAGAAAACTAGTATTTATAACTAGGTAATGGAGTAAACTAGTACCTGTAACTAGGTAATAGAGAAAACTAGTACTTTTGACTAGGTAATAAGACACTAGTACAGGTACCTGTAACTGGGTAATGGAGAAAACTAACACATAGCAGAGGTACTGTAATGGGTCGAATTAATATTAACTGCTTCACTTTGATGACATTTTTTGTTCTTTCTATGGACAGAAGTTTTAATTCAGCTTGGGAGATACTTTTCTTTCTGGAGAGGTTATCTACAGCCTTCATTTAACCCGAGATACTTTTATTTCTGGTCCTCAGACTGTGTGGGTGGGTGGGGCCTGTGGTATGTCTCCTCCTTATTTATTTTACGTATTATGACAAAAAAGAAAGAAATTCAAAGCAAGCCGGAGGAAACTAAATCACCCAAGGGGATTAAAGTGGCATCGTGGAATGTGGGAAGTTTGAGGGGTAGAGCAGGGGAAATAGTTGAAGGATTGAGTAGGGGTTGGGTGGATGTACGATGTGTGCAAGGAATCCGGTATAAGGTAGTAGCACCCAGAACAATTGCCTGGAGGTATTGCCATTACAAGTTATTTTGGCAGGGTAGGGCAGATGAATATGGTGGTTTGGGTGTGTTGATTAAGGAGAAATGGGTGGAATATATCATGAATGTAATGAGAGTCAGTGCAAGGATAATACAGTAGTAGTGAAAATTTTGCTCGCTGGGATAATGTTTGCATTTATATCAGCCTGTACTCCACAGGCAGGCTTGAATAAGGTAGGGAAGAATAGATTCTGGGATGACTTAATACATGTAGTAGGTGGTATGGGGGATAATGAGATTGTAGTTTTGGGAGGGGACTTAAATGGTCATATAGGTGAAGCAGCTCAAAGATATTAAGGAGTACATGGGAGATGTGCATATGGTACAAGAAATGAGGAAGGGAAATGATACTTGGGTTTGGGGAGGCAATGAACGTGATTTTGTGCAATACTCATTTTAGGAGAAGGGAGAGTAGGGTGATTACATAAGAGACTGGTGGATATAGCATCCAGATAGACTATTTCCTGGACAGGAGGGTTGATAGGAGGTTGTTGAGGAATGATAAAGTTATAGGGAGCGAGGAGCGTGTGCAGCAACACAAGCTATTGAGCAGGTGATGAAAAACAGGACCTATGCACCTTGAAGGAAAATATGGAAGCTGAAAAACCAAACAGTAAGGGATGCCTTCTTTAGAGAGATGAAGAGAGTGGTGGCTGAACAGGGAGAGATTGACAGAAGTGTTAATGAACAGTATAGTGCCTTCAAGAGCAACCTCTTGAGAGTTACTGATTCAGTGTATGGATGGACAAGAGGCCCACCAAGACATAAAGTAACTTGCCGGTGGGATGAGGGTATAGAAGCTGCAGTTAAGGAGAAAAGAAGGCTTTTCAAGGAATGGAAAAGGGGTGGTAACAAGGCTGCCAAGCATAGGGCTGGAAAAGAGGTTTACAGGGCAAAGTCTGAGTCTCACAGTCTTTTACTTCTATCTATCTATCTATTGCCAGACGCCTCAATCCCGTTTGGGGTGGCCACAAACAAATCGCCTCCAAGTCGCCCTGTCCCCCGCCATTTCACTGCCCTGCTCCCAACTCACACCCCCCTCTCTCATATACCTCTCCACCCCATCCCTCCATCTCATCCTCGGCCTCCCCCTCCCTCTTCCCCCCTCCACCTCACTCACATACACTTTCTTCGTCATTCTTTCACCCTCCATCCTCTCCACATGGCCAAACCTTTTACTTGATAACCTAAATAGTGTGGAAAGGAAGATTTTGATTTAAGTTGGCAAATCAAATAAAGAGGGAGAATAGGGGGGTCATAGGTGAGCAGTGTGTGAAGAATGATGAAGGGAAGTTAGTGGTGAACAGTGAATATATGAAAGACACCTGGAGAGAGCATTACAACCGGTTGTTGAATGAGGAGTTTGCCTGGGACAGGGAAAGTTTGGAGCCAGCAGATCCAGTATTTGGCCCTTGGCCTTTGATTGACCCTTCTACTGTGAGCAGGGCAATAGGCTGGATGCAGATGCGGAAGGCAGCAGGTGTGTCTGGGTTGACTGCTGAAATGTTGAAAGCCTCATGAGATGGAGTGGGGCTAGTCACTAATTTGATAAATATGATTATACTGTATATGAGTGTGTTGTCCCAGATGATTGGCTGAAGAGTGTAATTGTAAATGTGTGCAAGGGGAAGGGTGATGAGCTGGACAGAGGAAAATATTAGAGGCATAAAGCTTTTGGAACAAAAAATGAAGGTAAGGGAGATAAGTTCCCTCTCATCTTAAATGCCAGGACAAACATGCCAAGCTTCTTGTGCTTTTCTTGGGACAATGTAGGATTGGATGATGGATGGATGGATGGATGGAGAGTTCTAGAAGATATGATTAGAGAAAGAGTGAATACTGATGAAATGGAGTTTGGGTTTATGCCATGCAAAGGTACCACTGATTCCATATTCATTGTTTGACAGCTTCAGGAAAAATGTAAAAGATAGAAAAGGGAGCTGTACGTTGATTTTGTTGATTTGGAGAAGGCCTTTGACAGAGTCTGTAGAAAGGTGGTGAAGTGGACAGTGAGAAAGCTTGGAATTGAGGAGTGGCTGGTTAGGGTGGTTATGGCTGTGTACAGACATGGGGTAATAGTAATATATAGGATTACTTTACACGCCCTCTTCTGTCTTTCTTTCCTTCATTTTTTCCTCTTCCTTCTGCCTGTGGGTGACTCTGCACTGAGTGACAAGCCAAATGGTTTCCTGTACACCAGGAAACCATTTACTATGCTGGGTGGTAACCATATTACCAAATTTTGGCACCTGGTGGTTTAGTGAGTAATTACAGTGCTCCATTCGGATTGAGCCAGTGAAGGTTTTTATCCAAGGGGTGGTTGGGGTTTATTGGTCACGTAATGCCACTCAGTGATGAGTGAGGCTGGTCACTCTCAACTTAAATGTCAGGACCAACTGGCCTAGCCCCTGGCTTCTACGCTTCTCATGGGGCAATGTAGGATTGGATAATTAAAATATATATATATATATATATATATATATATTACAGGGTTTTCAGAGTAATAGTAATACTGTAGTAGTAGATCACAAACTCCTGGCAATAATATTAATAGTAACAGAGGTTGAAGGCAAAGTAATAGACATTTGTATATTACTCTCCTATTAGACACTTCTTTAGTCTGAGGTGTCAACAAAATAAATTATATATGCATTGTCAACCCTTTGGTAATTATTTAAGACAGTACTATCTGGCAGTAGACTGTAGCACCAGTCAAGCAGGGCAGTACTCCCAAGATGGATGGAAAGCTGATGACAGGGAGAGCTGGAGCTCCTGTTTCATCAGCCCTTGGGACTGGTTCCTGACCATCCTCCTTTGCTGAACTTTTTCAGTGTCTCAGTATCACAGAGAGTAAGCCAGCATGCTCTCCAATACAAGTTTCTCTAACGATCAACACCAGACTACGTTCACAGTACACACTACTGTACACTTCGTTTTCCAAAATTCAAAAACAAGTCATTTCTTCTTCACAACACATGGTCTTGGAGTCCCCAGGGGGGAGGACCATAAATGCCCCCACCTTCCGACTCTCTCCCGGTGACAACTCGAGCTGCCTGGCACCACTGTCTGACTCGCTTCTTCTTCATTTCTGCAACATTCGCAGCCTTTCCTCTAACTTTCATTCAGTTGAGCACCACCTCTCCTCCTCTAAACCTCACCTTCTTTTCGTAACTTAGACTCGGCTGTCTGAGGCAACTGGCAGCAAACCCTTTTCTGTATCCTCCTACTTTCTCTATACTCATTTCAAAGCCAGAGGTGGTTGTTGTGTATATATACGCAATGACTTATCTTGCTTTCATGTTCCTGAACTCGATTCTTCTGAATTTTCTATACTCTGGCTTCGGCTTTGCTGTCATTCTCTGACTAAATATATCTGCGTTGTTTACTTATGCCCTAATTCTACTGACTAGCAAAAATTCTTCGACTATCTTACTTCTGTGATGGAACACATTCTATCCATTTCTCCTTTCTCTGAAATCTCCATTCTAGGAGATTTCAATGTTCACCACCACCTTTGGCTTTCCTTTCCTTTCATTGCTTCACCTGGTGAACAAGCCAACATCTTTTCTATCCATAATGACCTAGAGCAGCTTGTACAGCACCCTACCCATATCCCTGACCACCTTGGAGAGAGCTGCAACATACTTGACCTCTTCTTTACAAGTAATCCTTCTGCTTACACTGTTAATCTTTTCTCTCTGTTGGGCTCCTCCGATCACAAGCTTATTACCTTAACCTGTCCTACCGCTTCAGTACGGCCTGTGGACTCTCCAAAGAAACGTCGTCTGTGGCACTTTGGAGCTGTGGATTGGGAGGCCCTCAGGCAGTACTTCTTTGATTTTCCCTGGAATGATTATTGCTTCCTTGGCCGGAAGCCGTCTGAGTGTGCCTTTCACATTATGGAGGTTATTGTCTCGGGCATGGAAGCATACATTCCTTTCTCATATCCTTTGACTAATCCAAGAAAGCCTTGGTTTAATCACGCTTGTTCTAATGCTGTCCACAACAAGGAGAGGGCCTATAAAAGGTACCAGAGCCAACCCACCCACGAGTCACATCTTTTTTCATGTATCTGCCCGGAATTGTGCTAAGTCTGTTCTTCGCTCTCCTAAAAATAATTTCATTTGTACTAAATGCTCTGAACTCTAATTCGAATTCTTCCTGCTCCTTCCGGCACCTTGCAAAAAGCTTTCTGACAACTTTACCTCATCATCCTTCCCTTCTCTTTTCTATTCTGATGGTTCTGTAGCTATTTCTTCTACTGATAAAGCAGATCTGTTTGCTCAGACTTTCTCCTCCAATTCCATCTTAGATTTCTTCAGCTGATGTGTTTTCTGCCATCACAGGCCTCAATACTAATAAGGCATATGGGCCTGATGGAGTCCCTCCTGTTGTTCTCAAGAACTGTGCTTCTGTGCTTACACCCTGCCTAGGCAAACTCTTTCGCGCTTGTCTATCAACTTGTATCTTTCCTTCTTGCTGGAAGTTTGCTCTCATTCAGCCAGTCCCAAAGAAGGGTGACCATTCCCAACCCTCTAACTATCATCCAATTGCTTTAACATCCTGTATCTCAAAAGTTTTCGAGTCAGTTCGTAATAGAAAAATTTTAAGGCATCTTTCCTATCACAGCCTTCTTTCTTATTGTCAGTATGGGTTCTGTCAGGGACGCTCCACTGGCGATCTTCTCACCTACCTTTCAGACTCCTGGTCATCCTCCTTTCGGGACTTTGGCGAAAGCATTGCCATTGCAGTTGACATCTAAAAGGCTTTCAGTCGAGTCTGGCATAAATCTTTAATTTCCAAACTGCCCTCTTATGGTTTCTATCCTTCTATCTGTGCCTTCATCTATAGCTTCCTTTCTGGTCATTCTATAGCCACTGTTGTAGATGGCCATCGTTCTTCTCCTAGATCTATCAATAGTGGTGTTCCTCAGGGCTGTGTCCTGTCACCAACTCTCCTTTTATTCATCAATGACCTTCTAGACTGTACATCAAACCCTATCCACTCATACACTGATGACTCCACCCTTCACCTATCCACTCGGTTCCCACAACGTCCATCTCAGCAGTAACTTCAACAAACAAGGGATGAGGCTATGGCACACCTGATGTCTGACTTGGCTCATATCTCTAACTGGAGTAAAAATAATCTTGTTGTTTTTAATGCATCAAAGACTCGGTTCTTACATCTGTTGACCCGTCAAAATCTTCCACAGGTGTACCCACCAATGTTTAATAATATTCAACTTAATCCTGCATCATCCTTGAACATGCTTGGGGTTTCATTCACTCAGACTTATTTTGGACAGATCATATTGCATCTCTTGTAAAATCTGCTTGTGGTAGGTGGGGGCTCTCACCATCCACTCACTCAATGTAGTGTTGCTCTCGGGTGTCTGCCCCCACCTACCACTACTGGTTACCATACTCAGTTAAAATAGCATTCTCACCTTGGTTACTTGTTGGCTGCTCTCCATGCTGCAGGTACACCACAGGAGACCGTGCAGAATGGAGAGTGGCCAACTGGCCATCAGGTGATCTAGACATACTTGTGCATTCCATTGAACAGCCTCCCAGTGATAATGAAAATATTCAATTTATTTAACTGCTTTTATCGTAAATAATGTATTAATAGTAATAGTAATACTAATAGATGACCAAGTAATAGTAATGGTAATAGATGACCGCTGAAGTAATGATAATAATAGTATAATGTATAATAGAGAACGATTGAAAGTACAGCATGACCCCACTATAACAGACTAGTTGGGGATCCAAGCCATTCTGAAGAAAACGACATCCGGACTTCCCCCCTGCCAACCTGGACTTTTTCTGATGTATCAGACATTACTCCGGACTGCACCAATGGTTTTTAAACTTTTCACTACCATTGCAGTACTGTACTGTATTATGCATTCTCTACAATAATCTATCTATCTATTGCAGACGCCATAATCCCGTAAGGGGTGGTCATTTGACTTTGATTTATTTGTTTTATGGAGAGGGGCACTAACCCTCCACCAACCCACTTGCTGACATGCAGGGAGCACATATGGTTTGGTTATATGGTTACCACCCAGCATTGTAAATGGTTTCTTGGCTTACAGGAAACCATCCGGCTTGTCACTCACTGTAAAGCCACCTGTAAAGGAAAGAAAAGCAATAAGAAGTGACAGGAAAGATGGGAGAAATAGGAATAGAGGAGGGCAGGCACAGAAAAAGAATTCGTATAATATATATAATAATACTGTACTGTACACTGATAAACATGTCTTTTATTTACCTTATTGTGGTGAACATAGCATAAGTGGTTAGGCTGTCCAGACTGCTTCTGGCTTTATGGGACTTTTTTCTATATACAGTATAAGAATTTAGTCCGGTAGCTTCTCGATTCCGATAAAAGCAAGTTCCACTCTATTGAAGTCTGTTTTATCGAGGTTTTACTGTAGCAGTCAAAGATCCCATGTCTAGCTGTGTATTTGGGTGCTCACACCTAGGTAAGGGTGAGTGAAAATTTGAGTGATGAGTTTTCCATGAATGGTGGTGTGCATCAGGGGTCAGTCTTGAGCCCCTTGTTGTTTATCATGGTACTGTACTTGAAGCCCTCTCACATGACTTCAGAAATGGACTCCCGTGGGAGATGTTATATGCTGATGATTTGGTGTTTATTGCAGAGAATGAAAGGGAGGTGGAGGAAAGATTTAGGAAGTGGAGAGCTGGTATGGGGCACAAGGGCTTAAGATTAAATGCAGATAAAAGTGAAGGTATCTAGGGCGGGTGGCAGTACTGTCAAAGAAGAGGTAAAGGGGCCATGTGTGATTTGCCACAAGGGCATGGGAGGTAATTCCATCTCATGCAGTGTCTGTGATAAATGGGTGCATAAGAGACATAGTGGTATTAGAGGTAGACTGCGTATTGCTGATTTCAGAGTGTGTGGTATGTTGGGGAGAGCATGTGGAGACTGTCAGGCATAAAAGGATTGAACTTGCTGGTGAGTCTCTTGAGTGTGTGGAAGAGTTTTGTTATTTGGGAGACATGTTATGTGCAGGAGATGGGATTAGAGCTAGCTCTGTGGCTGGAATGAGGAGTGGTTGGAAGAGTTCCAGGAGCTGTTCCCGCTCCTGACATTGAGAGGGCTCGCCCTCTGTGCTAAAGGATCTTTGTATATGGCATATTTTGGAGTGTATAGCTGTATGGTAGTGAGACCTGGGCAGTAAAGGAAGAGGATATTCGCAGGCTCAAACGTACAGAAATGACAGTGATTAGGTGGATGTGCAGTGCATTGTTGAGTGTAAAGCCTGGGGGGCCTAGGCTTACAATGGAAGAGTAGAGAGGTAGAATGAGACTAAAATGTATTGATATTGTGATGAGGAGAGGTAGATTGAGGTGGATTGGGCACGTGGAGAGGATGGGGGATGATCATTGGGTGCAGAAAACGAGAAGTGTTAACAGTAGGGGTAGGGTTGTGAGAGGTAGACTAAAAAGACCTGGGATGAGGTCATTGAGTGTGACCTCAGGGATAAGGGACTGAATAGGCTGGCTGCCAGAGACTGAGCAGCATGGAGAGCCACCATTAGGTGACCTGGGCCGACACATGCAAACATGTTGGAGCCCTCACAAATGAAACAAAATGAAACTAGAGGTCATATATAGTCGTCATTAACCCTTCACTCCCCTATGCTGAAAATCCACTAATGATAGTAGGAGTAAACCAGTAAATTATATCACTAGATTAAGGGGGTTAATTCTTATATTTGAAATAATGATGTACTGAATAGCATTTTTCTCCCCCCATCTCTTGCATATACAGGACGGTCACAGTTCATTTGAAGATGATAGCATCTTTGTGGTTGATCCAGGGGAGCGAGGAGAGGGGTCTGGAGAGGAGAAGACCCCCTCATCCTCCACTTCTTCTCATCACTCAGCCACCACTGCCTTCTCTCGCTTCTCAAGAGATGCAAACAGATGCTCCGTCCAGGTCAGTTATCAATTGGTCACATTCATGCTTACAGTGGTGGAGAAATATATTTAAATTTTAATCTTAAGAGATTGTGCTTTTGATATATGTGTATCACCATCCACACACTTGATGTAGTGCTGTTGACAAGCCAAAAATTTCTGTATACAGTACCTGTATCAGGAAATTAATTATATATTACACTTTGGTGATTAACCATATAATTTATCTCAGGAGTTAGGAGTGAAAGAATTCTGCCCCTGTATTCCCTGCATGATGCCCTTGTATTCCCTGCATGTTGACTAGGCTAAAGGGGGTATAATAGTATGGACCAGTGATCCACTTCCCCTTTAAACCATACTTAAAACTGTCCAGATGGACATAGATCTGATTCTTGTAGCAGCCTGGGGCCTGTTGAAATGTAAGTTTTACCCTGCAGATCAAGTTTTTCATATTCATTTAGGGTGGAGATATCTTTAATATGGCTCCTTCATCTTTTTTGAGAGACAAATTGGAAGAGAAATGAAGGCTCTGGTAAAGTCAAACAGCCACCTGTGCCATGGGAGGTATGAAATTGCTTGTTATCACAGTCACTGTGCAGTGAAGTTACTACATGTAAATCCCCAAACTATTAACAGAAATGAGGGTTCCATCCTCATCTCCAACTCATTTTAGTCATCTTTTACAACACAACGAATACGTGAATTATACCGGTAATTTAAAGGGCATGCTTGATCTGGCCATGTTTAGCTTCATTGTATATTACAGAACTTATCATTTCATTTGTAAAACCCAGACTGTCTCAATATGCACTTTGTATGCGTGTTTAGGTGCTGTCAGACAATCCAGCAATGGCAAGGTGGGTTGATGCAGCTGATAATGCCCTGGCAGCGGTGGTGGGTGGTGGTGAGGGCAGACGGAGAGAGCCTCTAGGTGGCTCAGCATCTTCACCCATGCACTCCAGGGATCCCTCACATGACGAGACCACCATGTAGGTCCCCAGTTCTTGTCCATATCTTTTCTTTTCACTTAATATTTTAACATGCTATTTTATCATTGTAGCAGAAGTTTGGTCAGAAATATGCTAGAAAGCTTGGGTGAATGGAGTTGTATCAGTGGAACCGAAGCTGTGAGTATGCCTGTATACAAAAGCACAGTAAAGGTGATGGGGTTAAGGCAGATGGAAAGAGCCTCGAGGGGGCTCAGTATCTTCGCCTATGCACTCCAGGGATCCTTCACATGACGAAACCATGATGTTGGTCCCCAGTTCTTGTCTATGTCTTTTCTTTTCACATAGTATTTTAAATTGCAATTTTAATAATGAAGCAGAAGTTTGGTCAGAAATATGCTAGAAAACTTGGGATAATGGAGTTGTACCAGTGGAACAGAAGCTGTGAGTATGCCTATATACAAAAGCACAGTAAAGGTGATGAAAGTGAATGCAAGAATTCAATCTATCAATCTATCTGTAGTCCAATGCCCTAATTCCGCAAAGGGTGGCTGCAGACAAAACGCCTCGAAGTTGCTCTGTCACCCACCATTTGACTGCCCTCTCCCCAACTCACTCCCCCGTCCCTCATAAACCTCGCAACTCCATCCCTCCACCTCATCCTCAGTCTCCCCCTCCTTTTCCCTCCCTCCACTTCACCTAGGGGGAGGCGGTGGCTGAATCGGTAGAGAGGCGGCTTGCAGTCCTGATGGACCCAGGTTCGAATCCTGGTTGGGGCAGGGGACAGTTTAAGGATTTGAATTTCATAAAAAGCAGACTTTCCTAATCTACCAGTTGACCCGCCGACATGTCGTAAAAATACCCCCACTAATACCAATACACCAATCCTGTATGAGACAGCCCTAGCATGTATTCAATATGGATGGTGGGTGTTAGCGCCGAAGTGGTGACTTGAGGAGGTGTAGGAGGACTACTGGGCCTTGGGATAGGTCACTGCCCCCGAGAAATAGGCCATGAAGCCTTTGCCCAGAGTCGGACACACACACACACACACACACACACACACACACACACACACACACACACACACACACACACAAACCACCCTCTTAGTCAATCACTCATTCTCCATTCTCTCCACATGTCCAAACCACCTCAGTGTATTTCTTCTAATTCTCTCAGTCACATCCACATCCACCCCACAACGTTCTTTCACTTCATTCATCAACCTGTCCCTCCATGTCACTCTACATGCTTCTCTTTAGGTAACTGATTTCCACTGCTCTCACTCTTGACTTGTTCCCTTCTATTAAGGTCCACACCTCGCTTCCATACGTCAGGGTAGGGATCACAATACTATCATGCAGTGATTTCTTAACTTTCATACTCACCTTCCTATTTCTTATCACCGTGTTCAGTGAACCAACAACCTTCCTTCCCTGCTGTACCCTTTCAAGTACTTCATCCCCAAAACTTCCATCCTTACTCATCACACTGCCCAAGTACAGTACATGTACTTGAATGCACTCACATTCTCCATATCCTCACCATCCAACTTCACTGTGCATTGTGACTTCATTCCTCTCAACCACCATTACTTTACTCTTGTTTACATTAACTTTCAGATTCCTCTACTTACACACTGTCCTAAATTCATTCACCAAACCACCTGAGTTTTGCAAAAAAGTACTGTATATGGAAGATCATTATTATTATAAGGAAGGTAAGAAATGTATGGCAAGAGTTGCATAAGTGATTGTAGGAGTGGTATGGATATGTGGATCAGATATTTGCAGTATGACTGATGGTGAGTGGTTCAGGATCAGTAATGGAGTGAGACAAACACATGGGATGTCCCCACGACTACTCGGCGTATATATTTAGATCTGGTTGGAAATGGTCAAAACTGGAATTGCGACAAGTGAGATGGGGATAGGATCATTAGTGGAAGATGGATTGTCTCAAGTCAGGTGTATGCAGATGATTTGTTGCTTGCTAATTGTAAACAGGAGTTTTGTAGACAGAGATATATTAGTGTTAGTGAGTAATGTGATTTGAAATAAATGTTAATAAGCAGGGTGGTAGGTGGGGGTGCTTACCATCCACTCACTCGATGTAGTGCTGCGTTGGGTGTCCGCCCTTTCCTCTCTTCCTTCCTTTCTCTTCTGTCTTCCTTTCCTTCATTCTTTTCTTGTCCTTCTGCCTACAGGTGACTTTATACTCCCTTTTCTGTCTTTCTTTCCTTCACTCTTTCCTCTTCCTTCTGCCTCTGGGTAACGCTGCACAGAGTGACAAGCCAAATGTTTTCTTGTACACCAGGAAACCATTTACTATATTGGGTGGTAACCATATAACCAAATTCTGGCATCTGGTGGTTTAGTGGGTAATTAAGGTGCCCCAATCGGTTGAGCCTGTGTAGATTTATATCCAAGGGGTGGTTGGGGTTTATTGGTCACGTAATGCCGCTCAGGGATGAGTGATGCTGGTCACTCTCATCTTAAATGTCAGGACCAACTTGCCTAGTCCAAGGCTCCTACACTCCCACTGGGGTGGCATAGGATAAGATGATGGATGGATGGTTAATAAGCATAAAGTGATGGTTGTTGAGAGATTAGTAAGCATAAAGTGATGGTTGTTGAGAGATTAGTAAGCATAAAGTGATGGTTGCTGAGAGATTAGTAAGCATAAAGTGATGGTTGTTGAGAGATTAGTAAGCATAAAGTGATGGTTGTTGAGAGATTAGTAAGCATAAAGTGATGGTTGTTGAGAGAGAAGGTGAATCTCACTCTGATATGCTGGTGGATGGAGAGACTGGAATTAGTAAAGAAGCTTGTGTACCTTGATAAATAAGTGTATAAATGAACCGGAGAGTTAAGTAGTGCAAAGAAGTGAGTTGGCTGGCATAGTGAAGACATTGATACAAAACAGAGATCTGAGTGTGTAGGTGTGCAAGAAATGTGTTTGTGCCCGCATTATGGCATGGGTGTGAGACTAGTATGGCCTGACTTTAAGAAATCAGGAGTAGGATCAGTGGAAATAGGAATGTTGAAAAAATTTATGTGGACCATGTCGAGGAAAAAATGTGGATTAAGTCTGTTGAATGACCCCTTTTAGATGATATGGTAGAGTGGCTGTAGATAGAGTGGTTCAAAGAGTATGAGCAAGTTTTAGCGTGGAAGGAGGCATGGTAGGCCAAGAAGAGGTGGATATGGTAAATCAGCATGAGATATTGAGATATGGAAGTTAATGAGACCAAGGAGTTGTTGTTGTTGCCCAAACCCAGTCCCTCTGATCGAGCAGGCTCATCAATCGCAGGTAAGCACCTGCCCCTATTTTAATGTTCCATAGGTTCCTTACACCGCTGATGTGTCCGTGTCTCAGTGTGACACATTCTGTGCGGTTCTCCATTATAAGTGTTATATTGCACTAAGTGGGCATGTGTCATCTGTGATTCCACCCAACCCAAATCTAAAGTAGCAGCTGAGGAAGGCTGGGTGATGTCCTGCTCTCAGCCTAGGTAGGTGAACTCGATCGTGTTTATTTAAGGACACCTCCGATGGGTGGGTGTCAGGAGGGTGGCTTGCAGTTTGGTGTTGTGATCGAGCTCTTGTGTTGCCCTACATATGAAGTGGGTATATAGGTGTTTCTTCATTCTGTTCATTAGAATGTCTAGAGGTGGGATATTGTTATTGAAGGTTTGATAATGTTTATGTAATTTTTTTGATAATGTTTGTGTTTTATTTTATGTAATTTGATAATATTTGTGTTTTTTGTAATTATATGTGCTCTGTGTGTCTTTCATGTAATGGCTGGGGTGTTATGTATTGGCACAGGCTGGTGCATAGAATTGTGCGCCCCTCATAGTCTCTGACAGGGAGAACATGAGCATCAGAGAGTAAGTGAGCTGTGAGGATGGTTTTGGTACAGCAAATAGTGATGCATCAGGCATTATTGTGTATGATTCTCAAAGTTCTGTAGTGGCTATTAGATAGGGTGGGAGCCCTTTCCAGGGAAACATAGGACATCACTGATCTATTATATTGTTTGTTGGGTAAGGAGAGTGTTGCTTTTTGTTCCCCAAAGTCTGGCCCTGTAGTTGCCCTGAGTTGCATTGAGTTTGGGGGTGCATCGCCTCTTGTACATGGTCCTTGAAGGTAAGTCCGGTGTCATATGTCACTCCAAGAATCTTAGTGGAGGGTTTGTGTGGTACACATACATTGTTAAGTGTGATATGTGGAAATTACTTGTGTTTATGTTTACTGCTGGTGATGGGGTTATTAGTGGATTTGGCTGGGGTAACTCTTGGCATGTTGTCCTCGATGCAAGTGGTTGAGGTAGTCCTCTTCCAGACTGTGTCTGCCGTGTGATGTGTGGTTGTTAGGGTGATGTCATCTTAATATGGGACAATGTTTGTGGGTGGTTGGGTTGTGGGAAAATCATGCTGCTCATGCATGTATAGGCTGAAGAGTGTGAGGTCAGTGGAGTGACTAAGTGTTATTAACAAAGGCCTTCCAGTATCCCATATTCTTTGTACTAATTTTTTTCTTGATTTTATTGTTTACTTCTTGAGTCTTGTGATGGTATCTTTCATGTGGGGGAGAGGGGAGTTGTGTTCTGTTGTGATGTTGTATGAGGTAGGCAATATCTGGTGTAAAGTTTGGGTTGTAATGTCCTTTGTTGCCTTGTGGAATGTGGCAGTTGTCTTTGTTGAGTATAATGATGTTGAACTCTTGAACATTCCTGTTCATGTTGGTATTGGGTGTATTGTTTAGTGTGCTGAAGTGTTCTGTTTCTTCAGTGAATTCTGTCCAGTCTGCGTTCCTGAAGTTTGTGTATGTGAGGTGTGATCACTCTGGTTGGGATTGTGTGTCTCTAGTGATAATGATGGGGAGATGGTCATTAGCTAGTTTGGGTTGCATTGACCATGTGGTATTGAGTGCAAGTATTGGTGAACAGAATGTGATGTCTGGGGAGGAGGGGATGCAGTTTGCCTGGTGTGGGATGAGTGTGTATTGTGAGGTATCACTGAAAATGTACATGTTGTTGAATTGTGAAGCAGTGTCAGGGTCTCAGTAGTTGTTTTGATTGTGTTCTTACCAGGAGTGAGAAAGTTGTATGTCTGTGTTAGAGGGAGGAACTGTGGGTTTTAGTGTGCTAGTATGGCATAGGAAGTGTCATGGAGAATGTAAATGTTAAAAATATTAATGAATGTAGCAGCCATGGCTCAGTGGATTAGAGCACTCCACTCTGATCAAAGGGTCGGAGGTTTGAGTCCATCCAAGAGTCATTGGTAAACATCAGGAAGGGCATCCAGTCATAAAATGCTACACACTCCAAACCCAAAGTTCTCTACCCAGGGGCAATGCCTTAACCTTTATTGAAAATTGGGGACATAACAAAAAAACTAGAGGCCCCCAAGGAGGATTCACACCAGCCATGACCAGATATGACCTTAACCTACTTTCACCAATGTCAGACTCGTAGGATATTTTCATCCCTACTGCAAACCTGTAAAATTTTGTGATGATGTCTTGAGCAGTTGTGAAGTTACCATGCTAACAGACACACACAGAGACAGACAAACTGAAAACAATACTAAGAGGAGATTGTCATTCCTACTACACACCTGTAAAATTTTTTGATGAAATCTTGAGCGGTTGCGAAGTTATCTTGGTAACAGACACAGAGACCTTGACCTACTTTAATCAATTTTGAACTCATAGATTTTCATCCCTACTACACATCTGTAAAATTGTGTGATGATATCTTAAGCAGTTTCGAAGTTATTGTGCTGACAGACACACAGAGAGACAGACAAACTGAAAACAGTACTCATAGAAGATTTTCATTCCTACTGCACACCTGAAAAATTTGTGATGATATCTTGAGCGGTTGCAAAGCTATCGTGGTAACAGACACACAGACCTTTACCTACTTTCACCAAATTCCAGATCGCATTTTTTCCCTATTACACTCCTGTAAAATTTTGTGGTGATGTCTTGAGTGGTTGCAAAGTTATCTTGCTAACACACACACACACACACACACACACACACACCTTTGCTGTCATGGCTGGTAAAAAAAGTAAATTTTAATAATGTTCAGGGATTTGACAGGGACTTGAATCAGTTGGATGAGGTATGTACAAAGGAGCAAGGACAAGGGTTTAGCTCCCCTATTTTTCTTTAATAATTGATAGATTAATTATCTGGCAGGCGTATGATAGTGAAGTACATATGTAATGAAAAGTAGCAGTACAAGTATGGTTAAACAGTTAAGCTTGTAAGGTGGAGCTAGGATTTTGAGGGGTTGAATTGTGTTTGTGTGACCCATTTCAGTGGTCATCATTGATACTTCTGTCATGTTCATGCTTTCTCTTTGCTTGTTTTGTGATTCTGCCTCAACACATCTGTAGATGACCTGTTTTGACCCAGATATAATGTTTTTTCAATTTATTTATACAGTAAGAGGTAAAATTATGAGAGAAAAAAATGAGCCAGTAGTACTAAAAAATTTTACTTTAAAAATTTTGTGAGACAGTAGTGTTTAAATCTCACTTGCTTACTGACAATGACCAGCATTTACAAGTGAGGAGGAACTTCTATGCCCATATTATAACCCCTTCAGTATCTAACGCGTCTGTGGTCCCAGACCCAGTATCCCAGATAATTTTGATTTTTTGCTGAGGCTACACTATGCCTGATAATTGTTTATTAATATTTTTTTTTTGCAGCAGTGTTATTATGCAATTAGTAAATAATTGTTTGTGCAGAACCATCCATCCATCATCCAGTCCTCATTGCCCCATGAGGAGCGTAGGAGCCTGGGGCTAAGCAGTTGGTCCCGACATTTAAGATGAGAGTGACCAGCCTCACTCATCCCTGAGTGGCATTACATGAGCAATCAACCCCAACCATCCCTTGGATATAAACCTTCACCGGCTCAATCGGATTGGAGCGCAATTATTACTCACTAAACCACCAGGCGCCATAATTTGGTTATATGGTTACCACCCAGCGCAGTAAATGTTTTCCTGGTATACAGGAAACCACCTGGCTTGTCACTCAGTGCAGAGTCACCCACAGGCAGAAGGAAGAGGAAAGAATGAAGGAAAGAAAGACAGAAGAGGAAGTGTAAAGTTGCCCATAGGCAGAAGGACATGAAAAGAATGAAGTAAAGGAAGACAGAAGAGGATGGAAGGAATGGAGAGAGGAGAGGAAAGGGCAGACACCTGACAGCAGCACTACATTGAGTGAGTGGATGGTGAGCGCCCCCACCTACCACATGTAACCAGTAAATAATAAAAATAATAGTAATACTGTAATAATAAAACGATAATCTACTGTAGATTGCTACAAAAGTGCAAGGTAAGCCTCAGCATATACTTTCCATATTCCAAATATACTGTATATATACAGCTACATGTTTCAGCTAATGCTGTATGTTATCTTGCACATCTTAGACCATCAGCGAGAAAAAAATGTGGGGCTGGGTGAAGGATTTACATCTGAGAACGTGTCTGTAAACTGTGGCTATGGTTGTAGGCAGGGATAGGGCCAAATACATATTTGTATTTTTACTTGCAAATACAGTAAAATCAATACACCTCTCCCCCACTGTTCGACAGGAACGTGTTCCATAAAAAGGGGTTAAATAACGTGTTGGTTGAATAATGAACCTGTTTTTCCCATGAGATTTTTATGAAATTGGGGGGACTAGGTTCCTGACCACCATAGTCATTAAAAAAATACTGTATTCAATGAAGATAGAATAAATACCGGTAAATATGAACGAAAGTGACACAGGGATTTGAGGTGTTTTCATATAGTCCTACTTTCTCAAGGAAAATTATTTTAGAACTACATACATCTCAGATGATTTACATTTGATTTTCGATTAAAAAAGATTATTGGAAATCTAATGAAATATACCTACCTAGCAATATTACGGAAAGTTGCCTGAACGCCTTCGATAGTGTGTTTACTGCCGATCCCGCTGACTGGACATGACATCACCACACCAGACAAACTCGAATGTATACAATGTAAAACCATAAATAGCAGTGGAAGCCTAAGTGGAAGTGCTGAAACCTAATTGGGGGTCTTCACCCCCAGGAGCCTCCAGTGATTATACACTCAATCCACATAAATCACGGCAATTTCGGTCTGGACTACTGCCGCAATTTACAAATTCCGTGGTTTATAAATAATAACTCTTATGTGAAAAATGAATTTGGGTCTGGACTTTGGCCAACCATCCCCCACAGCACTCTACCTACACCTATTTAGGCACCATCAAACACAAACATACAAATTTAGGAATATTCTGTGCATGTATTTAATAGAAATAGGCAATGTTCAGGGATCTCACCTTAATCCTATGATAATATTGCTTAAGTGAATGGAGTGGGATGGTGTTGGGAAGAACTTAGAACCTCTCAGCATGAGGTGGGGGTGCTCCCTTCTCAAAACGACAAATGAGCTCCAAACGTTGACCGTATGACAACGGCGGCTGCTTCTTGATGCCATCCTGCTTAGAGCGCTTCATCGGGGGTTCGGGAGGGGCCATGGAAGGTAGGAGGCTGGGGGGAAGGTGCACAAAAAAAGGCAGGTAGCTCTCGTACTCCACGGTGATGGCCTGTAGTGTGCAGACTGGCAGGAAGAACAACAACAACCTGGTGGCATTAGTATGCACACTTGCCACCGGGGATGGGTGGTGATTGGTTGTTGGGTCGCGATTTTCAAATTGAATGCCGCGGTTTACAATTCTCCTCGGAAAAGACCCACTTGGGTGCCTAGGTCCGTGATTTTCGTGACTTAACAGTGATTTAAGGGTGCCGGCAGTCTGACAGCCACTTAGGCGTGATTTATGAATCCATGATTTATAAACATGCGATTTACGAGGATTGAGTGTAATCCACCTAACCTAGTGTATACCAAGATGTGCATTACGTATAACTCCTTGATTTATAAACACGCGATTTACGAGGATTGAGTGTAATCTACCTAACCTAGTGTATACCAAGATGTGCATTACGTATAACTGGTGCCAAAACAGTATTGTGCGATAAGAGCATTCGTTAATCATTGGTGCAGTTGTCACCCGACCATGCAGTGGTGAAACTCTCACTCAGGTTGGTGATCACATGACTGCGCATGACAGAGGTGGTAGTAGGGGTCTTGGATGGAGCCATGGTGGTGCTGTAGTATTCCACGTAGTGAAATAGAAATGCAGACGGATGAAGAGGCAACCGATCAGCAGGGCAGAGCATAGGAGACTGCGGCAGCTCAGCTGGTCTGTTTGGCGGAGCATGGTTTGAATTGTCGTAATGGCGGTGACAACCATGTTGAAACACAAAAATGTGTATAGATTTATAAATGTCGAAACAACAAATTGTCGAATAATGATCGGTAGAAAAAAAAGGGCAAGGTGTATTTGTATTTACAACCGTATTTGAAAATGTCAGAACTTGCATAGTTGTATATGTGCTTGTATTTGATCATTCTATATGCCATATTTGCTTCAAATACAGTCAAGTACAATAATCACGTATGGTGGAATCTCATAAATCGCTGTCTTATGAGACTGGGCACATGCTGCGATTTGAGAATTTTGCGATTTAGAAATACCTAATCTCATTGGAAAAATTACTTGTAAGTCTGTCATTTTGGAAAAGTTGCCCCCCTTACCCCCAACCTACTTCAAACTGGTCACCAGCTAACATTAACAACCCTTCCTCAAAGAGGTTGTAGGCTTAGGAGGGTTACAGTTGGCCATCGTAACACTTGGCGGGTGGAGGAACCACCGTGGGGAAAAAAATGTATATCCTCTTGTACACCACACTGGGACCACACGCTGTCAACGGAAAGGAAACAGTGTACGAGCACGAGCCTTGCAGCGGGGCTCTCACCCATGCGCGCCCTTCATGCTCAGTGTGGGTGGGAAGCACTGTGATTGGCTTAGAGTAAGTGCTGTGCTTGAATATGATTGGTTTATTAATAAATAGAGGCTCTATAGAAAGAAAGACTGGACAGCTAATATTTAAAGCTGCTCGCTGATTGGTTCACTGACATGGCGCCATTTTTGTGTAAATGCCTCAGCTCGGGTGCTGGCTGACTGCATATTCAGCTAATAATACATCTCGTCACCTGCTGTAAATGGTGATACATAGTTGGTTGCTGAACAAAATAATGCTTTAATTGTTGTAGATTTTGTTAATTTGAACTACCAAAGATTTCCATTGTAATCCTCATCTCTACATGTGTAAATACCAAGATAATCACCAAATTGTAATGTTGTCAAACCAAACTGTTGGTAGCTTGTGCGAAGGGAGTGAGCAAAATGTTGAGTCCCAGTATTTACTCAACATTAAAAATCTGCCCACATAGAGACTGAGTGAGTCAAGATACCCACTAGGTGTAATTTACAGTCTGAACAAACTATGTATTAAGAACCTAACTTGCATTAAGTGTAGCAGGAATTAAATAATGTAGGACCACTGAAATGGCAGGTTGCCATCACATGCCATCAATGATATTTTAATTTCCGTTTATGATAAATACAGTAAGACCTCATTATACCAGGCTAATTGGGGCCCAGCCATTCCGAAAAATGCGAAATTCCAATAAAAGTGACATCCGGACTTCCCCCTGCTAACCTGGACTTTTTCTGATATATCAGACATTAGTCCGGATTACACAAACAGTTTTTAAACTGTGGTGACTACCATTAATCAAATAGTATAGTATATATAATAATACTGTACTGTACACTGATAAACATGTCTTTTATTTATCTTATTGTGGTAATCATAGCTGGAGTGGTCAGGCAGTCTGGACTGCTTCTGGCTTTATCGGACTTTTTCCGATATATGGGAATTTAGTCTGGTAGTTCCTCGATTCCGATAAAAACGAATTCCGGTCTATTGAAGTCCATCATATCGAGGTTTTACTGTATAAACAATTCACACTACGTTATTTGTACGTGTTCTGTTTGTATAATTTATATTCCGGTATGTGACATTACTATGATTCACAGTTTCACACAACAGTGTAGATATTTAACAATGAAAAATATGCTTTTTAAACAGCGCTGGAAATGTGTTTGTCAAAATGGTGGTGTCATCTACCGGAATACTAGCTCTGAAAGCACCCCATTAACCCCTTAACCGCGGGGCGTCACTTTCGTGACGCTTGGGAGCAAGGGATCATACCGCGGGGCGTCGCTTTTGTGATTCTGTGTTATTTTGAATTCACCCGGGCTTCCAAGTGGGGGCTTGTATCATCTATCAGTACTGCCAATGTCCAATACTAGTCAGCACTCCTAATCTCATCTGTACTCCCATCCATTGTTGACAATTTAGCCATTTCTCCCCGTTCTTGACTCCCCTCCCTACCCCCCCTCCATTACACTATCCTCTCGCCTGCCCGGCCGTGCTACGCTTAGTAAATCTTCCCTGGAATTTTTCACTGATTTCATCCATTGAAATAAGCCCTATGCCCTATTCTTATACCAAATAATATATACAAGAAAGAAATAAGGTAAGTGAGAGTGCCGTACACCTGGAATTGGCTAATTATCACCTGACAACACCTCACGTGCACTCGTTCGCTAATTTTCGCTGTTTTTTTTCCCCTTGAAATATGCCATATAATCTATTTTCGTAATAAATATACATATAAGGAGGGAAGGGAGAAGCCTAAGTGATATTTACATTCACCTGGAACTACCTAATTTATAATGTATTGTCTAGATTTCCTGCCAATCATTTCAGTGAAATACATAGCTGTTTCAAGAGCTACGTTGGTAGTGCTGAATAACCCTCAAGTAGGCCTCAACCCGGGCCGGGCCTCCTTATCAGTTCTCTCTCAGATTCTGAAGAGGAGGTACGGCTCATCCTCTTGCTGACTTCAGGGCCTTTTTTAACCCCCATGCAAGGGCCCTGTGACCTTTACCCCCTACTAAACCTTGTGTGGAAAGAGGTAAAGGGCTGACAATTGATAAAAGAGTGACTACGATCTTTCTATTGAGTAAAACAGTGCAAGTGGAATTGTAAATAATGTGTAAATAATGTGTAAACAGCAAGTGAAAGTAATGAATGTAAATATACGTGAACAATGGAAAATAGTTTTATAAGTTACTTCAAGTGACAGTGCATAACACAGTGTAAATAAAATAGAAATGTAAATAACGTAAATAAAATAGAGAACGTAAATAGAAATGTAAATGAGTAGTATTATAAGAATACGAGTATATACCCTAGGAGTAATGAAAGTGAAAGTTTCACTCTAGCATGTCTGAATACTATGAGTTATGAGAGTGAAGATGAAAGTGACATTCACTCTCAATGCCAGTATACAGGACGAGAAAGTGAATGCTACGTATTTTACTGAAAGAAATTGAATCCCTACGGTGGCAATAAACTAATACTACTGAAGGAAACTTAATGGATAAAGACTGTAGATATATATAAGTGTTATATAGTAATAGAAATATAAAGTGTGAGGGGTTTTATGAATAATAAATGACAGAGTACCAAGAGCGAACTAGCGTAAGTGCGGCGGTCAGACGCGCTCATAATTTTCATTGCTTTCACAGTGGGTTTTTTTTTGGAGTATAGATCCCAAACTACTTGAAAATCATAGAGTAGTATTTATAGTGTTAATATCTGGCTGTGGTAATCATATTACGGGTTGTCGGGAAGTGTAAAGTGGAGACTTCGTTACCCAACTTCAGAGGTCTCCACAAGTCCTACGGTAACTGACGAAGGCTCAACAAACATTCCAGGAGAAAGCTGAAGGTATGTGCCATAAGCATATATAATTTTAATATTCTAGGACTAATAACTGATTTTTGGCAAATATTTTTTGAGAGTCTGTCGGAGCCCGAATAACCCTGCGGCACACGCAAAACATCGGTAAACATGCCCGCGGTGTAGGGGTTAAGGATATCAGGGAGAACGAAAATGTTTAAACTCAACCAAAACTCCATCAAACTTAGAAACCGCAGGCAAAACAAATAAACACTGCTGGTGTTACCGGGTAATCATTATAACATCATCAGGCAACTTGTCCCAGCTGTCTGAGGCAACTGACAGCAAACCCTTTTCTGTATTCTCCTACTTTCTCTATACTCATTTCAAAGCCAAAGGTGGCTGTTGTGTATATATACGCAATGATTTATCTTGCGCTCGTGTTCCTGAACTCGATTCTTCTGAATTCTCTACACTCTGGCTTCGGCTTTGCTGTCATTCTCTGACTAAATATATCTGTTCTGTTTACTTATGCCCTGATTCTACTGACTAGCAAAAATTCTTCAACTATCTTACTTCTATGATGGAACACATTCTATTCATTTCTCCTTTCTCTGAAATCTCCATTCTAGGAGATTTCAATGTTCACCACCACCTTTGGCTTTACTCTCCTTTCACTGCTCCACCTGGTGAACAAGCCAACATCTTTTCTATCCATAATGACCTAGAGCAGCTTGTACAGCATCCTACCCGTATCCCTGACCGCCTTGGAGAGAGCTGCAACATACTTGACCTCTTCTTTACAAGTAATCCTTCTGCTTACACTGTTAATCTTTTCTCTCTGTTGGGCTCCTCCGATCACAAGCTTATTACCTTAACCTGTCCCATCGCTCCAGTACGGCCTGTGGACCCTCCAAAGAAACTTCGTCTGTGGCACTTTGGAGCTGTGGATTGGGAGACCCTCAGGCAGTACTTCTTTGATATTCCCTGGAATGATTATTGCTTCCTTGGCCGGGAGCCATCTGAGTGTTCCTTTCGCATTATGGAGGTTATTGTCTCGGGCATGGAAGCATACATTCCCTTCTCATATCCTTTGACTAATGCAAGAAAGTCTTGGTTTAACCCGTCACATCCCGAGGTTTTCCGCACCTCCGACATCCCCCAATCCCGAGGTATTTTCGAAATTTTTTTTTTTGGCTAAAACCTCCGCTTTTGGTGAGAAACATCGAAAATTCATAGAGAAATTGCTCACCTGAGGTTTAAAATACTCGATCCAGGTAGGAGTTCCTCTTTACCTGACTGGGTTTTCTAACAGGCTGGCACCAAAGAAAACGAGTTCTATGGGAGGGTAACTATTTCACACAACTCATAAACGGTATTTATTTATTTACTTGGTACGAATTTATATGTAGTATGAGAGTATATTGGTTTTCAAGCAGTAATATAAGCATTATAAGCATTGTTCCACTCACTAACTAATCACCATACCTGACCTTTTGCCACATTACCTGATCATTATTTCTGACTGTTTCTTCTTCTAAGGCAGTGTGAAAGGGGAAATAGTAGGGGAGTGAAAGATAGGAATAATAGATTGTTGGTGGAGAAGAGAGAGAAATTGAGGAGATGGAAGGAGCACTTTGAGGATTTGTTGAATGTGGAGAGTGAGAGCAGTGTGAGTATAAGTGGTTGGGGAATGGCTGGGAGAAGAAGAGATGAGAGGAGGGAGGAAGAGATCAGTAGGTCGGAAGTAGTGGAAGCGATGAAGAAGATTAAGCTGGGAAAGGCCCCAGGAATTGATGGAGTGTGTGGTGAAATGCTTAGGTATGGGGGTGAGATTGTTGTGGAGTGGATATGGAAGTTGTGTAGATTGGCTTGGGAAGAGGGAAGGGTTCCAGAGGACTGGAAATCAGGTATAATTGTTCCTCTGTACAAAGGAAAAGGGGAGAGAGAAGTATGTGGTAACCATAGGGGTATTTGCCTTCTTAGTGTGACTGGTAAAATATATGGTAGAATACTCATTGATAGGGTTAGGCATATGACAGAGGAGCTAGTTGGAGAAGAACAAGGGGGATTTAGGAAGGGAAAAGGGTGTGTAGATCAGATATTTGTTCTAAGATGTTTAGTGGAGAAGTATCTAGAGAAGGGAAGGAAAGTGTACGCTGCCTTCATGGACTTGGAGAAAGCTTATGACAGAATAGATAGGAAAGGTATGTGGAAGGTATTAAGAATATATGGAGTGGAGGGGAAATTGTTGAGTGCTGTGAAGAGTATGTACGAGGGAGCTAGGGCTACGGTGCGAGTGGATGGTGAGCTGAGTGAGTTCTTTGATCTCAATGTGGGACTGAAACAGGGGTGTGTAATGTCTCCTTGGCTGTTTAATATATATATGGATGGGGTCGTAAAGGAGGTACAAGGTAGGGCAGTGGATGTGGGGGTGGCCTTAATGAATGAGGGTGAGATTTGGAAGCTTCCGGTGTTGCTGTTTGCTGATGATACAGTATTGTTGAGTGAAGATGAATGGGAGTTGCAAGGTTTGGTGAATGAATTTGGGACAGTGTGTAGGAGGAGGAAGCTGAAAGTTAATGTAAACAAAAGTAAAGTTATGGTGTTTGAGAGGAATGAAGTCACAGAGTGTGCAGTGAGGTTGGATGGTGAGGATATGGAGAATGTGAGTGCATTCAAGTACTTGGGTAGTGTGATGAGTAAGGATGGAACTTTGGGGGATGAAGTACGTGAAAGGGTACAGCAGGGAAGGAAGGTTGTTGGCACACTGAAAGCAGTGATGAGAAATAGGGAGGTGAGTATGGAAGTTAAGAAGTCACTGCACGATGGTATTGTGATCCCTACCCTGACGTATGGAAGCGAGGCGTGGACCTTGCAAGAGGGGAACAAGTCAAGAGTGAGAGCAGTGGAAATGAGTTACTTGAGAGGAGCATGTGGAGTGACATGGAGGGACAGGTTGACGAATGAAGAAGTGAAGGAACGTTGTGGGGTAGATGTGGATGTGGTTGAAAAGATTAGGAGAAATACACTGAGGTGGTTTGGACATGTGGAGAGGATGGAGAATGAAAGACTGACTAAGAGGGTGTATGTAGGTGAGGTGGAGGGAGGGAGAGGGAGGGGTAGACCGAGGATGAGGTGGAGGGATGGAGTTGAGAGGTATATGAGGGAGGGGGGGGTGAGTTGGGGGGAGGGGAGTCAAATGGTGGGTGACAGAGTGACTTGGAGGCGTTTTGTCTGCGACCACCCTTTGCGGGATTAGGGCGTCGGGCTATAGATAGATAGATAGATTCTTCTTCTAAGGCTATGTAAACTTTGTCCTCCACATTGTCATCGATTGGGGAATCATTCTGGCCCTGAATATATTTACTGGCCAGGTCACTGGTAACAGGTGAATTGCTGAGACAGTGGCATGAGGGGCGAGGTTATGCGGTGTAAGGCATTGTCCCTGCTTGGCATCTTGTAGAGGAATAGAGGAAGGTGTCCCGTGTATACGTACGAAAAATCACGTGCGATAATTGAAAATTGTGCAAATTAGGGACCTTGCAATTGCACGACGTACCAGTACGTCGCTGGGACTGGCAAATGCAAAATGTTGCAACGTACCCATACGTCGACGGGACGGGGCAGGTTAATCGTGCTTGTTCTATTGCTGTCCACAACAAGGAGAGGGCCTATAAAAGGTACCAGAGCCAACCCACCCCTGAATCACTTCTTTTTTATGTATCTGCCCAGAATCGTGCTAAGTCTGTTCTTTTCTCAGCTAAAAAGAATTTCGTCCATACTAAATGCTCTCAACTCTCCAACTCGAATTCTTCCTGCTCCTTCTGGGACCTTGCAAAAACCTTTCTAACAACTTTACCTCATCATCTTCCCCTCCTCTTTTCTGTTCTGATGGTTCTGTAGCTATTTCTGCTACTGATAAAACAGATCTCTTCGCACAGACTTTCTCCACCAATTCCACCCTAGACGGTTCCGGTGCTGTTCCTCCATCACTTCCCCCCTCTGACTTCCATATGGTTGACATTGAAATTTCTTCAGCTGATGTATTTTCTGCCATCACAGGCCTCAATACTAAAAAGGCATATGGGCCTGATGGAGTCCCTTCTGTTGTCCTCAAGAACTGTGCTTCTGTGCTTACACCCTGCCTAGGTAAACTCTTTCGCCTTTGTCTGTCAGCTTGTACCTTTCCTTCTTGCTGGAAGTTTGCTCTCATTCAGCCAGTCCCAAAGAAGGGTGACCATTCCCAACCCTCTAACTATCGTCCACTTGCTTTAACATCCTGTATCTCAAGTTTTCGAGTCAGTTTGTAACCCCTAACAGGCGGACGACATTACATAACATCCGTGTGTGAGCAGGCAGGTGACATTACGTAATGTCCGGCCATTTTCGGTCTTAATTTATTGGTGAAATTGGGTGATAAGACATCCTTGTCACCTATTTTCCTGCCCTCTACTCTCCCAAGCCTTGAAACAAGTAAAATACTGTAGAGGCGGTGACTGAATCGGTAGAGAGGCAGCCTGCAGTCCTAATGGACCCAGGATCGAATCCCGGCTGGGGCAGGGAACAGGTTAAGGATTTGAATTTCCTAAAAGCAGACTTTCCTGATCTACCAGATGACCCGCCGACATGTTGTAAAAATACCCCCGCTAATACCAATACACCAGTCCTGTATGAGATAGCCCTAGCATGTATTCAATATGGACGGTGGGTGTTAGTGCCTAAGTGGTGACATGTGGAGGTGTAGGAGGACTACTGGGCATTGGGATAGGTCACTGCCCCCAAGAAGTAGGCCTTGAAGCCTTTGCCGAGAGTCGGACATGTTAAAAAAATATACATATTTATATATAAGTTGTAGTGTGATAATTGTTCAATTAAAATAGTATATATGTATGTAAGTTTTATTGTTATAAGTGTTCAAGTAAAATAGAAGACACATACAGTACATAAGTTTTTGAAGACAATGAATAGTGTAAAGAATGCATAAATTATAAATATAGTGTTCAGTGCTGAAGTAAAAGCAAATGAGTGAATAGTTTGCTAGCCTCGCCCCAGGCACGCCTGGTGATAAGCTGCCTGCCTGCGCTCCTCCTTCACTCCTCCCCTCCTCCTCCCACAGCCAGCAGAGATGTATTACCACGCATGTAACACCTCTTGCCTTCGTTTTTCATCCATTTTCATCGATTTATGCATGTTTAGGCATATTCCTTGATGCATTATTATTCTGATAATGTGGCGCCCCACATGGTCATATAATTGATATGTTGCCCCCCCATAAGGGGCTAATAGAAAAATTTTAAAGCATCTTTCCTATCACCACCTTCTATCTGATCGTCAGTATGGGTTCCGTCAGGGACGCCCCACTGGCGATCTTATCACCTACCTTTCAGACTCCTGGTCTTTCTCCATTTGGGACTTCAGCGAAAGCTTTGTCATTGCACTTGGCATTTCAAAGGCTTTCGAGCGAGTCTGGCATGGATCTTTAATTTCCAAACTGCCCTCTTACGGATTCTATCCTTCTATCTGTGCCTTCATCTTTATTTTCCTTTCTGGTCTTTTTATAGCCACTGTTGTAGACAGCCATCATTCTTCTAGATCTGTCAACAGTGGTGTTCCTCAGGGCTCTGTCCTATCACCAACTCTCTTCCTTTTATTCATCAATGACCTTCTGAGTTGTACATCTAACCCTATCCACTCGTACTTTGATGACTCCACCCTTCACCTTTCCAAACGGTTCCCGCAGTGTCCATCTCAGCAGTTACTTCAGTAAACAAGGGATGAGGCTATGGCACACCTAAAGTCTGACTTGGCTCGTATCTCTGACTGGGGTAAAAATAATCTTGTTATTTTTAATGCATCAGAGACTCAGTTCTTACACCTGTCAACCTGACAAAATCTTCCATAGGAATACCCACTAATGTTTAATAATATTCAGCTTAATCCTGCATCATCCTTGAACATGCTTGGGGTTTCATTCACTTGCGACTTATCTTGGACAGATCATATTACATCTCTTGTAAAATCTGCTTCCAAAAGATTAGGTGTGCTAAGCCGACTCCGTTCCTTCTTTACCCCTGCACAATTGTTGACTCTATACACGGGTTTTATCCGCCCCTGTGTAGAGTACAACTCTCACGTGTGGGGAGGCTCTTTACATACAGCCCTTCTCAGTAGGGTGGAGTCAAAGGCTTTTCATGTCATTAACTCTTCTCCTCTTACTGGCTCCCTTCAACTTCTGTCTCTTCGCCACACTGCTGCATCTTTCTCTCTTTTCTATCACTGCTTCAATGGTCACTGCTTCTCTGAACTGTCTGCTTGCATTCCTCCACCACTATGACTTGCGCATAGCACCTGTCTAGCAACAAACTCTCATCCCTTTTCTGTCCAAGTCTCTAATACAAGAGTTAACCATTACTCCCGGCCTTCATTTATGCAACAGGTCAGCTCTGGAACTGTCTCCCTCAGTCTGTATTTCCTGCTAACTATGATCTCCAGTCTTTCAAACTTGGTGTGTGCAGGCATCTCGAAATGATCGGATCTTGAATTTGGCTTTCCTTTGTATTTTGTGTTTCTTTTAGAAGGAACAGTTATTGCGGGCTCGTGGCCTTTGGTTCTTTCTTTATAGCTTAAAAAATAAAAAATAAAAAAATAAAAAATAAAAAAAGATCCTTATATGCTTCAAAATTTGTTTGCCAGGTACACAGAGGAAAATCTCATTTTGATATGGCTTTTCTTATTAACCCCTAAACTGCGGGATTGTTTTTGCCTGACTTGCGTGTCTCGCGGGCATATTTGTGCTCCGACAGACTCTCTAAAAATATTTGGCAAAAATCAGTTATTAGTCCTAGAATATTATAATTACATATGCATATGGCACATACCTTCAGCTTTCTTCTGGGATGTTTGTTGAGCCTTCGTCGAGTACCGTAGGACTTGTGGAGACCTCTGAAGTTGGGTAACGAAGTCTCCACTTTACACTTCCCGACAACCCGTAATATGATTACCACAGCCTGATATTATCACTAGAAACACTATTCTCTGATTCTCAAATAGTTTGGAATCCATACTCCAAAAAAAAAACTGTGAAAGCAATGAAAATTACGAGCGCGTATGACCTTCCCACTTGACATCGCCGCTGGTGTTTTGTCATTTATTATTAATAAAAACACTCACAGTTTATATTTCTATTACTATATAACACATATATATATCTACAGTCTTTATCCATAAGTTTCCTTCAGTAATAGTAGCTTATTGTCACTGTAGGCATTCAGTTTCTCTTTCAGTAAAATACAGTACGTAGCATTCACTTTCTTGTCCTGTATACTAGCGTTGAGAGTGGATCTGTCACTTTCATTTTCACTTTCATAACTCATAGTATTCATACATGCTAGAGTGAAACTTTCACTTTCATTGCTCCTAGTATAAATACTCGTATTCTTATATTACTACTCATTTACATTTCTATTTACATTCTCTATTTTATTTACATTATTTCCATTTCTGTTTTATTTACACTGTGTTATGCAGTCACTTGCAGTAACTTATAAAACTATTTTCCACTTCACATTTATTTACATTCATTGCTTTCACTTGCTGTTTACACATTATTTACATTTCCACTTGCACTGTTTTACTCACCAGATAGATCGAAGTCACTGTCTATCATTTTCATTGACAAATTAACCAGTTCATGTTCCACAGTCACTTACCCCTTTACCTCTCTCCACACGAGGTTTAGTAGGGGATAGAGGTCACAGGGCCCTGTGCATGGGGCTACAATGCGGCGTAATTGGGCAGGCGCGAATCTGACATGCTTTCACCATGAAATACGACAGTAAACTGAATACAGTGTGGTGGCCTGTCTGCCTAGGGGAAGTGCAATGCTGCCAATGTCAGCGGGATGAAAGCTGCTAATATATATGCTGAAATGATTAGCAGGAAATCTAGACAGTACATAATAAATTAGGTAGTTCCAGGTGAATGTAAATATCACTTGGGCTTCTCCCTTCCTTTCTTATATATATTTTTATTACGAGAATAGATTATACGGCATATTTCAAGGGGAAATAAACAGCGAAAATTAGCGAACAAGTGCACGTGAGGTGTTGTCAGGTGATAATTAGCCAATTCCAGGTGTATGGCACTATCACTTACCTTATTTCTTTCTTGTATATATTATTTGGTATAAGAATAGGGCATAGGGCTTATTTCAATAGATGAAATCAGTGGAAAATTCCAGGGAAGATTTACTTAGCGTAGCACGGCCAGGCAGGCAAGAGGAGAGGGTAATGGAGGGGAGGTAGGGAGGGGAGTCAAGAACGGGGAGAAATGGCTAAATTGTCAACAATGGATGGGAGTACAGATGAGATTAGAAGTGCTGACTAGTGTTGGACATTGGCAGTACTGATAGATGATACAAGCCACCACTTGAAAGCCCGGGCGAATTCAAAATAACACAGAATCACAAAAGTGACGCCCCGCGGTATGATCCCTTGCTCCTAAGCATCACGAAAGTGATGCCCCGCAGTTAAGGAGTTAAGAGACCACAATTTGTGCAATTTGTTTAAAAAAAAAAAAAAAAAAAATCATCAGAGAACCTTCACTTTTGAGGTTGCAATTGCAAATTGTGTAATTTCCGTGGATTACTTATATTGCAAACTGTAGCATGATGTTGCCACATATTATGAATTTACTGTTTAGAAATGCACAATTTTGGAGATTCCACTCTAATTGTATTTGTGCTTGCAAATACAGTAAAATCAATATTTGCGCTGTATTTGTATTTGCCTCCTGACAAATTAGTGTACAGTATTTGTATCTGTATTTGTATTTGGTCCCTTGTATTTGACCCCATCCCTGGTTGTGGTTGGTTTTGAAACATGTTGGGCTCAAGCACCCAGTCAGCCGCCACTTCCTGCTCATCAAAAGTATCTTCTACTTCACTTAGATTACTGTTAGAATGATCATCATCATGATCAACTTTATTTTCACGTGGCAGATACTTATCACTTGAAGTGTCACTGTCTTCAGTCATCTTGAGGGAAAACAGGCAAAAAAATGTAGGAGGAAATGTGCAAGCATGTTCCTGGTCTGGTGAAAAATGGCTACTGTTCCTCTTCTTTCATCAGCTCTGATTTATCTTGTTCAGACGGTCATGTCCAGGCAGTAGGCATCACGAGACAGCAGTATTGGAAATGATTGGGTGAACACTGCAAGCGGGAGGAGCTAAACAGTAGCCTGATGAGTTTACCCAGACTAGGAGGCAGGCAAGGTAGCCAACTACTCCTAGCTTTCCTGTCAACACTGTCGTTTCGTTTCATTTTTGAAGGCTCCAACATGCTTGCAAGCATTGACCTTGGTCACCTAATGGTGGCCCTCCATGCTGCTTGATTTTTGGCAGCTTCCTTATTTAGTCCCTTATCCCTGAAGTCACACTCAGTGACCTCATCCTAGGTTTTTTTTTGGTCTGCCTCTTGCTACCCTACCCTCAACATGAACACTTTTCACTTTTTGCACCCAGTTATCATCCCCTATCCTCTCCATATGCCTAAACCATCTTGGTCTACCCCTCCTCATCACAACCCCATTACACTCCAGTCACATCCTGCTTCTCAACTCTTACATCGTAAACCTAGCTCCCCCAGGCCTCGCACTCGGGGATGCACTGCACATCCACGTAATCATTGCCATCTCTGTATGTTTGAGCCTGTGAATATCCTCTTCCTGTACTGCCTAGGTCTCACTACCATATAACATTACATTCCTAACACATGCCACATAGAAAGATCGCTTAGCACAGAGGGAGAGCCCTCTTAATGTCAGGAGAGGCAACAGCTCCCTGAACTTCTAACCACTCCTCACTCTAGCCACAGAGCCTCCAGCCCCACCTCTAGCACAGAACATGTCTTCCAAATAACAAAACTTCCACACACTCAAGAGACTCACCAGCAAGTTCAGTCCTTTCATGCCTGGGAGTCTCCACATTCTTTCCCCAACACACTGCACACAAGCAACCAGCATTATCTTGCAGTCTACCTCTAAAATCACGATAGCCTATCTAATCTGGATACCTCAGTAAGCCACGCCCCGTTTCCCCGGAGCCTAAGTTATCGTATAACTGGCTGGGCTGTAGGCTATCACTTACCATCTGACCACGGAGCTGCTAAGATCTCATAATAACATTCATCGTGTGATATAAGAATTTTTTCATACCTTTAGATTTGGAGAGGGGGAGACCAAGGATGAGATGGAGGGGAGTGGAGAAGTATATGAGAGAGGGGTGTGTGAGCTGGGAGCAGGGTAGTGAAATGGCAGGGGACAGAGCGACATGGAGGTGATTTGTTTGTGGCCACCCCTTATGGGATTAGGGCGTCTGGCAGTAGATAGATAGATCTGCAGTTCTTGTGCTACATAGTTTTCCCTTACACTACTATACTCGTGAGTGTTTTGGCCATGGAAATTAATTTCCAAAAGGTAAAGAGAGGCAACAGTAATAAAATTAGAGTTAAAATAAGTACTTTAGAAGAATGGTTGAAAAATGTTTATACTACTTTTTGCTTATCATTGATTTTTACAGCAGCTGTTGAATCAATTCAAGAATAAAGTAAGAATTCTAAGGGAGAAAATTATCTTGATTACCATGGTCACTTCAGATTTTTTGAAAAGTATGGCAGAGCTGAGGTAGAGAATTTTTTTTTATGCAAAGATTTCCGAGTGTATGGACTTTAGTGGCGCCAAAATCATGCCAGTGAGGTATACAAGACGATGCGCTCACAGATCTTTGCATAAAATTCTCTACCTCACCTCTCCCATACTTTTCATAAAATTTTAAGTGACCATGGTAATCAGGATAATTTCTCTTTGAGAATTCTTACTTTATTCCTGACTTGATTTGAGTGTTGCTGCAAAAATCAGTGCTAAGTAAAAAGTGGTATTAACACTTTTCAACCACTCTTCTACTTATTCTCACTCTAATTTTACTACTGTAGCCTCTCTTTACTTTTTAAAAATTAACATCCAGAGGGAAAAGCATTCACGAGTATAGTGGTGTAAGAGAAAATTATGTAGCACAAATAACTTCAGATCTACATGTATTAAACATTCTTATATCGTGCAATGAATGTTATCATGAGATCTTAGCAGCTCAGTGGTCAGACAGTCAGTGATAACCTACAGTTCAGCCAGCCGTACGATAACTTAGGCGCTGGGGAATAGGGGTGTGGCCTACTGAGATATTCAGGTTGGATAGCCTATACATCTCTTAAGCTCGCAATTATCACAAACACTGGAGAAGATGGAATTACTTCCCATGCCCTTGTGGCAAATCGTACATGGCCACTCCCCCTCATTTTTGACAGTACCATCCCCAGCCCTATAAACCATCACTTTTGTTTTATCTGCATTTGCTGTTTAGCCCTCGTGCCTCATACCATCTCTCCATTTCCTAAATCTTTCCTCCACCTCCCTTTCATTCTCTGTGGTCAATACCAAAGCATCAGCATACAACATCTCCCAGGGAAGTCCATTTCTGAAGTTTTGTGAGAGGGCTTCAGGTACCATAATAAACAATGAGAGGCTCAAGATTGACCCCCAATGCACACCAGCATTCACGGAAAACTTCTCACTCAAAACTCCATTTACCCTTACCTTTGTGCGAGCATCCATGTACATGGCCAAGACCACCCTAACCAGCCACTCCTCGATCCCAAGCTTTCTCATTGCCCACTTCACCACCTCTCTAGGGACTGTCAGAGGCCTTCTTCAGATCAACAAAAACATAACACAGTTCCCTTTTCATTCCTGTATATTTTTCTTCAAGCTGTCGAACAATGACAACTTCAGGACAAATACTGTATATAGGGAAGAATATTTAAATGTCACAGCCTGGCACACCTGGACCATTATGATGCTTGGTATACATCACAGTTCCAAAGAGGTTAAGTTCATTTTAAAGCATATTTTTATTCCAGGTTTTCAGAAGGCCCTTTTATTTCAGAAGTGTTGTTGTGGTGCTGAGCAATGATCGAGGTCCTCTGGGCATCCACGTTATCCCCAGCACAGATGGAAGAGGTCGAGATCAGGGGCTGCTGGTGGAGGGAGTTGAACCTGGTGGCAGGATAGCACGTGATGGCAGGATACAAGTTCATGATACCATTGTTGAAATTAATGGCAAACCTCTTAGTAACATATCCTTCCAAAAGTGAGATTGTGTGAAATTATGTTACTTATTTATTCAGTAGACTAAATAGAATGGTAGATGAAGTGCAGTAGGTTTCAAACTAATGCACTTAGAGAGGTCCTCTAATTTTATATTGATGGGTTCTGTCGCTGTTGTAATGGCCATATTTTCATTGCTCAGTTGATGACAGTGTAAACTGATATGGATGATAAATGAGGGCTCCCCACCCCCCTGTGCTTGGGATGCATTGTCTATAAAAATGGAATGGTTAAGGGGTGTGTTGTTTAGTTGGAGGGGATAAGAAACAGAGATACATGAAAGATGATGGGTTTGGAATTTTGATGATAAAAGAGTAGAGATGAATGTCCTTCACTGGTATGACAGTAGAGAGAGAGTGGATGTACAGTCAGACTTCCTTGATTGCTAGTTTTGTTTTTGAGATTTTTTCTGCTAGTGGTCATATTTTTAAAAAATGTATTACCTTCAATATTGCAGGTAAAATCATCTTGATCATGGTTAGGATGTGTGTAAAAATCCATGAAAATTAAATGGAGCTCCGGAAATAGTGTACCCCTCCGTGCAGTGAAACAGTTATCGTCTCTTTGAGAACTGTAAACATTCATCAGTACATTTAATATAACAAAAAACTGCTTTTTTATGTATTATATTACAGGCCTACCCTGGTTTAACAATGCAATTGGTTAAGTAAAAACCCAGCGCTAGGAGGGGTATCATAAATCGGGGATGAGTTAACGCGTCAAGTATAGGGATGCCATTTTGAGCCTTGGATTTCTCCCTCAACCAAGTCCTGAACCCACCCAAATGAGTCCAAAAAAGTAAACTTCAAGCCAATCTATATGACCTAACAGCTGTAAAAGAAGCTAACCGAAGCCCAGCCCGTGTAAATTCCGTCCATCCATCATCCAATTCTACGTTGCCCCATGAGAAGTGTAGAAGCCCGGGGCTGGGCAATTTGGTCCTGACATTTAAGATGAGAGTGACCAGCCTCACTCATCCCTGAGTGGCATTACATGAGCAATAACCCCAACCACCCCTTGGATATAAACTTTCACCGGCTCAATCCTATTGGAGTGCTGTAATTACCCACTAAACCACCAGGTGCCATAATTTGGTTATATGGTTACCAGCCAGCGTAGTAAATGGTTTCCTGGTGTACGGGAAACCATTAGGCTTGTCACTCAGTGTCGAGTCACCCATAGGCAGAAGGAAGAGGAAAGAATGAAAGAAAGACAAAAGAGGGAGTGTAAAGTCACCAGTAGGCAGAAGGACAAGGAAAGTATGAAGTAAAGAAAGACAGAAGAGGAAGGAAGGAATGGAGAGAGGAGAGGAAAGGGCAGACACCCGTGAGTGGATGGTGAGTGCCCTCACTTACCACAATAAATGACTCACTAAAACCAACAAATAAAACCAGAAAATTATAAAAAATAGGTCAGAAAATATGAAACACCTCTCATCACTTATTACTTGTAAGTCCATGTCTAGTTCTGGTTGTCATCCTTTCTGTCCTCCCCTAGGCTAGGGGACAGGTGGCGCTCCCTAGCACTCACTCATCCTCCTCAAAGCCCTCAAACCCAATCTCTAGGGGGAGATGGGGGAGAAGCCTGGCGAGGTGATGTGATGGTACGAGCTAGACTGATGTGCTGGCTCTGGGGGTAGGGATGGGGTGCAATACGATGACACATGAGGTGGCAATGGGGTGCGATGCGATGACAGACAAGGTAGTGTGGAAGACACCTGTGATGACTGGTTAGGTGGTGAGGGAGACCGCTGTGATGACTGACAAGGTAACGAGGGAGACAGATATGGTGGTTCATGTCGTGGCGAGGGAGACAGAGGCGGTGGCCGAAGTGGTGTCGGAGATCGAGGCTGGGATGAAGAAGGTAGCGATGGAGTGGCAGAGTGCTGGAGTGGAGACTCAGACGACACGGGAGACAGGGATCGGCTTGAAGTGAGTTCCAGCACTAGAGGCTGAGCATGTCCTCAGAGGGAGAAGGACCTCGCAGTTCCTCTGCTGGTTGAGGGCTGGGGAGATCCTCTGTGGGTTGCTGGCATGGTGGGCACTTGTTTGAAGAAGGCAGTGATGGTAGTCTGCCTGGCCGCCCACTTCATTTCCTCCAGCATCGTCCTGTACACCTTCATCCCCTCCTCCAGCCAATCAGATGTGTCCCTGCTTCGTCCTGGGAGAGGGTTGTGAGTGCGCATAAGCACAATGACCTCATCAACCTTGGTCACCATCTCCTTCAGAATCTTCATGCTGAGGGCTCGCATCTCAGGGACGACCTCCTCCACCTGTGCCTCCTGGTGCGCCCACCGAATCTCCATATTGAGGAGCTCCTCATTGCAGAGCTTCTCTCTGTGGCTTTCCAGGACCTCCTCCACGTCCTGCTCGTCGACCTCCTTGAAGCCCACCTCGTGCAACAGTTGCACAGTTTCCTGCCACACCAGTTCTACCGGCAGTGCTCGCACACCCTTGGGGAAGCTGTTGAAGGAGTGAACGCACTCTGGCCACAGCTTGCGCCCACACACCATTTATGGTGGCCTTGCTTACTTCTTACCATGCAGCCGTAATGTTCTCGATAGTGTGGTGTATATTAAATCCTTTCCAGAAGGACTGCACCGTCATCTTGTCGTCGGTGTCACGCCCTTACCAACTGTTGCATAGTGTGGCGGAGGTAGTACACATTGAACATCTCAATCACCCCTTGGTCCATGGGTTGCAACAACGACATGGTGTTGGGGGGCAGGAAAACCACTTCTGTGTTGCTTGCTCAGTCTTTCACCAAAGGAGGCTAGGTGCGTTGTTCACTACCAAGAGAAATCTGTTTGTCAAGTTCTCCCTCAAGACATACTTCTTGAGAACACGAGAGGTACGAGTGGAAATATGACGAACAGATATCAGAAGTCAGTCAGGCCTTCTTGTTCGACTTCCAAATCACCCCGTAATTCTCCTTAGCATACCCCACCAGAGCCCTTGGATTTTCGGAGTTGTAAACAAGGAGCAGCTTAAACTAGAGGTCACCCTTGGCATTGCCCCTCAGCAGTAGTGTAAGCCAGTCCTGGCGTAGACTTTTCCTCTTTTGCAAGATGTGTCTTTAAGGACATTCTCTTCCAAAAGAGCCTAGTCTCATCAAAATTCAAAACCTGTTTCACACTGTAGCCACCCTCCTCGATGATGCACTTAAGTTCTTCAGGAAATGCTTCCACCGCTGCCGCATCTGCACTCACCACCTCACCAGACATCCTGAGGTTGTGGGGGTTTGCCCACCTCTTAAAGCAGTCAAACCACCCGTGGCTAGCATTAAGGGTTTCACTAGCCTCAAGATTTCATCTCACCTTTATTTCATCCCACAGGGATAGAGCCTTCGTGCATGTGATCATCTGACTTATGGACGCCTTCCTCCTGTTCTGGTCCTCCACCCATGTGCGGAGCATCCACTCCAGCTCCTCCATTGCAGGCCCTTTATGGAGGATGAGACAGGAGGCAGTGAAGATAGCAACCTCCCCAGCGGCAGCCTTGATGACCTCCCCCTTCTTGATGATGGTGGAAACAGTCAACTGGGCCAGGTGGAGAGCTGAGGCGATGACACACATGCCCTCACCCTAGTCGTGGTGCTTAAGAATATTGAAATTCATTTCCAGAGACACATTTTTACGAGAGTGCTTCACGGGCACATCACCAGCACCAACACTAGCAAGCCGCTTACCACTCCGACTAGGGTTACCACTACCACCATTAGCCCCACCATGTTCAGTGCCCTTACCAGACATGCTCACACTTATTCAGGCCAAAATTCACATAAAATCACACTCCACACAATTAGTATCACTGCCCTTCTCATGGCACTGCTGGGACACAGTTACAATGCGCTGCGATAGCAAGTTGCGTAATGTTGGTGATGCAACACGATGCGGGGTAGGCAAGCATAAGAGAGTTCCTCACTCAGAGATGGCCGGTGCAAGAAGGATGATATGGGTGCGCACCAGGTAAGCAATGGATGCAGGGGCTGCGCAAGTGTTTCTGCACATCCTGGCAGGCGGGCGGGCTCAGCTGGCTGCGGGAATGTGCATATTTCAAACTTATGGCCTATCACTCCAGGACAAAACATCAGAGGACCCATTGTTAAACTGTGGCTTGGTCATTGTTAGACAGGGTAGGGTGGTATTTCTCTCCCCATCTCAAATCCAGTGTATTGCATATAGGGGTATCATGAATTGGGGTTTGCCTGTACAGTACTTATTTTATTTTTTGCATAATAAAAATTTAAATTAAAACCCCCCAAATAGCTGTTTAATATTCAATTCTGACCAGATGGATGAGCAAAAATACATATCAAGATATGGGCTTGCAATATGTTATGTCACCGGGTATGCATCATTTACTATGGTAACGGCAGGTCTCATGGCAGCTGAACTTCAGTGGCGCCAACAATCACAAAATGACAAAATGTAAAATGTTTTATGCATGCCACACATGCCCATAAAGTGTCTTAGTAGATGTAAGTGCTGGAGATAAGCCTTTGACTCAACTGAAGTGATAATTCATAATAACTTGAAAGTGTTGATACCATTATCGTAAGGTAGATTCAACAGTATGAGTGTAAACTTGTGGGCGTTGAACCAATTACAGCAGGCCCTCGCCATACGATTAACCCTTACACCGCGTGCTTGTTTTGCTTTGACTTGCGGCTCCCGCGGGCATATTCGCGCTCCGAAAGACTCTCTAAGCCAAAAATCAGTTATTAGTCCTAGAATATTAAAATCACATATACTTATGGCACATACCTTCATCTTTCTCCTTGGGTGTTTGTTGAGCCTTCTTCGAGTACCGTAGGACTTGTGGAGACCTGTGAATTTGGGTAATGAAGTCTCCACTTTACACTTCCCGACAACTCGTAATATGATTACCACAGCCTGATGTTATCACTAGAAACACTAATCTATGGTTCTCAAATAGTTTGGAATCCATACTCCCCAAAAAAAACACTGTGAAAGCAATGAAAATTACGAGGGAGTATGACCATCCCACTTCCGATCATTTGCCGCTAGTGTTGTCTATTATTCATAAAAACACTCAAAGTTTATATTTCTGTTATTATATAACACTTATATATATCTACAGTCTTTATCCATAAGTTTCCTTCAGTAATAGTAGTTTATTGTCACTGTAGGGATTCAATTTCTTTCAGTAAAATACGTAGCATTCACTTTCTCGTCCTGTATACTAGCATTGAGAGTGAATATCACTTTCACCTTCACTCTCATAACTCATAGTATTCATACATGCTAGAGTGAAACTTTCACTTTCATTACTACTGGTATATATACTTGTATTCTTATAATACCACTCATTTACATTTCTATTTACGTTCTCTGTTTACATTATTTACATTTCTGTTTTAATTACACTGTGTTATGCACTGTCACTTGAAGTAACTTATAAAACTATTTTCCACTGTTCACTCATATTTACATTCATTGCTTTCTTGCTGTTTACACATTATTTACACTTTATTTACAATTCCACTTGCACTGTTTTACTCAATAAAAAGATCATAGTCACTCTTTATCAATTGTCAGCCCTTTACCTTTTTCCACACGAGGTTTAGTAGGGGGTAAAGATCACAGGGCCCTTTGCATGGGGGTAAAAAGTGGCAGAAGTTAGCAGGAGCAAACAGACGTACCTTCACATTGGAAGATGACAGTGAACTGATAGGGGTGGGCCGGGGTGGCCTACCTAGGGAAATGCATTACTGCCAATGTCAGCTTCTTGACAGCTGCTAATATATAGCAGTGAAATGATTGGCAGGAAATCTAGACAATACATTATAAATTAGGTAGTTCCAGGTGAATGTAAATATCACTTAGGCTTCTCCCTTCCCTCCTTATATATATTTTTAGTACGAGAATAGATTATACGGCATATTTCAAGGGGAAATAAACAGCGAAAATTAGCGAACGAGTGCACGTGAGGTGTTGTCAGGTGATAATTAGCCAATTCCAGGTGTATGGCACTATCACTTACCTTATTTCTTTTTTGTATATATTATTTGGTATAAGAATAGGGCATAGGGCTTATTTCAATGGATGAAATCAGTGGAAACTTTCAGGGAAGATTTACTTAGCGTAGAATACAGTGTGGTGTCCTGCAATAATTAGGTAGTTCCAGGTGAATGTAAATATCACTTAGGCTTCTCCCTTCCTTTCTTATATATATTTTTATTACGAAAATAGATTATACGGTATATTTCAAGAGGAAATAAACAGCGAAAATTAGCGAACGAATGCACGTGAAGTGTTGTCAGGTGATAATTAGCCAATTCTAGGTGTATGGCACTCTCACTTACCTTATTTCTTTCTTGTAAATATTATTTGGTATAAGAATAGGGCATAGGGCTTATTTCAATGGATGAAATCAGTGAAAAATTCCAGGAAAGATTTACTTAGCGTAGCACGGCCGGGCAGGCGAGAGGATAGAGCAATGGAGGGGAGGTAGGGAGGGGAGTCAAGAACGAGGAGAAATGGCTAAATTGTCAACAATGGATGGGAGTACAGATGAGATTAGGAGTGCTGACTAGTGTTTGACATTGGCAGTACTGATAGATGATACAAGCCACCACTTGAAAGCCCGGGCAAATTCAAAATAACACAGAATCACAAAAGTGTTGCCCCGCTGTATGATCCCTTGCTCCCAAGCATCACAAAAGTGATGCCCTGCGGTTAAGAGGTTAACCAGCATGTGATGGAGTGCTTATACGACGATGAATATGTTTGGACCTTTTTTCGATATACGATAGATTTTTTGCTTGCATGATGATTATGATACTGTACAAAGCCTCACTGGTCAATATATGATTGCTTTTTATGGTTGTACACTTGCCCTCACCCAGCTATACAGTCATTTGTTTGTTCAGAGATGGCCTTTCCACCCATCACTGTCAGAAGTGATGGTGTCAGTGATGGAACAGTAGTGTAGTTCTTGCAGCAAGTGGTGTGAAATACATACAGTGCCAGGTTAAGTGAGTTGCAAATGTGTTTTTGGCCTTTTATTTTTGGTGGTAAGCAGCAAGTCAAGTGAAACTACAGCCACTTTTGGCAAATTGGAAACTGTTGGGTTGTTGGGTGAATTACCATTTGCCAAAAAAAGTATCCCTACTGAACCCATGTTATAAAACTCGGTATACGGTAAATAATTATGCAGTGATTTTTTTCAGATTCGTCCTCATCTTAAAGTGAAGGCATGCTGGAAGTTTATACCCTTACATTATTTTACAGGCAAACCCTGATTTATGATACCCTTAGATCTGATACTCCGGGATAGTGATGTGGGTAGAAGTACCACCCTATCCCGCCTATCGTAGGCCAACCCGCAGTCTTGCAGTGGGTTGTTATTTTTGTTTACCGATTTCGATGATATGTTAGATTTAAATTTTGTGTTTAGGTTGATTCATAAACTGTTTTTACACTTAGATTATTGTGTTATAGTCTTATGTGGGGTGAAAACTGTCATGTGGGGTACAGATTCTCACTCCTCAGACGAGGTACAAAACATTGAGGACAACTAGGTGACTCAACAAAAAATATATCATCTTTGATCATTGAACTGTCATTTAACGTATCATGGAATACATAATAATAATTTGAAATTAATATTAATAATTATGAAAACCTTAGAGAGTAAATATTTCATGCATTGATGAAAACTATGACATCTATAAATCATGTGTTTACATTCAGGCTGTTCAAGGAGAAACGCTTTGAAAATACAAAGGAATTTCTAAACAAATGTTGGAAAATAAGAGAGGAGAAAATAATGGAGCTGAGCAACCAGAACAGTAGCTAAAACAGTATAAAGAGGGGCCATTGAAAAGACTATATCAATCACATCATCACTTGATAAATCATGTGTTTACATTTGGGTTGTTCAAGGGAAAACGCTTTTCAAATACAAAAGAATTTCTAATTAAATGTTGGAAAATAAGAGAGAAGAAATTAAAGGAGATCAGCAACCAGAACAGTGACTAACACAACATAAACAGGAACTTTGAACAGGCTGTGCCAACTGCATCATCGATTGATAAATCATGTTTACATTCTGGCTGTTCAAGGGAAAACAGTTTGAAAATACAAAGGAATTTCTAAATAAATGTTGGAAAATAAGAGAGAAGAAAATAAAGGAGCTCAGCAACCAGAACAGTAACAAAAACGACATAAAGAGGGGCCATTGAAATGGCTATCCCGATTGCATTCCCTGTCGAAAATTCTCCGTCAAAGCATCATCGATTCTCCATCACAACAATTCGTACCTTGGACGATACTACATCATCCATACATTATTATTATGCATAACAAATGTTTATTTAAATGTCTAGGGACCGTCTGATGGTGGTATTGTATACAGTGCTGCTGCTTCTTCTCCCGAGTTTGAATACGAGTTAGAGATCGCATTCTCCGGTAACCTTGACTGGGAACAAGCGAGTCATGCACTGGTTTTAGGCTTAGGTTAAGTTCCTCTACAGCTGTTAGGCCATTTAGATTGGCTTTAAACTTTTTTTTTGGACTTATTTGGGTGGGTTTAGGACTTGGTTGGGGGAGCCAAGGCTCAAAAATGCATCTCCATACGTAACATGTTAAATCTACCCCAAGGTACGATCTCTTGCCTAGCAGTGGGTTTTTACTTATGCTGTACCAATTGCATCGTTAAACCAGGGTATGCCTGTATTTGGTTAGTGCATGTTTTCATTACAGTAGAGTTGCACTTTAAGACAAAGGGGAGCAATGATCTCACAATAACATGAGCATTTAATTTCTCCGTTATTTATTCAGTAACAAGATAATATCACTCATTTGCTTGGGAGAAGCTGTGTGGCAAGTGGGTGCATATAGGTTTTGGATTTTCAGATGGCTGCCTTTGTTTAAAACTCTTGTGTTGTGCTTTTATTGTTTACTGCTAGGGCTCCATGACCCAATCCGACCCACGTGAACCACATCGCATACCTGCCACTGCCTGCCTCATTTGTTGTATTGATTGTTGTTGTGTCTAGAAGCATTTCTATATTTCTTTGCACCTCATTTGAGTCATTAAAACCAAAAGGCCGCAAGCACCATTCTTTTTTTTAATGAGAAAAACGTCCCTAAAGTTTTCTCAGCAACTATTATAGATACACAGCTGGGAATTGCTTTATTTTAAATGTATGGGCCATAGAATGCCCATACCTTTAAAATAAAGCAATTCCCAGCTGTCTGTCTCTAGTAGTTGCTGAGAAATCAAAAACTTTAGACACTTTTTCTCATAAAAAAAAAAAAAAAATGGTGTTTGCGGCCTTTTGGTTTTTAAACGCTCCATTTCATATCATAACTCTGAGCATGTGGTTCCAGACTGACTTTAGTTACAGTGCCTAAGCACCCTGAATGTGTTAAGAATACAAGAAAAGCATTTACTCTCAAGGAAAAAGTAAAGTTATTGGCCGAAGTTGCGGGTAGTGTGGAAGCTTATAGTGAACAAGAGTAATATTCTGACAGTCAGATAAAATGAGTCGGATGTGTTTATGATGTGGATAGTCTCTTTGTTGGAGAATTATAAAAAACTAAAAATGTTAATGATGAGGGAGCAATGAAAGTCTAGTTACTGCATTTAGTGCAGATCTCTTCGCACAGACTTTCTCCTCCAATTCCACCTTAGACGATTCTGGTGCTGTTCCTCCATCGCTTCCCCCCTCTGACTTCCTCATGGCTGACATTAAAATTTCTTCAGTTGATGTATTTTCTGCCATCACTGGCCTCAGTACTAACAAGGCATATGGGCCTGATGGGGTCCTTCCTGTTGTTCTCAAGAACTGTGCTTCTGTGCTTACACCCTGCCCAGGCAAACTCTTTCGCCTTTGTCTGTCAACTTGTACCTTTCCTTCTTGCTGGAAGTTTGCTCTCATTCAGCCAGTCCCAAAGAAGGGTGACCACTCCCAACCCTCCAACTATCGTCCAATTGCTTTAACGTCCTGTATTTCAAAAGTTTTCGAGTCAATTCTTAATAGAAAAATTTTAAGGCATCTTTCCTATCACAACCTTCTTTCTGATCGTCAGTATGGGTTCCATCAGGGACGCTCCACAGGCGATCTTCTCACCTACCTTTCAGACTCCTGGTCATCCTCCTTTCGGGACTTTGGTGAAAGCTTTGCCATTGCACTTGACATCTCAAAGGCTTTCGATCGAGTCTGGCATAAATCTTTAATTTCCAAACTGCCCTTTTACGGTTTCTATCCTTCTATCTGTGCCTTCATCGCTAGCTTCCTTTCTGGTCGTTCTATAGCCGCTGTTGTAGACGGCCATCGTTCTTCTCCTAGATCTATCAACAGTGGTGTTCCTCAGGGCTCTGTCCTATCACCAACTCTCTTCCTTTTATTCATCAATGATCTTCTGAGCTGTACATCTAACCCTATCCACTCATATGCTGATGACTCCACCCTTCACCTTTCCATTCGGTTCCCGCAACGTCCATCTCAACAGTTACTTCAACAAACAAGGGATGAGGCTATGGCACACCTAATGTCTGACTTGGCTCGTATCTCTGACTGGGGTAAAAATAATATGGTTGTCTTTAATGCATCTAAGACTCAGTTCTTACACCTATCAACCCGACAGAATCTTCCACAGGTATACCCACTAATGTTTAATAATATTCAGCTTAATCCTGCATCATCCTTGAACATGCTTGGAGTTTCATTTACTCGGGACTTATCTTGGAAAGATCATTTTACATCTCTTGTAAAATCTACTTCCAAGAGATTGGGTGTGCTAAGCCGACTCCGCTCTCTCTTTACCCCTGCACAATTGTTGACTCTATACAGGGGTTTTATCCGCCCCTGTGTGGAGTACAACTCTCATGTGTGGGGAGGCTCCCCACATACAGCTCTTCTCAATAGGATGGAGTCAAAGGCTTTTCGTCTCATTAACTCTCCTCCTCTTACTGACTCCCTTCAACCTCTGTCTCTTCGCCGCACTGTTGCATCTTTATCTCTTTTCTATCGCTGCTTTAATGGTCACTGCTCCTCTGAACTGTCTGCTTGCATTCCTCCACCTCTACGACGGGCGCGTAGCACCCATCTGGCAGCAAACTCTCATCCCTTTTCTGTCCAACTCTCTAATGCAAGAGTTAACCGTTACTCCCAGTCTTTCATTTATGCAACAGGTCAGCTCTGGAACTGTCTCCCTCTGTCTGTATTTCCTGCTGCCTATGATCTCCAGTCTTTCAAACTTGGTGTGTCCAGGCATCTCAAAATGATCGGATCTTGAATTTGGCTCTATATTGTATTTTGTTTTTCTCTTGGAGGGAACTGTTACTGCGGGCTCATGGCCTTTGGTTCCTTCTTCCTCGCATTAAAAAAAAAAAAAAAAAGTGTGAAAAAGGCTTTGTGACCGATCTTTGTTATGAACTGACGGACTCGGGGCTAGAAGATTCGGCTCCTATGGAATGTGAAGTCTATGTGTTTACATAAGAAGTTAGGTAAGTTAATTATGTTAGTTTAGTTCTTGTGAATTATACTATCATAAAAATTATGCTGCTTGGCTGACTTGTTTCTTGTTCGGGATTTCGGTACTGCATTTGAATTTAACAGAGAAATTGTAAGCAATCACTCCTTGCTGATGATTTCAATATATTTTTTTTCCTTTATTTCTGATGACTAATGATACTATAAAAAATAGTTTCACACTGCATTTTTTTTAATGACAGTATGCCAAAAGTAATTCTTGGCAAAATATGCATGATGCTGGGCATCGATTTTTCATGTGTTGATTAGGTCAGTAGTTTTTGCCTGGGTGGTATTGGGGTCTGTTAAGATTAGGCTTGATGGCAGTCTTTGGTGTTTAATGAGGAGTATTGGGGGACAAAACTTCTTGGTTAGGTTAGGATGTGCTGATGTTTCCAGTTGGCGAGATTTTATGTAAACACACTGCCTTGGGTGTCTTAAGGCAGAGATATTTGTAATACCCTATATTTTCATAAAAAAAAAAAAAAGGGGGGGGGGGCTTCCAGAACCTAACCCCCCATTTTACATTTAAATATGTCACTTTTTTGGACAAATTTGATTCACAACGAGGATCAGCATAACCTAAGTCTTGCTGCATGAAGACTGTAGTGTACGTATTGTGTTACAGCAGACCTTGTAACATGATGAACCGGTATGTGATGAGTTACTTATATGATGACAGAAAAATCTGAACTGTTTTTCAGTATACAGTAGCATTCTCGGTTATACGATCATTATGATCCTCTATGAAGCCACACTGGTCGATGTACGATTGCTGTTTTTGCTCACATGATTGCCAACACTCAGAGTTACGTGTTTATTCTAAGATGGCATTTGAACACTTCACTACTGGATGTGTTTGTGCTGGAATAACAATGTGGTGTTGGATAGGAGGAGGCCGTAGCACGGGCCGAACAGGGTGGTACTCCCGAGTGGAATGGGAATGCTGGTGATAGGGAAAGATGGAGCTCCTGTTTCACTAGCTATTTAACCATCCCCCTTTGCTGACCTTTCCAGTGTGACAGTAACATGGAGAGTAGACCAGCATACTCTCCCAAACATTTCCTCTAACTATCTTATGCACTACACCACATGCACTTTACATTTCTCACAACATATCCCACTACATTACAGGGGTTGGCTCCAGCAAGGGCATGCGCCCAGAAAACTTTGCCCCTGCTACCTAGTGGCAGACTTCTGGAGGGAGGTGTGATGGGGGTTCCGCCGGCATAGATCATGGGTCCAGGGTGAGATGGGGCTTGGGCCTGTTCTAGAGGGTACAGGGCATTACGGTTCCCAGGCTGCTGCTTCCGCCCAATAGAGAAGGGCCCGAACCTTGGAGTAGTGCCCCAGGAGGCTGCCCTATCAGTGGATGTATTATGGCGGGATAGTTGCAGTGCCAAGGCGCGCTTGGAGGGTGTCCCTGCTGCTGTCCTGGCAGGGTGCCCCGAGGCCACTACCACAGCCACTGGTAAGCTGGTGGGCTAGGGGTCCCAGATCCATTGCCTGGACCTGGGACTGTGCAGTGAGTGGGGCCTGTGGTATGTCTGTCCCCCTTTATTAATACTGAATATGACAAAATGCATGAATAAGTTTCAAAGCAAGCCTGAGGACAGTAAATCACCCAGGGGGCTGAGGGTGGGTTCATGGAATGTGGGAAGTTTGAGGGGAAGAGCGGGGGAAGTAGTTGAGGCATTCAGTAGGAGGTGGGTGGATGTGGCGTGTTTGCAGGAAGTCCGGTACAGGGGTGGATCAGCCAGAAAGATTGTTGGGAAGGACTGTTGCTATAAGTTGTTTTGGCAGGGGGGGACAGATGGATATGGTGTTGGTGTGATGGTTGCGGAGAAATGGGTGGAATATGTTATGAATGTTATGAGAGTAAGCGATAGGATATTGGTAGTGAAAATTCTGTAAGGTAGAAAGAAAGCTGTGATTATATCGGCATATGCTCCACAGGCAGGAGTGGATGAAGCAGAGAAAGATAGATTTTGGGATGATTTAATACGTGTAGTGGGTGGTATGTGAGATGATGCGATTGTGGTTTTGGGAGGGGACTTAAATGGTCATGTAGGTGAAGCAGCACAAGGTTATGAAGGAGTGGATGGGGGATGTGCGTATGGTATAAGGAATGCAGAAAGGGAAAGGATACTCGAGTTTGGGGAGGCAGTGGACATGATTGTGTGCAACACATGTTTTAGGAAAAGAGACAGTAGATTAATTACGTATGAGTCTGGGGGAAAAAGCAGTCAGGTAGATTATTTTCTGGTTAGGAGGGCTGATAGGAGGTTAGTGAGGGATGTTAAAGTTATAGGAAGTGAGGAGTGTGTGCAGCAGCACAAACTATTGATTTGCGATATGGTGCTTAAAGAACGAGTGATGAAAAAGAGGACTTATGTACCTAGGAGCAAAATATGGAAGCTGGAAAACCAAGTAGTAAGGGATGCCTTCTATAGCGAGTTGAGGAGAGTGGTGGCTGAACAGGGAGCTGTAGACAGAGGCATTAATGAACAGTACAGAGCCCTCAAGAACAATCTCTTGAGAGTTACTGATGTAACATGCGGTTGGACAAGAGGACCACCAAGACATAAAGTAACTTGGTGGTGGGATGAGGGTGTAGAAGCAGCAGTTAAGGAGAAATGAAGCTTTTCCGGGAATGGAAGAAGAGTGGTAGCAAAGAGGAATATTTGGCTGCCAAGCATAGGGTTAGAAGAGAGGTATACAGGGCAAAGTCTGAGTCACAGAGACTTTACTTGATAACCTAAATCATGAGGAAAGGAAAAATATGATATTTAGGGTGGCAGGTCAGGTGAAGAGGGATAATCGGGATATTATAGGTGAGCAGTGTGTGAAGAATGATGAAGGAAGGGTAGTGGTGAACAGTGAGGATATTAAAGACACATGGAGAGAGCATTATAACCGGTTGTTGAATGAGGAGTTTGACTGGGACAGGGAAGGTTTGGAGCCAGCAGATCCAGTGTCTGGCTCTTGGCCTTTGATTGATGCTGCTACTGTGAGTGAGGCAATAGGCAGGATGAAGGTGGGGAAGGCAGCAGGTGTGTCTGGGTTGACTGCCGAAATGTTGAAGGCCTCAGGTGATATAGGGGTGAGGTTAGTCACTGACCTGATAAATAGGATTATTTATGAGTGTGTTGTCCCAGATGATTGGCTGAAGAATGTAATTGTAAATGTGTTTAAAGGGAAGGATGATGCCCTGGAAAGAGGAAATTATAGAGGTATAAGCTTTTAAATCAGATAATGAAGGTAATGGAGAGAGTTTTAGAAGGTATGATTAGAGAAAGAGTGAATGTTGATGAGATGCAGTTTGGGTTTATGCCAGGTAGGGGGACCACTGATGCCATATTCATTGTTTGCCAGCTTCAGAAAAAATATATTGGTAGGGGAAGGGACCTTTATTTTGTTTTTGTTGATTTGGAAAAGGCCTTTGACAGAGTCCCTAGAGAGGTGGTGAAGTGGGCAATGAGAAAGCTTGGCTTGGAGGAGTGGCTGGTTAGGGTGATTATGGCTATATGTGTGGGTGCTCACACCCAGGTAAGAGTGAATGGAAATTTGAGTGATGAGTTTTCTGTGAATGTTGGTGTGCATCAGGGGTCAGTTTTGAGTCCCATGTTGTAGTAGTAGTAGTAGTAGTAGCTGTTCCCTAGGCAGTCTGGCTGAACAGCCCCGAGTCCCTTAGGAAGGCCATGGCCAAGACCGGGCTTTCCCACAGAGCTCTCAAAGAGTTGTTGTGTTGTTGGCGTAGGTGATTGTGTGCAATGCAGTCTTCCATAATGTGCTTAATAGTATGGGGTGCTGTGTTGCATCCTGGACAGGCATCAGCGATGGAGTCATCCAGCCTCTTCTGGTAGCTTAAGAGGGCTGGATGGTGCCCAAAGGAGCATAATGAGCAGGTCCAGGTGTTTGTGTAATGTTTTCTGGATGCAAGTGTTGTGCAGGTGTAATGGGTCCAGTTCTTGCAGGAATTGCACTGAACTGAACCCTTTGTGTGTTGGCTCGATGTGATAGGTTTCGAGCATGTTGGACATATGTATTTGTTGGTGGGTCCTGGATTGCTCTCAGTGTCCCCGGCTAGAAGAAGTTATCGAGAAATGACAGCTGGGGAGTCATTTCTTGGTGTAGAAAAAACGGTGTTGTTGTGTGTGTTGTGTTGGGAGATGTGGTACTTGCCTGGGCGACCGAAGCCACTCCCAGGTACTCGAGCGCTGTGAGGGGCTGGGGGGGGTTTGCGGTGGTTTGGGCCCCATGCTGTCCTCCTCTTCTCTTCGACAGTCTCTGGGAGGTAGACCCACGATGAAGACGCCACCGCTTCAGGTCCAGTCCCATGTTTATCATGATACTTGAAGCCCTGTCACGTGACTGTAGAAACGGACTCCCATGGGAGTTGTTGTATGCTGATGATTTGGTGTTGATTGCAGAGAGCAAAAGGAAGGCGAAGGAAAGGTTTAGGAAGTGGAGAGATGGTATGGAGCACAAGGGCTTAAGGGTAAATGCAGATAAAACAAAAGTGATGATATCTAGGGTTGGTGGCGGTACTGTCAAAGACGAGGGAGAGTGGCCATGTGCAGTTTGCCACAAGGGCGTGGGAAGTAATTCCGTCTTGTGCAGTGTTTGTGATAAGTGGGTGCAGAAGAGATGTAGTGGTATCAGAGGTAGACTGCGAGATAATGCTGTTTATGTGTACAGCGTGTCGGGGAGAGCAGGAGGAGATTGTCAGACGTGGAAGGATTGAACTTGTTAGTGAATCTCTTGAGTGTGTGGAAGAGTTTTTTATTTGAGAGACATGTTGTGTGCTGGAGGTGGGGCTGGAGCTAGCTCTGTGGCTAGGGTGAGAAGTGGTTGGAAGAAGTTCAGGGAGTTCTTGCCTCTCCTGACATTGAGAGGACTCTCCCTACGTGCTAAGGGTTCTTTGTATGCAGCATGTGTTAGGAGTGTAATGCTGTATGGTAGTGAGACCTGGGCAGTGAAGGAGGAGGATATTTGTCGGCTCAGACGTACAGAAATGACAATGATTAGGTGGATGTTTAGTGTGTCCCTGCGTCCATGGTCTGGGGGGGCTGGGTTTACGATGGAAGAGTTGAGAGGTAGGATGGGACTGGAGTGTATTGGTGTTGTGATGAGGAGAGGTAGATTGAGATGGTTTGGACATGTGGAGAGGATGGGGGATGATAATTGGGTGAGGAAAGTGAGAAGTGTTAATATTGGGGATGGGGTTATGAGGGGTAGACCAAGAAAGACATGGGACGAGGTCATCAAGTGTGACCTCAGGGTTAAGGGACTGAACATGGAGGCTACAATGGATCATGCAGCATGGAGAGCCGCCATTAGGTGACCAAGGCTAACGCATGCAAACATATTGGAGCCTTTAAAAATGAAACGAAAATGAAACGAAACGGAGTTAAAGGACGAAGTGTAGTGCACAAGTGAAATATAGGTATACCCCAGTTTGACGATGCAGTTAGTTAGGTAAAAACCCATCGTTAGGCGGGGTATCATATATCAAGGTAGTTTTAACATGTAAAGTAATGGGATGTCATTTTCAGCTTGGGGTTTCCCCCTAAACCAAGTCCAAAACCCACCCAAATGAATCGAAATATAAGTTTAAAACCAGTCTAAATGGCCTAACAGCTGTAAAAGAAGCTAACCTAAGCATAACACCTGTAAATAACTCACAGAAAACCAACAAGTAAAATCTGAAAATCATCAAATATATGTCTGGAAAAAATCAAGCTTAGCTGTACCCCAGAATAACAATGTTCACCCCACCTGTGGCTAAAACACGTTAATCTGAGTCTAAAAACAGTTTATAAATCAATCTGAACACACACTTTTAGTCTAAAATATAATCAAAATCGGTAAAAAAAATAAAAACCTATTGTTAAACTGGGGTTTTGCCATCGTTAGGCAGGGTATGGTGGTATACCTACCCCCATCAATAAGCTGGGGTATCATATATCGGGGTATTACTGTACCCAGTAACTACCAGCTTAGGTGATTTAGAAACTCATATCTAGATTCACCATTGGTGGCAAGCATTAATTCATTGATGTGCAGTGAAGTGAAATAACTACAGCTTAAGTGAGTTGGAAACTTTTTTAAGACTTTGTTGGGTGAGTTGGAAACTTTTTTAAGACTTTGTTGGGTGAATTACCCTTGACCAAAAACATTCCCAATGGCCCCTGTTATACCTGACTCGGTATACGATAAATTGTCATGTGATGGATTTTCCCAAATGCATCCTCATCGTAAAGTGAGAGGGTGTGCTGTAGTTTGGTGGACCATTAAACCATGATCAAGGAAGCTTGACTGTACAGTATTAGTAGTGGTATCAGTACAGTACAAGGTTAATAGAAGTAATAGAAAGTTAATTTTAAACCACTGCATACATTTGATATTAATATTATACCTGGTAACATTATCATTGAAGACTTTTTCCAGAATTTTGGTATTCTTCTGCAATTTGTGTTTATGCAGTGAAGTACAGTTCAAACAGTGTTAGTTGTTAATAATTTCATAAGGTTGTTTTTAAAATTTTCCAAGTTTTTTTTTCTCATCAACCCTCCAGAGCTCAAGAAATTTTCAAAGACGCCATGCTGACTCCAGAGCTGCGTTTACGAGTGGTGAAGAGAACTCCCATCAGCCACCACCACCAACATAGCTCCTCCTCAGAGCTAGTTGAGGCAGAAGAGAGATGTGAGTCTTATTTACAGTTGTTGGAGTTATACTCTTTGGACTTATCCCCTTGAACACGATGATGTCTTTATTTTTTAGTTTGACCTTTTTACTTTCAGCTTACAAAAGGTCTCACTGAAGAGTTAATGAAGGCCATGCAGTATCCAACTCCTCTAGTTTTAAAATATCTCCTAAGCTGAATCAAAACATTTAACCTCTTCGGTACAGGACCTCCTGTTGCACATGACGTGGTGTTTCCAGCTTTTTCCCATGGTGTACTGGTGCAATATTATACCAAATAAGTGTCATGTATCTTATGTAACAAGGAACTATTCTAAACCGCTTTGTAGAAGATCTGAATGGAGTAAATTATATATAAATAATAATAATAATATAATAATAATAATCATCATCATCATCTACAATACTAAAAGAACAAATTACAAAAGTCACAGAGAGAGGAAATTACCTCTCAGTCAGAAAAGTATTTGAAAGCATCTCCAGGCATTGTAAGGGGTGAGGGACCTAGCGCAGGATTTATGCCTGAGAATTGTGCAGTGAAGTGTGGTTTTTCTTCCAGCCGCTTATCATTGAATATGTCCGACACCAAGCACCAGCCTCCCTCCACGACACGTTCCTCAATATCACTCGTTTCGTCACTTATTTCACTGCTTGAGAGGTCGTCATCACTCTCAGATCCACTATCATCTGGTATAAATTCTTCTCCAGAACTATCACTGAGCACCTCCGCCATGTTGAGAAAAAAACGGCAGAAAAAACAGCGAAAAAAACAGCTCAACACCCCCCTGACTGACCACAGTAGGCAACTGATTGGTTGAGCTGACTTGCTGATAGAGCATAGACGCCACAGAGTCCGTAACCAAGAGTTCCCTGTGATTGGACGAGGCCAAAAAGGGGAAGAGCTAAAACTGGACTAATAGGTGTGTCCCGCATTCTGTATCAATGACTGGAAGCCTGGGCCAGCTGCTCTATACTTCCCAGACTCATCACAATAATTTGACGTCGGGGAAACATCATGGCCCTGCTGACCGGATGGATCATGACGTTGTACTTATGTCTCTCTCTCTCTCTCTCTCTCTCTCTCTTTTTTTTTTTTTTTTTTTTTTTTTTGTTCGACTCTGGGCAAAGGCTTCAGGGCCTATATCTTGGGGGCAGTAGCCTATCCCAAGGCCCAGTAGTCCTCCTACACCTCCACATGTCACCACTTTGGCACTAACACCCACCGTCCTTATTGAATACATGCTAGGGCTGTCTCATACAGGACTGGTGTATTGGTATTAGCGGGGGTATTTTTACGACATGTCGGCGGGTCATCAGGTAGATCTGGAAAGTCTGCTTTTTATGAAACTCAAATCCTTAAACTGTCCCCTGCCCCAGCCAGGATTCGAACCTGGGTCCATCAGGACTGCAAGCTGCCTCTCTACCAATTCAGCCACCGCCTCCCCCCATGGTACCGAAGGGGTTAAAATTAACTGGAATAGAATAGGAGAGATGCCACAATAGTGAAGTAGTTAATCCATTCAGTCCAATAGCATCTTTTAGGTTCTGCTGCATTTTAATCACTCTACCACTAGATGATTTTATTCAGTGATTTTTAGTGTAATAGTGAAGGGATTATTTGTGGCTACATTTAACCCTTTAAGCTTCATATCAAATTGTTTATAAAGGCTCTAGCATGCTTGCATGCATCGGCCATTGTCACCCAACTGCAGCTGTCCATGCTTCTCAGTCTCTGGCAGCCTCTCTGTTCAGTCCATTTTCCTTGAGGTCACATACTGTGACCTTGTCCCAGGTCTTTTTCAGTCTGCCTCTCACAGCCCCACCACCGATGTAAACACTTTTCACCTTCCACACCTCAATTTCCATCCTCCATCCCCTCAACATGCCCAGACCATCTCATTCTACCCCTCACAGCATCAACAGACTCCAGTTCCATCCTTTCTTTTGACTCTTCTGTCATAACTTTAGCTCCCTCAAGCCTCTCATTCAAGGAGGCAGTATCATCATCATCATCATCGCCATTATCATCTGGACTTCCTTTCCCATCATAGGGCAGGGTGAGGAGTAGCAATGTCCAGACAACCCAATCCAATTGGCCACACTTCCATTCGCTCACCATTCAAGCCCCCGGAATCCTGGCTGTATCTGATACGCCAAAAGCATTCACCACATTCTGTTGCTTGGTATAAAAGTATCCGATAAGTCAATCCAGATGGTGTCACGTTAAAATAGGGTGCCAGATCTCTGATCATGCGCTTCTCCTCACAATATTCATCCAGCCAGCTCGATCTCTAGTCAGTCCCCTAGCCTCACCGACTTCCAAACCTCTGTTCCTCACACACTCATCAACCATATCCCTCCACCTTCTCCTTGGCCTACCTCACCTCCTCCCACCTTCAGAGTCACTCAGATATACCTTTTTCACCACTCTGTTGTTATCCATTCTCTCCACATGACCATACCATTTCAGTACACTCTCTTTGAATCTGGTATCCACAGACTTCCTGACTCCACATCTCTCATAAATCACATTATTTTGTATCCTCTCCACTCTGTGTACTCCATGTACAGTCCTCAGCAGTCCCATCTCCACTGCTTTCACTCCTGACTTTTCATTTTCTTGCCACACCATAGTCTCACATCCATATGTTAAAGTTGGCACTAACACTCCTTTATGTAAGCCTCATGCAGCTGCAACAATCAAGCCTCTGTTTCTTATCAAGGCCTTCATTGCACCAGCAACTTTCCTTCCTTGTGTCACTCTACTTTCCACTTCTTTTGCACATTTTCCTTTCTTTTCTATCACTGTACCCAGGTATTTGAACTCTCTCACCAATTCCAGACACTCTCCATTCACTGTAACATCACACTGGGAGGCACCTTCTCTCTCAGTAACCATCACTTTGTTCTTTTCAACATTTACTCTCAAGGCACGGTGCTCACAAACATCAGCAAAACTCTGCACTAGTCTCCCAAATTCTTGTTCGGTATTTGCAGGTAGTACTGGATCGTCAGCGTACAACAAATTTGAGATATTCCATCCATCACCATTCATTACTGATGCCATCCCTCTCTCCATTACTTGTGTTTTTACTTTTCTCATCACCCCATCCAAATATATTTTGAACAACCATGGGGACATCATACAATCTTGTCACATGCCCACACCGATTGTGAACCATTCACACAGATGCCCATTAACCCTTACACATGCTTCACTGCCATCATAAAAACTCTTGACGGCACCTAACAGCTTACCATCTACACCGTACATGTGCAAAACCTTCCACAATTCTTCTCTGTCTGTTTTGTTGTATGCTTTTTCCAGATCCATGAATGCCATAAACACCTTATAGTCCTTCTCACAAACCTTCTCCACTATCTGTCTCTGCAAATATTTGATCCACACATCCTCTGTCATTCCTAAAGCCACCTTGTTCATCACTCACCAGGACTTATGATATCTATCTTACTTTCTCTATAATAATTCTTCCATATACTTTCCCCACCACACTCAATAAACTTACTCCATAATAATTTTTGCATTCACTTCACTCTCCTTTATGCATTATACATCCATAAAATCATTGACATTTCTGTACATTTGAACCTTCGAATATCCTCTTCCATTACCCCCCTGGTCTCCCTACTGTACAGCATTACATTTCTAACATACGCCACATACAAGGATCCCTTAGCATGGAGGGACAGATACTCCTTGAACTTCCTCTTACCACTACTTTCCCCAGCCACAGAGCTAGTTCCAGTCCCACCTCCAGTATGTAACACGTCCCGCAAATAACAAAACTCCTCTACACTCTCAGGAGACTCACCATTGGACCCTCAAGTTTTGGAAGTTTTTGCTCAGTTGAATAAAATTGTCTGGAGATGCCAGGAATAAAATGGAAAAATGTGTCATCAGAGTAGAGGGGATAAGAATTAAGATGATGATTTCCAACATTAAGAAACAGATTTTTCCAGGGATAATATGAAGTGAAGAGATCTGTTCATGCAGCATGCCTTGAGTTTCTACATGTTGTTTGAATGTGTAGTCAGATCTTTTATTGCACAAATGGTTGGAATGCAGCAGTCATAGATTGCTCACCTTTGGTTTTCAACATTCATTGTTTCTTTAGTGAAAATATTGTATCATGACCAAGCTCCCTTATGACTTTTAGAAAACTAAGAAATTGGAGAGTACTACTAAATTCACTCACTCGATGTAGTGCTGCTGTCGGGTGTCTGCCTTTTCCTCTCTTCCATCCTCCATTCCTTCCATCATCTTCTGTCTTCCTTTACTTCATTCTTTCCTTGTCCTTCTGCCTATGGGTAACTTTACACTCCCTCTTCTGTCTTTCTTTCCTTCATTCTTTCCTCTTCCTTCTGCCTGTGGGTGACTACACTGAGTGACAAGCCAAATGGTTTCCTGTACATCAGGAAACCATTTACTACACTGGGTGGTAACCATGTGACCAAATTTTGGCGCCTGGTGGTTTAGTGAGTAATTATTGCGCTTCAATCGGATTGAGCCGGTGAAGGTTTATATCCAAGGGGTGGTTGGGGTTGATTGCTCATGTAATGCCACTCAGGGATGAGTGAGGCTGGTCACTCTCATCTTAAATGTCGGAACTCACTGCTTAGTCCCAGGCTCGTATGCTTCTCATGGGGCAATGTAGGATTGGATGATGGATGGATGGACTACTAAATTTTCTAACATGTAGATATGATAGTAAAAGTAGGAGGAGGTGTGTGTGTGTGTGTGTGTGTGTTTTATGCAAGGAAGAGGGAACCAAAGGCTGAGCCTGCATGAACATTCCTTCCAGGGAAAATATATATATATATATATATATATATATAAATAAGGGAGCCAAATTCAAGAATCATTCATTTTTGAGATGCCTGGACACACTGCATTTGAAAGACTGGAGATCATAGGAAGTAGGAAATACAGACAGAGGGAGACAGTTCCAGAGTTGACCTGTTGCATAAAGGAAGGACTGGGAGTAATGGTTAACCCTTGCATTAGAGAGTTGGACAGAAAAGGGATGAGAGTCTGTCGCTAGACAGGTGCTATGTGCCCGTTGTAGAGGTGGAGGGATGCAAGCAGACAGTTCAGAGGAGCAGTGACCATTGAAGTAGCGATAGAAAAGAGATAAAGAGGCAACATTGTGGCGAAGAGACAGAGGTTGAAGAGAGCCAGTAATAGGAGGAGAGTTGATGAGACGAATAGCCTTTGACTCCACCCTATTGAGAAGAGCTGTATGTGGGAAGCCTCCCCACACATGAGAGTTGTACTGTAAACAGGGGCAAATAAAACCCTTGTATAAAGTCAACAACTGTGCAGGGGTAAAGAAGGCACGGAGTCGGCTTAGCACACCTACTCTCTTGGAAGCAGATTTTACAAGAGATGCAACATGATCTTTCTAAGGTAAGTCCCGTGTGAATGAAACCCCAAGCATGTTCAAGGATTATGCACGATTGAGCTGGATATTATTAAACATTAGTGGGTACGCCTGTGGAAGATATTGACGAGTTGATAGGTGTAAGAACTTAGTCTTTGATGCATTAAAAACAACAAGATTATTTTTACCCCAGTCAGAGATATGAGCCAAGTCAGACATTAGGTGTGCCATAGCCTCATCCCTTGTTTGTTGAAGTAACTGCTGAGATGGACGTTGTGGGAACCAAATGGAAAGGTGAAGGGTGGAATCATCAGCATACGAGTGGATAGGATCAGATGTACAGCCTAGAAGATCATTGATGAATAAAAGTAAGCGAGTTGGTGAGAGGAGAGAGCCCTGAGGAACACCGCTGTTGATAGATCTAGGAGAAGAATGATGGCCGTCTACAACAACAGCTATAGAATGACCAGAAAGGAAGCTAGAGATGAAGGTACAGATAGAAGGATAGAAACCGTAAAAGGGCAGTTTGGAAATTCAAGATTTATGCCAGACTCGATTGAAAGCCTTTGAGATGTCAACTGCAATGGCAAAGCTTTTGCCAAAGTCCCAAAAGGAGGATGACCAGGAGTCTGAAAGGTAGGTGATAAGATTGCCAGTGGAGTGTCCCTGACGGAACCCATACTGACGATCAGAAAGAAGGTTGTGATAGGAAAGATGCTTTAGAATTTTCCTGTTAAGAACAGACTCAAAAAATTTTGAGACACAGGATGTTAAAGCAATTGGACGATAGTTAGAGGGTTGGGAATGGTCACCCTTCTTTAGGACTGGCTGAATGAGAGCAAACTTCCAGCAAGAAGGAAAGGTACAAGTTGACAGACAAAGGCGAAAGAGTTTACCTAGGCAGGGTGTAAGCACAGAAGCACAGTTCTTGAAGACAACAGGAGGGACTTCATCAGGCCCATATGCTTTGCTAGTATTGACGCCAGTGATGGCAGATAATACATCAGCTGAAAAAATTTTAATGTCAGTCATGAGGAAGTCAGAGGGGGGGAAGTGATAGAGGAACAGCACCGGAATCGTCTAAGGTGGAATTGGAGGAGATAGTCTGAGCAAACAGAACTGCTTTATCAGTAGAAGAAATAGCTACAGAGCCATCAGAGCAGAAAAGAGGAGGGAAGGATGATGAGGTAAAGTTGTTAGAAAGGTTTTTGCAATGTGCCAGAAGGAGCAAGAAGAATTTGAGTTGGAGAGTTGAGAGCATTTATTATTGATGAAATTATTTTTAGGAGAGCAAAGAACAGATTTAGCATGATTCTGGGCAGAAACATAATAAAGATGTGATTCAGGGGTGGGTTGGCTCCGGTACCTTTTGTAGGCCCTCTCCTTGTTGTGGACAGCATTAGAATAAGCGTGATTAAAACAAGGCTTTCTTGCATTAGTCAAAGGATATGAGAAAGGAATGAATGCTTCCATGCCGGAGAGAATAACCTCTGTAATGTGCAAGACACACTCAGATGGCTCCCGGTCATGGAAGCAATAATCATTCCAGGGAAAATCAAAGCAGTACTGCCTGAGGGCCTCCCAATCCGCAGCTCCAAAGTGCCACAGACAACGTTTCTTTAGAGGGTCCACAGGCCGTACCGGTGCGATAGGACAGGTTAAGGTAACAAGGTTATGATTGGAGGAGCCCAACGGAGAGAAAATATTAACAGTGGAAGCAGAAGGATTAGTTGTAAGGAAGAGGTCAGGTCTGTTGGAGCTCTCTCCATGGTGGTCAGGGATATGGGTAGGGTGCTGTACAAGCTGCTCTAGGTTATTTAGGATAGAAAAGATGTAGGCTTGTTCACCAAGTGGATCAATGAAAGGAGAGGAAAGCCAAAGGTGGTGGTGAACATTGAAATCTCCTAGAATGGAGATTTCAGAGGAAGGAGAAATGGATAGAATGTGTTCCATCGTAGGACAACAAGATTATTAATGGCTGTGGTAAATGATTGTGTTAGAAAACAAGGTATTGAAGTTGATGAGGACAAGAAACAGAATTGTTTGGATGAATCATGTACAGAGGAGCACATGACAAGGGCTTGGTACCCTATGAAGTGTGTCTGTTTTTGGCAGGTGTTTGTGAAGCACATCTGTAAAAAAAACTATCCTCAGAATTTCTTGCCTCTGACATGGAGCCAGTATTCCAGTGAAATGTATAAATAAATATGTGGTCCATTTCATTTGGCATACATTTGTCTTGCTTTTTCTTTCCATGCTCTTTGGACCCTACCTTACTCCATCCTAAGGTGGAAAAATGAGGTTAGGATCATGATGATATTAACACATCTGAATTAGTGTCCATCTGAGTTAACCTTTCCACTGTTGTGACAGCAACCTTCTTTTGGGTACTTCATTGCTAAATGTTGCTCTTGAGTCATTATAAAACTGCTCGGAGGTCAGAAATGAGTGTATTTTGTGCATTTAATCCTCAGTCATTAACCATAATCATGACTTGCTGAAAACTTTCACTTAAAGTAGCTGTTTGCCTGTACATATATTGACTTTTAATCCCCTCAGTTTATTGACATACCTGTAATTTTAATTTTATTCTTGCTACTACTGTACCAGAATATTTTATATGGCTTAGGAGGCTCTGCCACTTAGTGCATTGTTTAGCGAAGGCCACGTTTAACTCTTCTAGCATGAAAGGTTCCTCCCAACCTGAATAAGGCCCCTGATGGTAGCTGTATTACATGCTTCATAGTTGTGAGGTAGTTAAGTCAAGACTTATTGTACAGGTAAGGATATAAATATCAATTCTCTTCATTGTGATACATAATGAGACTGTGAGAAATAACTCTTGAAACAAGCAGTGTGATTTTCAGAGCCCATCAAACCTTTCGTAGTGTTATTTATCTATATGTATCCATATACCTAGGCTGCTTCCCCCAAAGAAAGGGGGGTAGCCAAGACAGGACAACACACTCCCTATTGACTCATCCACACGCACATTTATTCATATCTTAGCCCCAAGGGGGAGCTGTATATAGTATGTAGTTTTTATAATTGTGCAGCAGGTTTTTCCTCTGATTTGTCAGTAGTGGGTGGTGGGAAGACCGCGAGTGTGGCCTCAACACGTCGGGTGGCAGGGTCGGGACTGTCATCACGGACACAGGCAGTCATCCTACAGAGCAACACCCGCAAGTTGGGTCGCCGCCTCCACATCAACCTGACCAAGGGAGGGCATGGCTTGGGCTTCTCCATTACTACCAGAGACAACCCAGCTGGTGGTGAAGCTCCTATCTATATAAAAAATATCCTTCCAAAGGTACCTTTTTTTTTTTTTTTTTGATGTCCAGTACTGTACATTATTTGAACTAGTCTCATTTTGTCGTGTCTCCACATTGCTTTTATCCTGTCAAATTTTGAACACATGGATGTCCATTGTGTGCACCACTTCCTCTTCCTAACTGTTCCGAGTAATTATATGTACTTCCATTTGGAAAACTAAGCTTTCTGCATCCTTTTGACCTCTACTCTTCACTTCATATGTACGTCCTATTGTCTTCCCATCGTCTTTCATAAAATGATCTTGTGTCTACTTTTGCCTCTCGCAGTCTCTGTCTGTCTGTCTCTCTCTCTCTTTCTCTTCCTCTTCCTCTTTCTCTTTCTCTCTCTCTCTCTCTCTCTCTCTCTCATCAGGTAAGTTTGGTAACTCTTCTTTCTCTAGCCGTTCGTCATAAGACAGTGCTCCCAAGTTTGGTAACATTACTTTGGCCATCATCATGTCTGTATGCTTTCATGTTCATTAATGTATTTCTTTGAATGTGATGACAGTACCAGTGCTGCATATTCTGATCCTGGTGTTATGGGCACACTTTATTTCGCTTAACATTTCCCCATCAGTATAGTAAAAATTCACTAATATGTTAGTCAACATTCCTTATGCTCCTCCAGTGTGTTTCTTGTTCTCATGGTACGTCATCTTGTATAGCCATTCTTAGGTCTTTCACTTCATTTTCCCTACTGATATTTGGAAGGTCTCAGTTCTCACACCAAAGGTCCAGAACCAGTTAGACATTGATAACATGACCTCTTTTTAGTCATTTATTGTGGCAAAGAAAGTTTTTGTTAGATGGTTAGTTTATTGGAATTTGAAGTTAGCTGGTTAGTTTATTGGAATTTGAATATAAAGTTGGTGGCTTTGAGGATGTATAGTAGTCTAGTTTTTTGTTAATACAGTTTGGAATTTATGTAGTATAAAATCCAGTGAAGAACTCCTTCCCATCCATTTTACCCACTGGTGGATATGTTAGTAGTACATGAAGTGCACACCAGAGACATTTTTGTGACAGTGTAAATTGATTCATTAAAATGTTTTGCAGTAGCATCATGAAATTTTAAGTTGTCAGATCATCTCGCCAAAATACCTCATATTTCATTGTTTTGTACTTGCAGGGTGCAGCCATTGAAGATGGTACTCTGAGAATTGGTGACCGTTTATTGGAGGTGAATGGTGTTGAGGTGACTGGGCGCAGCCAGTCCGAGGTGGCAGGGCTCCTTCGGCAAATACCAGTTGGAGGGGCAGCTAAACTTACTGTGTCACGACAGGAGCAGCGAACTGGGGAGGCAGGAGGCACCATGAGTGAGGCGCTAGAAGATGCTGACAAGCCATCCAGCCCTAAACTACCCAGACAGATAGTATGGGATACTCAGTATTATTTCTTACTGGCATTACCACACATGCCATGGATGTACAAGTTTTAATCCATTACATGGTTTAGGCCAACATTGTTAGGGAATTCAGTTGGATATACCACAGGTCTAAGTATGCAGTCTTGTTAGCCTGTTTTTTTGTAGGATGCAATTTAATACTCAGACATCAAGCTACCACAGATAGAGATTTTTTTATGGAAAATGTAGTGAAACTATTGAAGAATATGATATAATTGTCATTTTCATAACTTCCTGAACTTTTCTGTGTTGGAATTATAAGAATTAATTTATTGCTACCTATGTCTTCGGAGCAGCCAGCTGAGCGAGCCTCAGAGGACAGTCTGATGTTTCCCTGGAGACAACGAGAGATTCTCATGTTTGAGATTCCAGTTCATGATTCAGAGAGGGCTGGGTTAGGTAAGTGTGTCACATGTTCAGGGATACAGTAACAATTGTTAATACAGTACAGGTACTGTATTACCAGTATGTTGAACCATTTAAATGTATGCCTTTGGTTGGTTTATGTATACTGTACTCCCTTTGTTTTCATATCCTTAGAATAAATTTTAAGTTCAGGTCTGTTTCATTATATGATCGGGTTTTGTTCCATGAAAACCAGTTACTGATCAGTTGCTATCAAATGTAGATGTGGTAGCGATTATACCGATAAATGAAATTGATGATCGAAAATTTTAAAAATTTTACTTTCTACGGGCTTGTAGTGATTGTATAAGTGAAATCGGCAATATTATATAGAAAAATCCATCCATCCATCCATCATCCAATCCTACATTGCCCCATGAGGAGCACAGGAGCCCAGGGCTAGGCATTTGGTCCTGCATTTAAGATGAGAGTGAAAATTGCTAAAATTTTATGATTGTGTCAGCAAATGATTATGTAATGGTTGATAGTAAAATAAGGGTAGCCTATACAATATCCTTTGATGTATGTAGATTTTGAAATTCTTCATGATTTTGATATGATGTGAATCTATTATTAATTGCCTTTCATGCATTACAGGTGTGAGTGTGAAGGGCAAGACCAGCTCTGGCCCCAATGGGTCTGTGGATTTGGGTATCTTCGTTAAAAATGTTATACATGGGGGTGCAGCCTCACGTGATGGCCGTCTCCTTCAGAATGACCAACTAGTCAACATTAATGGTCTCTCTCTGTTGGGTAAACCAAACAGTGAGGCTATGAAGACACTACGCACTGCCATGCATCAAGAGGTTAGCATTGAGATAGAGATGAAGAAGAGAAGTTTATGTTAGGACAGGATAGAGAAGAGAGACTATACCTCATACCAATTAATCTGGCCAGGCATGTATGGCAACACTGTTCCTGCCGAGATTCTGATTGGCTTGAGGTGTTTGTTCGATTTCGTTGTTGCTTAAAGGGATGGTCTCTCTATTATCAGATGTGATACTGAGTTTGTCGACAGTTCAATCGTCAAAAGCAATAAGAAATCCGTTATACACTTAACAACAATGAAATTTTCGTAGGAAGATAGAGATATGAGTTAACAAAGTATTATAACAGTCCAAGTCAAGATCAGCATTCGAACAATTCTTTTAAATCTCTGACACTCCGTATTATAATAGAAAATTAAGGAAACCTGCTTAATCTAAGCGTTGGTATAACACACATTTAAAACTTAAGATCAGTACGTACTGTGATAATTGAGAAGATATAATGAAATAGTTATATTTTAGCCTACTCTGATTTTCGCGATATTTTCAAACCTCCCTCCCCGCAGAACTCGTCTCTTCATTGGAATTTTTATTTATTCAGAGTTGTGGCACGATTTGAGGGTGCGGACTGATCTTAAGTTTTAAATGTGTGTTATACTAATGCTTAGATTAAGCAGGTTTCCTTAATTTTCTATTATAATACAGAGTGTCGGAGATTTAAAAGAATTGTTCGAATGCTGACCTTGACTTGGACTGTTATAATACTTTGTTAACTCATATCTCTATCTTCCTACGAAAATTTCATTGTTGTTAAGTGTATAACGGATTTCTTATTGCTTTTGACGATTGAACTGTCGACAAACTCAGTATCACATCGGATAATAGAGAGACCATCGGTTTAAGCAAAAACAAAATCGAACAAACACCTCCAGCCAATCAGAATCTCAGCAGGAACAGTGTTGCCATACATGCCTGGCCAGATTAATTGGTATGAGGTATAGTTATAGACATAGATGGAGATGGAGTATGGAAAATGCTTTAGATGTAGAAAGATGGAAATGCGTTGAAAGGTTCTTGAATATTTCTGATTTGGATGCGAGCCCTGTGGACTGCAGGTTGAAATTAGCCAACCCCCATGATCCACCTTCCTCCTTTCAGGAGATAGGGAGGGGAGTTGAGGAATTATAACTGAACAGGTGTATAAGTTCCACAGTGTGATGGTTTCTCACTCCAACACATTATAGAGGGTGACATGGATGTGACCTTCATATGTATTAAGTAGACGAAAGGTATTTAGAGGTTTAGAGATAGATTTATTGTAGTATGTTTGTGAAATTTGTACAGTCTATATAACCAGAGTTCAGAATTGAAGGATCCTGTAGGATAACAGCAGATAGTTTTCAGAAATATAAATAGTGGCTGTACAGTTCATGAGAAGTTTCCCCTGCAGGGTCCCACTCCTGGCATGATCTCTCTCACTGTGGCACGGAGAATCGACCAAGGTCGTGCAGAACGGTCTAGTCCCTCTTCAGCCAATCGATCAGGGCGAGAATCTGCCAATAGCCTCCTTACTAACTCGTCGGGCACAGAGACTTTGGGTGGAGCCAAATCAGCTCCAACAACACCAACACCTGATCACCACTCGGGGGCAGGGAGCCACTTTTCCGATGGGTTGAACAAGGTGAAGTTTGGAAAAGAAGGAGTTATGGAGTATTAAGCAACAATGGTAGTTTTTTATAGCATATAATCATAGAGGATTCTAGAATATAAGGCTATTAATAAAATTTTTATGTGCTTACTGTTATGAAATTTTTTTTTCATGACATATGTAATTTAAAGAAAAACTTATGGAGTCTTAACTGGATTGCCTATACTTGTTTAACAGTACTCTTGACACCAAATAGGCCTGTGGTAAAGTCCAAAACTACTCATTTTTAATGTTCTGTCATGCCCATGCCCCTTAGCATCCCGTTGCAGAAATTGTAAATACAGTAGACCCATGCTATATCAAATTAATTGGGTGGGAGGGGAAGCCTGGTTTGATAAAGCCAAAAGTTTGATAATCCGAGGTCCCCCCCTCCCTCCAGGTAAGGATTCAAATACATGATTGAAAATAAATGACTACATTATCATATTCTAGTTCTGTAAATGAAAACTATATACATTTTACCTAACGTAGTTCATAATTTTGCCCTTTTTCAGCTTATTTCATATACAGTCATACCTTCTAAGGTAGGCAGTTCTAAGTTGCTCATTTCTAAGAAACACAGTAAAAAATGGTGGACAATATCGTATTTCACGCATCATGCACAAACGATCACTGAAAAACAACACTTATCATGTCCTTCACAGTCTGACGTCATCATTGGCCACATGATAAAACTAGTTGCTCATTGGTGGAGCACTAGAACTAATTTCTTATTAGCTCATTTCTCATTCGTTGAGTGCTAGAGCTCATTTCTTATTAGCTCATTTCTCATTGGTGGAACATTAGAACTTGTTTGTTAGCTCATTTCTCTCTGGTGGAGGGAGCATTACAACTCGTTTGTTAGCTCGTTTCTCATTGTTGGAGCAGTAGAGCTCATTTCTCATGGGTGGAACTTATTTCCGTTTCACCACAGTACCCCTCAGTCTTGCACCACATTCTTAACATGTTGGCTCTGCTTTTTTCATGGCATTATGGCTGCCCCAGGCCCCTCAACAAGCCCTGCAGCAGACCTCCTACGACCCAAGGGAGGAGCGAAAGCCAAGAAGGATTCATTTATATTTGCACAAAAGCTAGGGAAAAACAAATGTTTATAACAGTCGGGGTATTTTACTTTTTTTCTTTCACTAGGAGTAGGATTTACCGCTATTTCGAATGATTTAAAATTTATTTTCCACTGCAAATGATCTCTAACCCATACTTGAGGTTGAAGTCAAATATGAAATAAAATCCTTGCAAAATACCAATTTTTTTTTTTTCTCACTATGGGAAGGATTTACCCATATCCATCCATCCATCATCCAATCCTATGTTGCCCCATGAGGAGCGTAGGTGCCCGGGGCTAGGCAGTTCGTCCTGACATTTAAGATGAGAGTGACCAACCTCACTCATCCCTGAGTGGCATTATGTGAGCAGTAAACCCCAACCACCCCTTGGATATAAACCTTCACCGGCTCAATCCGATTGGAGCACAATAATTACCCACTAAACCACCAGGCACCAATATTTGGTTATATGGTTACCACCCAGTGTAGTAAATAGTTTCCTGGTGTACAAGAAACCATTTGGTTTGTCACTCAGTGTAGAGTCACCAATAGGCAGAAGTAAGAGGAAAGAATGTAGGAATGAAAGACAGAAGAGGGAGTGTAAAGTCACCCGTAGGCAGAAGGACAAGGAAAGAATGAAGGAAAGAAAGATAGGAGGAGATGGAAGGAAAGAAGGATGGAGGAGAGGACAGGGCAGACACCTGAGAGCAGCACTACATTGAGTGAGAGGATGGTGAGCGCCCCCATCTACCACAATATTTCGAATGATTTTGAGACTGATTTCCACCGATTTTTTTTTTTTTTTTTTTTTTTTTAACCTAACCTGACCTAATGTAATCAGACTTAACCCCTAACCTAAAACACATTTGTGAAGGAAATGTCATAAAGAAGACCCCCCCATCCCCAATTTGAAGAGTTTATGTCATAGAAGAGGCTGGAATACCTGATGGGCTTGACTTTAAAAAAAAAAAAAAAAAAAAAAAAAAAAAAAGCAAAAGATTATTTCTGATGTCAGCCAGAGACAGACTGTGAAATGGATGACGAAGTGGATGTTACATCAACTGTTTCTACTATGGACTTTGAGGGATTTGATGATGAGGCAATCCTGAATAGTGTTGGTGGTGGCGGCAGTGGAAATGAGTGACCATGTTACGTTTAGAACCCTCCTTAGCCACCATATAGCCTCTGAGACCTACCATTTTCAACCATATTTTGGGTGAATAAATTAAAACCATTTTGTTGAATTTTCATTTAAAATAAGCCTGTAAAACAAGCATGTAACATTAAATATATATCATTTAATGTTACATGGTTGTTTTGCAGGTGAAAATTTAAGAGTATGTACAAAAGAGGGACCTAGGACTGGTGAGCCCAGAACCAGTTATAATTTTTCTCATAAGTTACATTATTTTTAAGATGCACAATGTGTTTGATGTGCTCTTTCATGGTACCAATAATGCTCATCTTAGAAGGTACGACTGTACTTGTCTTGGCAATCCTTCATGACTAATTTAGTATTACAGTACTATAATCTTATCACAACTCAGCAGTCAGGATGGGAAGAGGGCAATTTCAGACCTAGTTGGAGTAAAAAGGGTAGGAAACTAATGATGTACCCCATTTATCGACACTAGTTCAGTATAGTTGACGGAAGTTTGATGGGCTCAGAGGTGTTCAATAAATCCCAAATCCTTTACATTGAGGTTTGATATAGTGAGGGTCTGTTGTAATATATCTCATGTAACAGGGCCACTAGTGGTTGGTCAGCTTTATGCATGTGGTGGGTCTGTATCCACCCACCTGTCCTCCCCTTGCCTGGTTGACATGATGAAATTGTTAGTTGAAGTGCAGTGTTTTGTATTTTCATCAGAATCTAACTGTTTATTTGTTTATTTATTTTTATTTATTTATTTTTTGTGAGAAGGCTCATACTTCCTGAAGATGTTTGTGTCATCTTCAGATACATGGGAAGAAAGGAGGGAAGCAGGGGTTTAGAGAGAGAGAGAGATAGATAGAGAGAGAGAGAGGGTAAGTCCGTTGATGAAATGCGAATATGGATATCCAGCTCTGATTGAAGCAAGGGGAAAACTGCAGACAACTCTGTCTTGTCATCTTCCAGAAGTCAGTCAGGTGCTGTGACCTGAGATGCCAACTTACAGATTCTTGATGACAGGCGAATCAAGCTCAAAAAAAAAATAATAATAAAAAAAAAATAAAAGGAATAATATGCTATTAAATCTAAATATACAATGAATAACTGGTCCAATATTTTTCGTTTATTTTTAGCTCTGTAACAAAAAAAACAAAAAAAAAAAAAGTTGCATCCAAAAACAGGAACCACAGTTCATATTGACCTGTGAGCATAGCGGGTCACTTATACCCATTCATTCATCGTGTGTGTGTGTGTGTGTGTGTGTGTGTGTGTGTGTGTGTGTGTGTGTGTGTGTGTGTGTGTGTGTGTGTGTGCCTCTTGCCCTCAGGCCTTGTCCCTGGCCAGCCTGTATTCCCACAGGTCGTTAAATCAGATGCCTTCGGCCTTTGACAGTGACTTTGGAGTAAAATAGACAATATTCTACCCTCGTTTTTCCTGAGACAGACTATAGTGTGTGTGTGTGTGTGTGTGTGTGTGTGTGAGGGAGCGAGAGAGAAGGAGAGTGAGAGAGAGAGACTCTGAAGTATTGGTAAAAATAGTGTTAAAATTACATTGATTTGCAAGTGATAAGCCTGACTGCTGTAGTGGCACATAATCTTGTGATAAACATTACAGTAAAACCTCAATATAACGGACTTCAGTAGACCAGAATTCGCTTTTATCGGAATTGAGGAGATACCGGACTAAATTCCTATATATCGGAAAATGTCCGATAAAGCTAGAAGCAGTCCGGACTGCCTGACCACTTCAGCTATGTTCACCACAATAAGGTAAATAAAAGACATGTTTATCAGTGTACAGTACAGTATTATTATATATATTATACCATTTGATTAATGTAGTGAAGGTATAACACAGTACAGTACTGCAGTGGTAGTGAAAACAGTCTAAAAACCATTGGTGCAATCCGGACTAATGTCTGATATATTGGAAAAAGTCCGGATTAGCAGGGGGAACTTCGGATGTTGCATTTATCGGAATTTCGCTTTTTTTGGAATGGCTTGGGCCCCATTTAGTCCGTTATAGTGAGGTCTTACTGTAATTGTATTTTGGATTCATACGATAATAATCTTCAGTGTATCCTTCCCCAGCATGAGGACAGGTGTGATGGCGAGAGAGGAGAGTTTATGGACGGTGACCAGTTGGATGTGAGAAATCCAGTAATACAGAGGCTGACTAGTAACAATGGTGCACTTAGGAATGAAAGCTACTATAAGGTTAGTTGATGAAGTTTTGTGCATAATAAGCCCATCCCTGAGTAAGAGAAACATACCATTTGTTTAGCATTTAAGGTATGTTTTTATTTCCGTTGTGGCAGATAAGTTTTTGCCCACCTATAATGATATCCCTGGTGAAGTTTCTAAGCATGTGTATGTCTTTAGTTAAGGATTTAAAATATCTTGTTATAAAACAAGATGATTTTATTTTTTGATGGGTAGGGAAAATTGGCCGGCACTATGAGAACCTTGAAAAACTATGAGTATGGAGACTGCAAGATTGTTAGTGTCCACTTAACGTTGATGTGAAGCTTTAGTGTGATTATGTGTGAAAAATTGTGAACACTAGTAGTAGTAGTAGTAGTAGTAGTAGTTACTGTATAGCCCCAGGTGCGTATTTCTGTAAATGTGAACCCATTGGACTGCAGGCTGAAGATTCCGTTCTCCTGAAGTCCATCACCCTCTTTTGGAGAAATAGGTAAGTATTTGAAGGATGTTTGTATAACCAGGCAGTTGGGCCATCCAATTACATATATCCTGCCACTAAAAGGTATCCCTCTCCAGCACCAGGGTGAGCTGTGAAAAGGGGACTGCTAAGGAACTTACCGTATGTGTTTTGCATAGAGTGAACAAGATAAATAGCAAGGATTCATAATGATGTGTAATGAATGCTGTTGATGAAAGAGTAGAATAGAGAGGACTGAGATGGTAGTTAACGAAAAGAGTAATATGAGTGAGTTTGAAGGTTTGAAGAAACATGGTAAAAAAAAATTGTTGTGTAACCCCAGTCTGTTAGATACAGCAGACCCATCACAAGCGTCCACTCCTGCAGGGACATCCCTTGCAGCGAGCCAGTGTTACCATGCAGCAGCCAGTGCCATGCCACAGTGAGGTACTGGGATTGGCATGGAGGTTTGGTTCCTGGGTGGGTACTGCATCTGCATCTCAACCCATTTATCAAGGGCACCATAGTAAGCTCCATATCATCACATTATTTGGTTGTATGGTTACCACCAAGCGGTGTTAATGGTTTTCTGGGTTACAGGAAACCATTTTGCTTGCCACCCAATGTAGGGCCACAAGAAATTGAAAGAAGAGAAATAAAAAGTGCTTATTTCTATTAAATGCATGCACTGAATATTCCTAAATTTGTATGTTTGTTTTTGATGGTGCCTAGATAGTTGTAGGTAGGGTGCTGTGGGGGGTGGTTGGCCAAAGTCCAGACCCAAATTCATTTTTCACACGAGTTATTATTATAAACTGCGGAATTTGTAGATCACGGCGGTGGTCCAGACCCAAATTACAGCGATTTACGAGGATTGAGTGTACAGTAGTGTACAGGTAGGGTGTTTTTTGGTTTTGTGGTTTTATTCATGGTTTTCTTGGTGTTTAGCATTACTTTGGATATTCCTATTTGTAATTTGATGTCTAAATATGGCAGATTGACCTGAAAACAGTGCCAAAATTAGGAGGGGTACTGTACATTCACTGGTGAATAGGTAGGGTGGTATTTAATTTGCAGTTTTTTTGTGTTTTTTTTATGGTTTTCTTGGTGTTGACAGTTATTTTGGATAATCGTATGTATGTTTTGATGTCAAAATAAGGCAGAATGACCAGAAAACACTACCAAAATAAGGTGGGGTAATGTACTGTACATACAGTAGTGTATAGGGAGGGTGTTTGTTTTTTGGTTTTCAGTGTTTTTTCTGCATGGTTTTCTTGGTGTTTAGCATTACTTTCGATATTCCTTTGTGTGTTTTGATGTCTAAATATGCCTGAATGACCAGAAAACACTGCCAAATTAAGCATAGGTACTGTACAAATAGGTTAGGTATATGTTGGAGGTTGGGTATAGGTAAGGTCTGGGTATGGTAGGGGAATAGTGTTCATCATACAGATGTTGCCTCTACCCAAACATGCCTTTGGCTCTATTATGTCTGGATAAATGAGGGATTACATGTATAGTGTAGGTGATAAGCTAGGTGCCGTCAAGAGTTTTTATGATGGTAGTGAAGCATGTGTAAGGGTAATTGGGCATCCAAGTGAATGGTTCACAGTCGGTGTGGGCATGCGACAAGGTTGTGTGATGTCCCCATGGTTCAGTATATATATGGATGGGATGACGAGAGAAGTAAACATGAGTAATGGAGAGAGGGATGGCATTGATAATGAATGGTGTTGGATGGAATATCTCAAATTTGTTGTATGCTGTTGATGCAGTACTATTTGCAAACACCAGCCAAGAACTTGGTAGACTAGTGTAGAGTTCTGCTGATGTCTGTGAGCATCGTGCCTTGAGAGTAAATGTAGGAAAGGGTAAAGTGATGGTTATTGAGAGAGAAGGGGACTCCCAGTGTGATGTTACAGTGATTGCAGAGAGACTGGAATTGATGAGAGAGTTCAAATACCTGGGTATAGTGATAGAAAAGAGAGGAAAATGTGCAAAAGAAGTGGAAAGTAGAGTGGCACAAAGAAGGAAAGTAGTTGGTGCTATGAAGGCCATGATTACAAACAAAGGCTTGCGTGTCGTAGCTGCATGAGGTCTGCATGAGGAAGTGTTAGTGCCAACTATACCATATGGATGTGAGACTGGTATGGCATGAAAATGAAAAGTCAAGAGTGAGAGCAGTGGAGATGCGACTGCTGAGGAATGTATGTGGAGTGCAGAGAGTGGATAGTATATGAAATATTGTGATTCATGAAAAATGTGGAGTGAGTAAGTCTGTGGACACCAGAATCAAAAAGAGTGTACTGAGACGGTATGGTCATGTGGAGAGAATGGATAACAATAGAGTGGTGAAAAAGGTATATCTGAAAGAATTTGAAGGAGGGAGGAGGTGATGTAGGCCAAGGAGAAGGTGGAGGGATACGGTGGATGAAAGTGTGAGAAGAGAGATATGGAAGTCGGTGAGGTGAGGGGAACGAAAAAAGAGATCGAGCTGGCTGGATGAGTGTCGTGAGAAAAACTGCACAATCTGGGATTTGGCACCCCATAGCAACGTGACAGCATCCAGATTGGCTCAATCGGATGCATTTATGTGAAGCTACGGGGTGTGGTGAATGTTTTTGGCATATCAGATAGAGCCAGGATTCTGAGGGCTTGATTGATGAGTGAAGAGAAGCTTGGGCCATTGGATTGGGCAAACATGGACTGTCTGGATGTTGCTACTCCTCATCCTACCCTAGGGTGGGAAAGGAGGTCTGAATGATGATGATCATGATGATGGTACCTTTAGAGAACTTTAGCTTGGGAAAAATTTTCATAACTAGAGGTGAAAGATACAGCTTTCATTAACCCCTTTAGTACTGATGTTTTGTAGGTTTAATAAAATGATTTGGAGATAGTAAAGATACTATAAACCACTAAATTGCACAATTTGTTTAAATGGGTACTAAAAACATTTTTAAACCATAGAGGATTATGTGCTACTCTCCAGCTGAATAATATTGTCTGCTGGTAGCCAGAATAAAGTAGGCTAAGTATTTATTATAAACAGTTTTTTTTTTTTTTTTTTTTTTTTTTTTTTGTATAACTTGAAGAAAAGGTAACAGTAGTGAGGTGCAGAATTATTGATTCAATAGAAAAGGAATGCATTGAGATGATATGAACATATTCAAAGAATGCACATAGCTAGTGCCCAAGAAAGTCTTTGAAAGTGACATGATGAGGTAGACTTTAGTGGTATGGATGAAGAGAGTGGAGTAGTATGGTAGAGAGAGAGAGAGAGAGGGAGGGAGAATAGTCTGGAGGTAGTTCTGTTGTGATAATGTCCTGTGGGGAGTTTCCTAAGAGGGAGCAGGACATCATGAAAGTGTTAATTGTGGAGTGTATAATTCAGTGCCTTTATAAGGCCATAATTTATTAACTCATTCAAACCTAGGACATATATCTTATTTTATTAGTGCTTTCTTTGGACAAGCTTATTAACCAGGATAGATTTTATGATCTGAAGGAATAAGCTCTATCCCTCATAAACTCTTGCACATAGATACTTTCTCCCCAGGTTGAAAAGAATAGTCTGGTGTAGCCTGAGTTCAGTTTAAAATAATCATAGTAGCGAAGGAGTTAAGTATGATTATCATCTATCAGTATATAAGCATGATTACCATCTGTTTAAATGTTAAGTTTCACTCAAACCTCACTCCCTATCTTAGGCAACACACGATACTTGGAATGCGTCTCAACTCCAACACCTGGTGATGCGGGGGGAGCGAGAGACCTTAGGGCCTGGAGGTAGTGGCAGTGAAGGAGTGTGTGGTGGGCCTGGGCCAAGTGGTGGACGGCGGGGCTCGCACCCACTTGGTTCCCCAACTGTTAATCTGCCCTCCAGAGACACAGTTATAATCCATGATGATCCTGCCACCACACATCTCATTCCAGGGTTTGTTCATAATTGTTGATGCAGTCAATCTGTGGAGGTTTCTCTCTCTCTCTCTCTCTCTCTCTCTCTTATGTATGTATTATGAAGTTCAAGATGTAACCTAATACAGTAAGTCCTACTAAGACCAGAATATACATATCAGGTTTTTCATGTAGTATATACTGCAAACTTGGAGAAACTGCCAAATCAGCATTATAGACAGCAGCTGAAACTTTTATTTGACTTTTCCTCTGTAATTGATTGTTTAATTAACCCTTTGAGATTCCGATGACTATTTCGATCGTCATTTCAAATCCAACCTCAGAGATTCCCATGACGCTTTTAATCGTCATTTTAAGAAACTTTTGTAAAAATATTCACCATAAATCGCGTTTACACATCATAACAAAGAGACTCGAGCATGATGTCATAGAATGGTTGCTCTATGCGTGGCAGTACTGCACAGCTGGTCTGACTCATGGCTTTGTTTCTTTATAACTTTATTCTTGGTGAATATTTTTCTACAGCAAGGTGTAAAATTTTTGGTTTTTGCCTAACTTCGACTTTTTATTTTCTTTGTTTTCCTTTCATGAACATACCGTGATAAAGTACAACTATTCAGCTTTAAAATAACACCACACCCAGCATCCCATCGTAAAAAATGTATTTACACTGACCGAACAAAGAAAAACATCGTGAAGCGAATGTGACCGAGACAAAATAAAATTGTGCATCTCTTTCCTTTCACTTTACTGCACAATGAAATGCAAAAATTACCATAATCTATATATCATTCTAAAGGTAATTTATTGTATTTTTGCATGGTTTAAACCAAATTTACATATCTTTACTTGTTATTTTTTTGCCAAATATTTTTCTATGGCAAGGTATAAAATTTTTGCATTTCGCCTGACTTCAACTCAACATTTTGACATTTTATTTTCTTTGTTCTCCTTTTTTGAACATACTACAGTATAGTACAATTTTTCAGCTTTAAAATGACACCAAAACCAACATTCTATCATGAAAAGTGTATTTACACAGAGCGATCAAAGTAAAATATCGGGCCGCGAAGATGTGGGTCAACGTGAGTGGCTTACTCAAGCACAGACATAATCTGCCTGGCCCAGAAACCTGATAGGGTTAATAGGAAGGAAGTTAAGAATGATTGGTTTATAATGAGGACTACCTGTATTATGACTTTCTAAGTTGTAATGTTTAAAATGCATCATAATAATGACATTCTCTTACCCAAAACCTAATCCAACATTACCTCCTTTTCAGCCCCTTAGGTGAGCGGGAGAGTCATGGGGCTTCCGTGGGGGGAAGTCTCAGCGACCATCCCAGCCATTCTGATGATGCCTACACCAGCCAGTGAGTCACACATGCCAGTGTGCTGTTAATATAAGTAATAAAATATCTCTCTTGCCTCACACTAAGTTTTCAGTAATGGACAACGGGTAGTTTAGTAGGTTAACCTCTAAAGACCGATGTCTGATGGCCGTCAGTTTTGGATCCTGCTATGTAAAGTCCTAATATTGATGATCATGGACAGGCTGAATGTATATATTTATCTTGATTTTTTTTTTTTTTTTTTTTTTTTTTTTTTTTTTTATAATGCTCATTGCTTGAACTTGTTTCATGTTTAGGCACATAATTCATGTTGATTTTAATGATATCTGTTAGGTTATTTGGCAATGTATTTTCCAAAATTTTCCTCTTTTCATTCTCATGCAAGGGTGACATTTTAAATCTTTGATGGTCGATAGTGCAGTAACCATTAGATATATGAGAGAGAAATATACATTTGAAGGTATGTAAATTCAAACTCTTGAAGCCTATTAGATCAAAATTTACCCTGGTGAAAGTTGAAAAATGCGGTCATTAGGAGTTAACCCGTGGATTGCGCAATTATCTTTTTTTTATACCACCCCATGGTGTGCAAAAAATGAAGATTTTTTTTTTTTTTTTAGTTTTTGTTTATTATAAACTTTAAGATAAACATCCGGGGCATCATCTGGTGAAATGAAAAAAAATCTGTCTCTCACCGTCTTTGCTTAGGGCCGTGCATAAGTTTACGTAGGGAAGTAGTGAAAAAATGATTTAAAAAAAAAAATCTTCTGTTAATTATAAACTTGAAAATAAACATCCAGGGCATCATCTGGTGAAAAGAAAAAAATCTCCCTCTCTCTGTCTTTGCGTAGTGCCATGCATAAGTTTGTGGAGGGGTGGAGTAGTAAGCGGTGATGCACGGCCAGCACAGCCTGAGCTGTGGCTCACAACGCAACACTACCGAGCCTGAGCTGTTGCTCGCAATCCATGGGTTAAGGGGCTCCAACTAGATGTAACTTTTACAAATCTAAATCCTAGAAGTGGTTGGATTTAATTCTCACATAATGTTACATGCTCTAAGTGTCTGGATTGACTAACACAGTCCCGGTCTCCTTATGCTTCTGATAAAAGGGGACAGTTAAGGATTAGATAACAGAAAAGAAAGCCTCATATTATATTGGCTCTTTTGCTAAAGAAAAAGAGTTTGCTTGTATCATATTATATGCAGTATTTAAGAGATAGTTTATCAGAGAACTTAGTTATAAATCATTCTTGTTTATAAAAATTTCCATGCTGATGGAGTAAAGGAGTAAAACCAAGGTAGTTCCTGAATGATGTAAAAGGAAGCAACATAATAGAATAGTGGGACCAAGTAACACTCCCCCTCTTTGTACAGAAAGTTCTCATTGTCACGTTCACCCATGGTAATTTAATAAAAATAAAAATAAAATTCCATTGCTGCATAGAAAACTGATTTGCAAGCTTTTTCCTGTTTACAGTAGTGGTACCAGTAAAGAGAGATAGTAGTAGTACCTGTAAAAAGAGATGCAGTAGTAGTAGAATGGATGTGGAAGGTGTGCAGATTGGCCTGGGAGGATGGTAGAGTCCCGGAGGTTTGGAAAACAGGTATAATTATTCCCCTGCACAAAGGAAAAGGGGAAAAAGAAGTATGTGGTAATCATAGGGGCATTTGTCTTCCTAGTGTAATAGGAAAAATATATGGTAGGGTACTTATTGAGAGAGTTAGGGAAATAACAGAGGAATTAGTTGGAGAAGAACAGGGAGGATTTAGGAAGGGAAGAGGTTGTGTAGATCAGATATTCATTCGTAGATCCTTAGTGGAAAAGTTTCTTGAGAAGGGAAAGAAGTTGTATGTGGCCTTCATGGATTTGGAGAAAGCATATGACAGGGTGGATAGACAAGGATTGTGGAAAGTGTTAAGAATATATGGAGTAGATGGGAAGTTGTTGTTGAATACTGTGGAGAGTATGTATGAGGGTGCTAAGGCTGCAGTGTGTGTGGACAGTGAACTGAGTGAATTCTTCTGTTTGAAGGTTAGATTGAAACAGGATGTGTCATGTCTCTATTGTTGTTGACGGGTTCATGAAAGAGATACAAGGCAGGGCCGTGGATGTTAGAGCATCCCTAGTGAGAGAGGGCAGTGTTTTGAAACTCCCTGTACTGTTGTTTGCAGATGATACTGTGTTGTTAAGTGAAGATGAAGGGGAGCTGCAAGGCTTAGTGGATGAGAAACGGAATCTGAAGGTGAAAGTAGGGAAGGGTAAAGTTATGGTCTTCGATAGAAGTTGTCAGTGAATATACAGTGAGATTGGATGAGGTGGAAATGGAAATGTGAGTGCATTTAAGTACTTTGGTAGTGTGATGAGTAAAGATGTAAGTTTAGAGGGTGAAGTGCTTGGAAGGGTGCAACAAGGAAGAAGGGTTGCTGGTTCCCTGAAAGCAGTGATAAGAAACAGGGAAGTGAGCATGGAAGTGAAAAAGTAACTACATGACAGCATTGTGATACCAACTCTAACGTATGGAAGTGAAGCTTGGACTTTGTTGGAGGGACGGAAGTCAGGAGTGAGAGCAGTGGAAATGAGTTATTTGAGAGGAGCATGTGAGTCACATGGAGAAAGAGACTGACAAATGAGGAAGTGAAGGAGCGTTGTGGTGTGGATGTGGATGTGGATGTGATAGGAAGCATTAGGAGAAACATATTGAGGTGGTTTGGCCATGTGGAGAGGATGGAGAATGAGAGTCTGACATGGAGAGTGAATATGAGTGAGGTGGAAGGGGGGAGAGGGAGGGAGAGGCCAAGGATGAAATGGAGGGATGGAGTGGAGAGGTTTATGAGAGAGGGGGACATGAACTGGAAACAAGGCAGTGAAGTGCCATTGGACAGGGCGACAGGGAGGCAATTTGTTTGTGGCCATCCTTTACGGGATTTAAGGGGAATGGACGGTTGTTACTTATGAAGGTACATTTGTTTTTCTTATATTTGTCTGATTTCTTATATGTTTTGTTACTTTATATGAGCAATAACATCCCAAAGTCTTAGTATATTTGGTTGATTAGTTTTTACAGAAAAAAAATAATCTTCGTAATATGTACTTATAAAACGACGCAAGAAATGGGAAACCAGGGGAAGTGTGTTCATATGATCTCTGTGTTATTTGGTAGTTTTACTAATGAAACCCTCATTAATAAATTGCCCTAATTTTTTTTTTTTTTTTTTTTTTTTTTATTTATTTATTTTTTTTTTATACTTCACCATTGCTGAACAAAAAAAATCTCAAAATGCCTGTGTACTGTATTTACCCCAGATTTTACCCCCTTTTTGCCATGTTCAAAAAATTATTACAGTCATGTTTGACACTGAAAAAAATATATGCACAAAATATCTCCTTTTCATTCCTCTTTTTGTAGGTATTTTGCATTTTGTCTTATGTTCAAAACTAATAGAGTTATATCACTCCAAAGGACAATAAGTTTAGTTCCGAGATATCATTCGTTTTCTGTTGACTTGCAATGTCTGTGCGGTTAGAAACAACTTAAGTACTTTTTTTTATGAGTTAGGATTAGGTATGGTTATGGAGGGGTAGAGGGTGTTGGAGAAGACAAAGTTGGAGAAAAATACGTAGAAGGTTGGGGGTTGTCAGGTGATGTGGTGGTGGTGGGGGGGGGGCAGCTGAGAGGGGAATTGGCGATTGTGGAGAAAGAACTGCTGCTTCCAACACGTTTTCCACCCCATGAAATGGCGTCAGAGTCTTCTCTGCCGCATTGTGATGTTTCAGTAGCTTCTTAGACGGTTGCCTCATCTTCAAAAAGTGTGCAAAAACGATGAGAAATGGCCAAGGTTAGTGCAGACTGAGAAAAGGTTGAGCCCAAGGCTGGCATATCTCACCTCTCCCAGTGTCATATCATCGCTTGTGTTTCCCCGGCCTCACTGCCACCCTCCACACACTCTCACTCCCATTGCCAGACATATGACATAATTTCAGCAGAAAAAAAAGAAAAAATTGGGAAAAAAGTGGTCATATATATATATATATATATATATATATATATATATATATATATATATATATACAGTATTGCAGTGAAAATGGAGATTTCTGCAGGGAAATGACTTCAAAATTGAATGCAAAATAATTTTTTGAAGGGGAAAGAATTGTCGTATGGCTGTCAAATTTTTACACAGAATGAGTGATGCTTGGAGCTATTTTATGGGGTAACTTTTGCAAAATGCCTTTGTCAGTCGAAAACCAGTCCCTGCTGGCATCCACTCCCCTTAAGGTATCTGGCAATAGATAGATAGATAGATAGATAGGTACCAGTTTTATGAAAAAAGTTGTAATAATTTAGAACATATTCTTGACATAATGAAGACTAGATGTATTGGTGTAGAAATGTGGCAGTCACACTGCCCAGCATGCATTGCAAATAGTCAAGTATCTCTATGGGACAGGAGGGAATGAGATTGTACCAGGACGTTCCTTATTCCTCTGAGTCATGTTTCCAAAGATCACTGCTTTTAAGTAAGGTTTTGAGTTGTGATCATGCGTATAAAATCTGGTAGTAAAGTATTTAAAATATACTGTGGTTCTTTCACGTTTTCTTGGACCAGATTTTCATTATTTTGTAGCCTATCGCACATTATTCATTGTCAGAGGAAGACAATACTGTGGCTCTGCATCATTTTCCATAGCACTTCCTAATGACCCACTTCACATTCTAGTGTTCATTCCTTGCCACAGCATTTAAGTTGAATGATGGCTGTTTTAGGTCGGGTTAGAGTAAAAAGAGTACAGCTAAATGGCCTTAATGTTGTCCTAATAATATATCTTTTACATTCTTTCCTTGACAGAACATCCCTGGAAGAGAATGGGGGAGGTTTCTCAAGGGACCAGTTTGGGCGGCAAAGTATGTCAGAAAAAAGACATGCCACGCTGGATGCCAAAAACACTGACACGTATCAGCGTAACAAAAAAGCAAGGTCAGTGTATACCTTTACTCACAGATCATACTTTTATTGATGAAAAAGACATAGGCAGTAAAAACTTGTCATTTCTTCCTCTACTGCCTCTTACGTATCTTTCCTTCCCATACTGCTGCTTTTTTACTTGGTATCATGATGATGGGATCTAGGATGGAATTTGTATTGTTTTGTTATGTTCTTGAAGGCTCCAACATGCTTGTATGCATCGGCCTTGGTCACCTAATGGCGGCTCTCCATGCTACGCGATCTCTCGCAGCTTCCCCATTCGGTCCCATAACCCCTGAGGTCACACTTAATAACCTCATCCCAGGTCTTTTCTTGGTCTACTCCTCACAACCCCACCCCTAATATTAACACTTCTCATTTTCTGCACCCAGTTATCATCCTCCCTCCTCTCCACATGCCCAAACCACCTCAATCTACCTCTCCACATCACAACACCAGTCCACTTCCGTCCCATCCTACCTCTCAACTCTTCCATCGTAAACCTAGCCCCCCAGGCCTTGCACTCAGGAACGCATTGCACATCCTCCTAATCATTACATTTGAGCCTGTGAATATCCTCTTCCCTCACTGTCCAGGTCTCACTACCATACAGCATTACACTCTTAACACATGTTGCATACAGAGATCCCATAACACGTAGGGAGAGCCCTCTCAGTGTCAGGAGAGGCAACAGCTTCCTGAACTTCTTCCAACCACTCCTCATCCTAGCATCAGAGCTAGCCTCAGCTCCACCTCCAGCACATGACATGTCTCCCAAGTAACCAATCTCTTCCACACACTCAAGAGACTCACCAGCAAGTTCAATCATTTCACAAGCCTGACAATCTCCACCTGCTCTCTGCGACACACCACACACATAAAATCAACATTATCTCACAGCCTACCTCTAATACCACTACATCTCTTATGCACCCACTTATCGCAAACACTGCACAAGATGGAATTACTTCCCATGCTCTTTTGTAGATTGCACATGGCCATTCTCCCTCTTCTTTGACTACTGCCGCCAACCCTAGGTATCATCACTTTTGCCTGCATTTACTCTTAAGCCCTTGTGCCCCATACCATCTCTCCACTTCCTAAATCTCTCCTCTGCCTCCCTTTCATTCTCTGCAATCAGCACCAAATCATCACCATACAACATCTCCCACGGGAGTCCATTTCTGAAGTCACGTGAGAGGACTTCAGATACCATGATTAACAACAAGGAACTCAAAACTGACCTCTGATGCACACCAACATTCACAGAAAACTCATCACTCAAATCTCCATTCACTCATACCTGGGTGTGAGCACCCACATACATGGCCATAACCACCCTAACCAGCCACTTCTTGATCCCTTGTTTTCTCATTGTCCACTTCACCATTTTTCCAGGGACTCTATCGAAGGCCTTCTCCAAATCAGCAAAAACAAAGTACAGTTCCCTTTTCTTTCCTATATATTTTTCCTGAAGCTGTCGAACGATGAATATGGCATCAGTCACTGTGGTCCCCCTGCCTGGCATAAACCCAGACTGCATCTCATCAATATTCAGTCTTTCTCATATCATACCTTATAGAACTCTCTCCAGTACCTTCATTATGTGCTCTAAAAGATTTATACCTCTATAATTTCCTCTTTCCAGGGCATCACCCTTCTCCTTGTACACATTTACAATTACAGTCTTCAGCCAGTCATCTGGGAAAACACACTCATATACAATCATATTTATCAGATCAGTGACTAACCTCACTGCTATATCCTGAGGCCTTCAGCATTTCAGCAGTCAACCCAGACACACCCGCTGCCTTCCCCACCTGCATCCTGCCTATTGCCTTGCTCACAGTAGCAGTGTCAATCAAAGACCAAGGACCAAACACTGGATCTGCTGGCACCAAACCTTCCCTGTTCCAGTCGAACTCCTCATTAAACAACCATCTATAATGCTGTCTCCATGCATCTTTAATTTTTATGGCCTGTTTCAATGATACTGGCCATATTTTGCATTAGTAGAAAAAAGCCTTTGACACTCTCATTTGCAAGGTGAATATGCATAAAAAATAATATTCGTGACAGACATGTGGGTATAATCCAAGGCCTGTAGGCAGTGCTATTTTAGTTTATTTGAATAATGGACTCATTCAAAGAACTATTGGGAAATTTAATTATGTAGATATAGGGCTAATGTACTGTGTTTTACATATCGTTTCATTTGTAGATATTGTTTATAAAGGCTCCAACATGCTTACATGCATTGTCCATGAGCATATGTTGGCAGCTGTCCGTGCTGCATGATCTCTGGTGTCCTCCCTATGTAGTCTCTTATCCTTGAGGCCAGTCTCTGTGACAGTGATATTCACTAATTTTTGCAAGAGAGCCACTGTGGTAGACTATATTCACTATGAGAGCTGCACCTTATGCAAAACCCCATAATTTTCCTACATAATATTACAAAGTTACAGTACGACACTTACCTCACTACCAATACTTAACCCAAAAGACCGCATTATTCTAAGTTACAGTAGGACACTTACCTCAATACTGATACTTAACCCAAAAGACCACGTTGTTCTAAAGCTACATTCCACCCCCAGCTGCAATTTAAGGTTGATTTTTCATCTTTTACCAAGGTAAAATATTTTCTTACAGGTATGAAGAGCTTGATTTTACACACCTGAAAATGCCAATCTTAGTTCCCTAGGCCTAATGGTTACCGCAAACCACCCATCCAAGATCATAAAATTCCCCCCTGGCGGTAAGAGAGAAAACAAAAAAATCGGTGGAAACCTAATTTTTTCTAGAGAACCTTACGAAATCAATGAAGTCAATGTAAAATATGTTTCTGCTGATGAAACTAGGTGTAGGGGTCAGCATGAGAGTAAAAAAAAAAAATAATAATAATCCCAAACTTGAAAATTTTGGCAAAAACCTTATTTTCACTAGAGAGCCTTACCAAAATCAGTGAAATCAATGTAAAATATGTTTCTATTGATGAAACCAGGTGTAGGGGTCAGTGTGAGAGTAAAAAAAAAAAAAAAAGTAAAAAGATTTTCTTCCACCCTTGAAAAATTCTGCAAAAACCTTACCAGAACCTTACCAGAATCAATGAAATCAAAGAAAAATATGTTTCTGTTGATAAAACTAGATGCAGGATTCTGCATGAAAGTAAAAAAAAAGAAACTAAAAAAAAAATTTTTGGTAAGAGCAGACAGACAGGCCAATCATGGCAGAGAAATTACCACTTCATATTTGGGACAATGGATAGGGAGGGAGGAAGGTAAGGGTGGAGTGGGGGGTCTCTGGTGGAGGTAAGGGGGAATGAGACATCCCCAATGCAAGGAAGGTTGTGTGGGGGTATTATGGCAGGAAGAAACGCACACAAAGAGATTATAGTAGGGAAATTGCTGCATCATTCCACATAAAAGGGGAGGTGGAGGAGGGGGGGGGGGCAGGGGGCATGAGACACCCCCTCATATGATGTAGATGTGGTATTGGTGGGCTGTATTCAGAGGGAGGTGGAGAAGTGGCTGGAGGGAGGGTCCCCCAGCAGACCTGGTGAGGGGATGGGATCTTCCTTCTCACCACCTCATTCCCTAGTTCTGTTTGGATAGGAACTATTTACATCATAAAAAAGGCTGGCTTAGTTCTTAGCAGTTTTTGACAGACCTTCTACGATCATCATTCATAGGACTCTACGTGACAAACTTGCAAATTGAAGATCGTCAGTCATAGTACTTTAGGGGTTAATGTGATGAGTGGAAATGTGCCAGTCCCATTTTTACTTTTTTCATGGAGTACTTGTAATTTGTAACTGCAGTCCTTGTTAGACAATCAAGATGAGCACTGGTCAGTTGGTTTCTTTGCTTCCTTTTCACAGTGTTCGTTGTTGAAAACGTAGACTCACATGTGTATGTACTAACAAAAATTGTTAATATATTTTGCACACATTTCTTCAGAGCTGGGTAATCTGTATCAGAAACCACATTCCAGAAGTGGTAGACACCTTTTGCAGTTCAGCTTGCAGGATGTCATTTGCCTGAAGTTCAGTTATCTCGCACTCTACAGCAGCATGGTCGTGACAAAGATCTTGGATGACTGGGGTCAAAGATGATACTTGCACATGAAAAGGGTTCTCAGTAAAACTGAAAACACCTTGTACTTTCTTATATCCTTAAATCATGATTCAAGCTCTTCTTTCAACTCTTCCAATATGTTTTTAAACTCAGCATAACTGAAATAATGCAAGTTGCAGGTAATTTGAGTGGCTGTTCTGAGTTTTGAGAAATGTGCAGATTGTCTGGCCGGTATGAATAGTTCTGTTATCTTGGAATGCAGTAACTTCATGCAACATACTACCTGGCTGCTTCTCTTTCCCTTGCAGCTGGAGATTCAGTGAATTCAGGTAACAAGTGATATTAGATAAAAGAGCTAACTTCATAATCCACTCTAGATTCTCCAAATCTGACTCATTTCTTCCTTTACTAACAAGAAATTCATGAATCTGAGGAAAGAGACTGAAAAATCATTTGCGTACTTTGCCCTGAGATAACCATCTCACTTCGTTATGCATCACCAAATGTCTGTATTTTGTCTCATATTCCTCCAGCACTTCGTGAAACTGGCAGTGATTTAGTGCTCGTGAAACAGTGAAATCCACTATGATGAACTGCATCGCATTTGTAGTTCACAGTTCCTGAGTTTTGCCACAAATGCTTTCTGGTTTATGATGCTATGAAAATCAACACAATATGGAATGTCTGCACTCTTTTTCATCAGGCCAACAAGTCCCTTTTCTTTCTCCTTCATACTAGGAGTGCCATCAGTGTGCACTGATCATAGATTTTCCCACTTCAAGTTGTTCTCACAAAAAAGGTTAGTAGGTGGGGGCACTCACCATCCACTCACTTGATGTAGTGCTGCTCATGGGTGTCTGCCCTTTCCTCTCCTCCATCCTTCTTTCCTTCCATCCTCTTCTGTCTTTCTCTCCTTCAGTCTTTCCTCGTCCTTCTGCCTACGGTTGACTTTACACTTCCTCTTCTGTCTTTCGTTCCTTCATTCTTTCCTCTTCCTTCTGCCTGTGGGTGACTCTACATTGAGTGACAAGCCAAATGGTTTCCTGTATTTCCAGGAAACCATTTACTATGCTGTGTGGTAAGCATAAATACCATATTTTGGCACCTGGTGATTTAGTGGGTAATGAGTGCTCTCCAATCGGGTTGAGCTGGTGAAGGTTTATATCCAAGGGATGGTTGGGGTTTATTGCTCACATAATGCCACTCAGGGATGAGTGAGGCTGGTCACTCTCTTCTTAAATGTTAGGACTAACTGCCAAGCCCTGGGCTCCTATGCTCCTCATGGGGCAACGTAGAATTGGATGATGATGATGATGATGGAAGCTCTGCTAGAATATCCTATCCTCTTGCTTGGCCTTTCAGTGGTAATAAACTCAACAGTTCTTCTTTAGGAAACTGAACCCATTCACAAAGCTGAACTACATCACAAATACCTGTGCCCTTGTCTAATGCAGTACTGAAACAAGGCGAAGCCAACAAATTAGTAATTAACTGACCACGATTGTTATCACCAGTCTCTTCAGTTCTTCTCATTGTGGTTGTGTCTGGTAGCTGAAGCCCTTTTATTTGCTTGAGAATAGCATCTCTGTTGCTGAAGTCAGCATACATTATTTCTGCTGAAGCCATAAAATACTCCATGACTACCTTTGCATCAGAAAAGACCTTCTTATGCCTAGCCAGGATCCACACAGTTTCAGATGTTGCTTCTGTCAGAGTCTTACTAACGGAAATTGTTCCATGTATTAGTCTTTGTTGCCCTGTAATTTTTTTTTTTCTCAGGTTACTCCCAGGTGGGTAAAGCTCATTAAAGTTTGCATGGGTGTTCTGAAATGATGCTTTAAATTTCCACTGTTAAAACCAGAACACTCCTTCTGACAAATTAACCGTATTGGATTTGTACCATGAAGCACAAAGAAAAATTCCTCAATCTGTTTTCCTTGGTTCTTGAAATTTTTGGTGTTCATCTTGTATTGCTTTCACTTTCCCTATCTTAAATGCCTGGCTCATATTTTTGTTGGTAGGCTGACCATTTGTTTCCCCTCCATCCGTATTTTCACTTCCTACTTCCTGGGGCTGGGATGCTTTTACATCGTTAGTGCTTAGTTATGTAATGATCCATCGTGCCAGACCACCACCGTGTGCAAAGGCAGAGATGCTACTGTTTAATTTATTACAGATATGCTCCAGGCCTGCACAAGTGCATATGAACTGTTCCTGTATGGACAGACCACTAGCAGCCATTTTTTTATTTGAACTTCATTACTAACTCTCTGAGGAGAAGTTAGTTGGGGAGTTAAAGACAAAAATTGTAGATTACTAGTGGAGAAGGGAAAAAAAGTGAGCAGATGGAAAGAACACTTTAACCCCTTACCCTCAGGCTGTCACTACTGTGATGCCCGTTACATAAGTACCATACCGCGGGGCATCACTTCTGTGATCCAGGGATTTTTTAAATTGCCTAGGCTTTCAAGTGCAGTCTTGTTTCATCTATCAGTACTGCCAGTGTGCAGCAATAGGCAGCACTGCTAATACCATTAGTACTTGCATCCAGTGTTACCAGTTTAGCCATTTGTCTGTGTTTGCCTCGCCTCCCCACCTCCCCTCCCCCGCCTAGCTACAGCCTGGCCGTGCAACGCAACTCCCAGCCAGTTTTTTCCATTCACTTTTTCCATTGAAATGTGCCCTCTGCCCTATTCTCATACTAAAAAATATATTTAAAAAAAGGGAAAAGGCTAATTGATACCACCACTGGCCATGAAGTAGCCAATTTATCACCTGGCAACACCCCCACGTGCACTTGGTCGCTAATTTTCCCTGTTCATTACCCATTGAAATGTCCCTTTTGACTTATTCTCATACTAAAAAAAAAAAGGGGGGGGGGGAGGCCAAGTAATACGTCCATCGACCTGGAAGTAGCTAATTTATCGTGTATTGTCTAGATTTCCTGCTGTCCCCGCGGGAGGGGCACTGCGCAGTCCGGCCATCCCCGCGGGTAAGGGGTTAAGGAATTGTTGAACATAGAAAATGAAAGTAATGCGAGTGCAAGTGGCTGGAGAATGGTTGGGAGACAGAGGGATTTGAGAAGAGAGGAAGAAATCAGTAGGATGGAAGATGTAGAAACAATGAAGAAAATTAAAATGGGGAAAGCCCCAGAAACTGATAGAGTGTGCGGTGAAATTCTGAAACGTGGGGGAGAGATTGTAGTAGAATGGATGTGGAAGATGTGCAGATTTGGCCTGGGAGGAAGGTAGAGTCCTGGAGAATTGGAAGTCGGGTATAATTATTCCCCTGTACAAAGGAAAAGGGGAAGAAGAAGTATGTGGTAATCATCGGTGCATTTGTCTTCTTAGTGTAATAGGAAAAGTATATAGTAGGATAGTTATTGACAGAGCCAGGGGAATAACAGAGGAATTAGTTGGAGAAGAACAGTGAGGTTTTAGGAAGGGAAGAGGCTGTGAAGAGCAGATAGTCATTCTTAGATCATTAGTGGAAAAGTTTCTAGAGAAGCAAAAGAAGTTGTATGCGGCCTTCATGGATTTGGAGAAAGCATTTGACAGGGTGCATAGACAAGGATTGTGGAAAGTATTAAGAATATATGGAGTAGATGGGATGTTGTTGAAGACCACAGAGAGTATGTATGAGGGTGTTAGGACTGCAGTGCGTGTGGATAGTGAACTGAGTGAATTTTTCTATTTGAAGGTTGGATTGAAACAGGGATGTGTCATGTCTCCCTGGTTCAGTCTGTATATGGATGGGGTTATAAAAGAGATACAAGGTAGGACAGTGGATGTTGGAGCAGCCCTAATGAGAGAGGGCAGCATTTTGAAACTCCCTGTACTGTTGTTTGCAGGTAATACTGTGTCATTAAGTGAAGACAAAGGGGAGATGCACTGCTTGGTGGATGAGTTTGGGAAAGTGTATAAGAAACGGAATCTAAAGTTGAATGTAGGGAAGAGTAAAATGATGGTCTTCGAGAGAAATGAAGTCAGTGAATGTACGGTGAGATTGGATGGGAAAGAGATGGAAAATGTGAGTGCATTTAAGTACTTGGGTAGTGTGATGAGTAATGATGGAAGTTTAGAGGGTGAAGTGGGTAGTGTGATGAGTAAGGATGGAAGTTTGGAGAGTGAAGTGCTTGAAAGGGTACAATAAGGGAGAAAGGTTGCAGGTTCCTTGAAGGCAATGATAAGAAACGGGGAAGTGAGCATGGAAGTGAAAAAATTACCACATGACAGTATTGTTATACAAATCTAATGTATGGAAGTGAACCATGGACCTTGTTGGAGGAACAGAAGTCAAGAGTGTGAGCCGTGGAAATGAGTTTTTTGAGAGGAGCATGTGGAGTCACACGAAGAGACAGACTGACAAATGAGAAAGTGAAGGAGCATTGTGGTGTGGATGTGGATGTGATAGGAAGCGTTAGGAGAAACACATTGAGGTGGTTTGGCTGTGTAGAGAGGATGGAGAGTGAGAGACTAATGAGGAGAGTGAATGTGAGGTGGAGAGGGGGAGAGGGAGGGGAAGGCCAAGGATGAGATGGAGGGATGGGGTGGAGAGGTATATGAGAGAGAGGGGTGTGAGCTGGGAGCAAGGCAGTGAAATGGCATTGGACAGGGCGACATGGAGCCGATTTGTTTGTGGCCACCCCTTACGGGATTAAGGCGTCTGGCAATAGATAGATAGATAGATATTAACTGTGGCTTCGTCTTCCTTTTAAATTGAAAAATATCTGTCAGGACAAAGGGCTTGCTGGTACTTTATTCATCCATCTATCATCATCCAATCCTATGTTGCCCCATGAGAAGTGTAGGAGCCCAGGGACAGGCCAGTTGATTGGTCCTGACATTTGAGATGAGAGTGACCATCCTCACTTATCCCTGAGTGGCAATTTGTGGGCAATGAACCCCCAACCACCCCTTGGATATAAGCCTGCACCGGCCCAAACTGGTTGCATTGCCTTAATTACCCACTAAGCCACCAGGTGCCATGATTTGGTTAAATGTTACCACCCAGCCTAGTAAATGGTTTCCTGGTGTACAGGAAACCATTTGGCTTGTTACTCAGTGTTGAATCACCCATAGGCAGAAGGAAGAGAAAAGAATGAAGGAAAGAAAGATAGAAGGGGGAGTGTAAAGTCACCCGCAGGCAGAAGGAAGAGGAAAGAAAGACAAAAGAGGAAGGGTGAAAGGGAGGACAGGGCAGACACCCAAAGCAGCACTGCATCCAGTGAGTGGTTAATGAGTGCCCCCACCTACCACATAATTTATTAACTTTTTATATACAAATATCATTAAAAAAGAATTTTCTATATTAGGATTTTGGTAGTATTTCATGTATGAAATTTTTCCTAGACAGAGAACTGCCAATTAGGCTGTCATGAGCCACGCAGTGAATACAGTACCACAGCTATATGACCTCTTCCCAAGTCTTTTTCGCAGTGAATACAGTACCACTGCTTTGTGACCCATCTCTCAGTTCTTTTTTGATCAGTCTCTCAACCCTACCCCCAGTGTTCACCTTTCCTATCTGCTGTACTCAGTTGTCATCCTCATCCTCTCCACATGCTGAAACCACCTCAGTCTACCCCTCCTTATCAAACTCCAATACACTCCAGTCCCATCTTCCCTCTCAGCTCATCAGTCGTAAACTTTCCCCCCCCAGGCCTTACATTCAAGAACACCCTGCACATACATCTAACCATTGTCGATTCTGTACGTTTGAGACTACATATGTCCTCTTCCTTTACTGCCCAGGTCTCATGACTGCACAGCATTGCACTCCTAATACATGCCACATACAAAGATCCCTTAGCACAGAGGGAGAACCCTCTCCCTGTCAGGAGAGGCAACAGCTCCTTGAACTTCTTCCAGCCACTCCTTACCCCAGCCACAGAGCTAGTTCTAGCACATAACATGTCCACCAAATAACCAAACTCATCCACACACTCAAGAGACTCAGCAAGATCAATCCTTTCACACCTGACAGTCTCTATATGCTCTCCCCGATACACGATACATGCAAAATCAGCCCTATCTGGTAATCTTCGTCTAATACCATGACGTCTCTTATGCAGCTACTTATCACAAGTACTGCACAAAAGGGGGTTATTTTCCAAACCCTTGTGGCAAACTGCGCATGGCCACTTTCCCTCTGCTTTGACAGTATCACCACCAGCCTTAGACATCACTTTTGCTTTATCCGCATTTGCCCTCAAACCCTTATACCCCATTCAATCTCTCCTCTTCCTAAATCTGTCTTCCACATCCCTTACATTTTCTGCAGTCAACACCAAATCATCTGTATACAACATCTGCCATGGGAGTCCATTTCTGAAATCGTGTGAGAGAGCTTCAAGCACTATGACAAACAATAAAGGGCTCAAGGCTGATCCCCTGATGCATGCCAGCATTCTCAGAAAACTCAAACACTCAAATCTCTCACCTGGTGTGAGCTCCCTCTTACATAGCCATAACCACTCTAACCAGCCACTCCTTCATCTCAAGCTTTCTCATTCCCCACGTCATCACTTCCTTAGGGACTGTGTCAAAGGCCTTCTCCAAATCATCAAAACCTAAGTACAGCTCCCTTTTCTTTCCAGTACTGTATATTTTTGCTGAAGCTGTAGAACAGCGAATAAGCGTCAGTGATCCCTTTGCCTTACATAAAACCAAACTACATCTTAGCAGGATTCACTCTTTCCCCGATCATACCCTCTAGTACTCACACCATTACATTAATAATCTGGTTCAAAAGTTTTATGCCTCTATAATTTCCTCTTTCCACGGCATCACCCTTCCCCTTGTACTTATATACAATCAAATTCTTCAGCCAATCATGTGGAACAAAATTGTATATAATTGTGTTTATCATCAAGTCAGTAACTAAACCCGCTATTATATCTCCTTTGAGGTCTTCAGCATTTCAGCAGTCAACCCAGACACACCTGCCACATTCTGCAACACCATCTTGCCTATTGCCTTACTTACAGTAACAGCATCAATCAAGGGCCAAGGACCAATTACTGCATCTGCTTACTCCAACCATTTCCTGTTCCAGGCAGACTCCTCATTCAGCAACCAACTATAGTGTTCTATCCAGGCATCTTTAATATCTTCTTTGTCCACCACTGTCTTACCTTCATCATATTTCTCACACAGCTCACCTATGATATTTCTGTTTTCTTTCTTCATACCACTCTAAATACCATAGTCTTCCATTCAGTGCTATTTAAGTTATCCAGTAATTCTCTGAGGTTCAGATTTTGCCCTATTTACCTCCTTGTGAGCCCTACACTTGGTGGCCAAGTATTACTTTTTGTTACATACAAAGAAAATATTTGTAAAGACTAAAGGATTTACAGTACTCTCCCCATTCTACACAGAGAAGAACGAGAGAAGCAGAAGCAAATGATGCTTGCGCAGGAGAAGCTAGCTGTTGGACAAGGGCTTGGGCCAGCAGGCATGGCAGGTACAGTAGTTTTTATATGTGTGTTATTTGTTGGATTGGAAGCGTTGTGTCAGTGTTGTCAGCATTACACATGTGTTTTCAGAATATCTGTTGTATTATCATGAGCTAAAGTTTGCTGAAGATTCTCTTTCAGTATTGCATCCTGTCTTTCATAAAATTCATTAATTCTTAAATGTTTGACATCAGGCAGTCCTCAGTTAACAAAATAGGTTTCATGTTTGAAAGTCCATCTTGTTTGTAAGTTTGCAGTCAGTCATTCAGTGACTAAATCTTTATCAGTCACTGAGATCAGTCTCTTCATCACTTAAGTACAATGGATATATGAAAGTGAGGCAGTGTTTACTGTAATTCTTTGGAAATTATCCCAACAGTCACGTGACTGGCCAAACAGATGCACTACAGTCCCATGCTCTTTTTTTTTTTTTTTAATGAGAGGAAGAAGGAACCAAAGGCTGAGCCCTCATACAGTTCCTTTCAGGAAAAAAACAAAAACAATACAAAAGAGAGCCAGATTCAAGCTCAGTTCATTTTGAGATGCCTGGACACACTGCGTTTGAAAGACTGGAGATCATAGGAAGTAAGAAATACATACAGAGGGAGACAGTTACAGAGTTGACCTGTTGCATAAGTGAAGGACTGGGAGTAATGGTTAACTCTTGCATTAGAGAGTTTGACAGAAAAGGGATGAGAGTTTGTTGCTAGACGGGTGCTATGCACTCATTGTAGAGGTGGAGGGATGCAAGCAGACAGTTCAGAGGAGCAGTGACCATTGAAGTAGCGATAGAAAAGAGATAAAGAAACAACAATGTGGCAAAGAGACAGAGGTTGAAGGGAGCCAGTAAGAGTAGGAGAGTTGATGAGACGAAAAGCCTTTGTCTCCACCCTGTTGAGAAGAGCTGTATGTGGGGAGACTCACCACACATGAGAGTTGTATTCTAAACAGGGTACATACTGTATTTATTAAATTTCCAATGAAAAAAGAGTGCTGATTTACTGCTGCTGCTAGCTGTCACCACTGTCACATGTTTTTTTTATTCAGAGACATAGTACAAAAATAATAATGCCTGTAGAAGAGGAAATTAGGTAGTAGATGAGTGGCTGCCATCAACCATGGGAGATTGTTGTTTTTGTTGAATAACCTAATCCATCTTGCTGGGTAGACCCATCAACTCATAAACCTTAGGCAAGATTTCTTTTTTCACAACAGCTTCCAGCAAGTGTTGGGAAGTAATTAGCTGGTTTTGGTTCTTGGGTTGGCTTTCAGTCTGTGGAAAACAGCTGTATAATGGGCCATCCCCAATATGGGTTTTCTGTAAGATTAAACATGGCATAATTTTTATTTTTGTAAGTAGGACAGGAAAAAACACTGCTGTTACTTTGAAGCATAGTAACAAAGTTAGCAAAGTGAGGGGTCGAGAAGCTACAGGTGACTGGTTATTGGTGCAATATCTTTACCTTTACGGTACTGGTTCTGTAGTTGATTAATTACTTAGTATGTGGTTCAGAACTGATTATATACAGTACTTGGATTACAGTATTCCTGAAATTTGTTCATAACTACAAATTTCTTGTAACTTGATCATTTGTAAGCAGAGGACTGCCTGCTAACCTTTTTTTCATACTTTTTTTGTTGTATGTTTCATATTGCTCATGCAGAATTTTTTCATGTTGCTCCTTCCATCACCGCAGCTGGCAGGGAACAGTGAACTTTTGATTGTTTCTCTGGTTGTCTTGCCCTTAGTGCCTCAGTGATGTTGTAGATGTCTGTATCTTGCTGCCTTATATGATGCTGCTCTAATTTTCTGCCGCTTATCAATATTAAGGAAAACTGTAACACTCCATATATTAAGTTGCAGACAGTTTTTTTTTGTGGTTTGTGTTGCATCTTTTGGCAGTGTTGTTTATGTTGCTGTTAATATTGTGTGTTGCTCAGGTGTCGTTTACTATTGTTGTTAATTTAACCTCCTGAATCTGAGTGATTTTCTTCAACTTTGGAGCCCTCTCATATTGAAGTGGCTTACTAAGGCTATTTCTAACCCTTCCAGTGCATATATATATATATATATATATATATATATATATATCCATCCATCCATCCATCCATCGTCCAATCCTACGTTGCCCCATGAGGAGCGTAGGAGCCCAGGGCTAGGCAAGTTGGTCCTCATATTTAAGATGAGAGTGACCAGCCTCACTCATCCTTGAGTGGCATTACATAAGCAGTGAACCCCAACCATCCCTTGGATACAAACCTTCAACAGTTCAATCCGATTGGAGCGCTGTAATTACCCACTAAACCACCAGGCGCCAAAATTTGGCTATATGGTTACCACCCAACATAGTAAATGGTTTCCTGGTGTACAGGAAACCGTTTGGCTTGTCACTGAGTGTAGAGTTACCCAAAGGCAGAAGGAATAGGAAAGAATGAAGGAAAAAAAAGACAGGAGCGGGAGTGTAAAGTCACCCATAGGCAGAAGGACGAGGAAAGAATGAAGGAAGAAATACAGAAGAGGATGGAAGGATGGAGGAGAGGAAAGAGCAGACACCCGAGAGCAGCACTACATCGAGTGAGTGGATGGTATATATATATATATATATATATATATATATACAGTATAATGTATACAGTAAGACCTCACTATAACGGACTAATTGGGGCCCAAACCATTCCGAAAAATGCGAAATTCCGATAAAAGCAACATCAAGACTTCCCCCTGCTAACCCGGACTTTTTCAAATATATCAGACAATAGTCCGGATCACACTAACGGTTTTTCAACTGTTTTGACTGCCATTGCAGTACTATACTGTATTATACCTTCACTACATTAATCAGATGGTGTAATATATATAATAATACTGTACAGTACACTGATAAACATGTCTTTTATTTATCTTATTGTTGTGAACATAGCAGAAGTGGTCAGGCAGTCCTCACTGCTTCTGGCTTTATTGGACTTTTTCCAATATGTAGGAATTTAGTGCAGTAGCTCCTTGAGTCCGATAAAAGCGAATTCCGTCTATTGAAGTCCGTCATAGCAAGGTTTTACTGTATATATATATATATATATATATATATATACTGTATATATATATATATATATATATATATATATATATATATATATATATATATATATATATATATACTGTATATATATATATATATATATATATGCCCAGTGGTAGCCAAATAGAATTAATTCGTTTGCTCTGGTGATGTGTCAGTTTACTTTAGCTGTGTAACCTCCGGATGATTTAATTCAGCTTGGGAAAGACCTCCCACATTGAAGGCTTAAATGAAGGCTATGTTTAACCTTTCCGGTGTGAAAAGACTGTCCGAAGGTGAATAAAATCATCTGGAGATATCAAGAAGAAACAAGAACTATGGAATGTCATTGGATTCAAGGGGTTAATAAGATATCATCATAGTGAAGGAGTTCAGGTGATTGCTATCTTGCATGTCATTAAAGCGTTTTTATTTATTTATTTATTTTTTTAATAGTCCTATGAAGTGTCTTTGTTATATTTCTTGATACATTCAGGCAGTTTTATTCAGCTTTGGAGAGACTTCTTTCACTAGTTGGGTTCAGTATAGCTTTTAGACTGAAAAATTGTCTGGTGGTGGACAGATTACGATGAAAATATGTCATTGGACTAAATGGGTTAATGTTTACTATCTGAGTTCACTTAGTATGGCAAATTCATTATGAGTGAACCTGACATGTCCACTGACAAACATATTCAAGCCCTGCCAACCCATAGTTTACATTTTATATTGGCAAGGGTGTCACCGGATTGGCTGTTGGTTTTATTTATTTATCTATTTATTTATTTGTTAAATACTGATACTAGTTTGGATTCCTTTGGTACATAGATATGTGTCTGTAAATTTTAAGGATTAGCATTGGTCATGGAAATTATTTAAGGTCTTGTTGTAGTGGTGTGAGTACTGTATCTAGAATAATAATTTTTTCTTATTTGTCGGGTATTTTAGTGTACTTTACTAATCATTAGTTTAAAGGTAGAATTAAGGTATGAGAAGTAATGAATTAACCATGCATCATTTAATATAATTTGATAAAATTAACTAATTTAGTTATGTGGTGCTTATTACTCTAATGGGTATTATGGTACTTGACATTTTAATTTTGGTTGTTTTGGTTACCCTTTGGCTACTGCCTTAGTTGTTGCGAAGTTCCACTCTGTGTAATGTTTATGCAGTTGAGGTAGTGTCATTCACAGTTGTAAATGATGTTAAATTTTTAATGGAGTTGTAGATTTAATTGAACTTCTTGAGTGGAATTTTAACCATATTAACAATTATCAGATAGCTTTTGAGTAGTGTTTACTGTAACCTCTTTCTTGACTACACTGCATTCTGTCACTGTAACATGCAAATATAAATGAAATTTCAGAGGAAAAAAAAAAAAAACTAGGAACAGTACAGTACTTACTACTGTGTTTAACCTTTCACAATGGCACTAGAGTCAGTGGCGAGCTCTCAGATAACCAGTAAATCAAAGACAACAAGCCACTGTAACATAAAAAGAACTAATTTCCCTTGATGTGAGTTTCTGAAAAAATGTAGACTGTATGTTTTTCTGTAAAAAAGTGACATTTCAGGTCAGCATGTGAATAATTTCTAAATAGCCATTCTCTGAGTCACTGGTTGCTGGAAATAGATGCTGTACATATGTAAAAGCTTTTACCTGAAATTCTTGTCTTATACACATAAGAAATGAGTATTGCACTTTTCAGTCTCAGAATTCTTGAGCAATGTAAGCAGAGTATTGGATGAGTACAGAGTATCTTAATGAGTGTGACATCCAGTATTAATCATTTATCCTTTTAACTTAGTTATCTTTGTTGATTTTTTATGCACTGGGTGAGGAATAGAGAAATTTAAAAACTCATGCTGCCATAATTGCCTGAAGTGTTGGCATGGGATGTCAGAAACCTTGTGAGAGGGTTAAAGCAATAGTGAATACTGCTTGAACTTTGTAATAATTTATACAGAAAGGGCTGTTGAATATATTGTTTTTCACATCATTCTTTGCAACATGCCCAGACTCTGATTGATTGATTAGCATAGAAGTGCTGAATGCAGAGTGGTGAGTGTTGTAATGATAGCCTCCTGCTGAGCCTTGGTATGTGGTGTGTATCTACCCTTGAAGGTGGTGTCATGGAGGAGGTGGTGAGCCCCGGGTGCAGAGAGGTGGGGATTGATGTGCCCCCTGATGCCCCACCCCCTCCCCCTCCCCCAGATCCTCCCCTAAGCCCACGCGGGAACTCAAAGTTCAGCAAAACAATACAGAGACTCTCAGGGTCCCGAGCTAAGAATGAGAAACAGCAGTCACAAGCCGAGACCTCAAATTCCACTGGGACTAAGCTATCTGGTCCCATCCCAAAGCCTAGTCCAAGACCAATGTTTTTTAAAGGGTCAAAACGCAGAGGGTCAGACACAATGGTAGGGAAGTGGCAGCTGGGTCAGGGGTCAGGTGGAAGGGGAGGGTCTCTGTACCCCCGGGGCCCCTTCAGCCCAGTGACGCGCAGCTTAGAGAGACATTACAATAAAGGCCAGCAGCAGCGGACCACCTTTGGACAGGACCTATCCAACATGATTTCCAGCTGGGGTAACTAACCTGAGTTACTGTGGTGCATGCCCAACTCAGATCGCAACACCCAGATCACTGTGTGATTGGTTGTGCACACCATGAAACCTCCTGAGTGTCTGCTTTTACTCATCGTTAATTCTTTGGTGTGTTGATTGTTTTTGTTTGCATATCGGACATTATGTACTTGGTTCTAACTGCTCATTGTTTGGGAAATGCACTTGTGTGTGGAATGGAATGTGCTGGGAGGTCTGGGAAAGCTTGCACCTCTGCATGTTGCCTTCTGTTGAGTCACTGGTTGCTGCATGACCTGCTTGCATTTATACTTTTTGTTTATTTTTTATTATTATTTTTTTTTTTCAGAATTTTGATTCACTGCTGCATGGAAGGCACATTGAGTGTATTGGTATATTCTGTTGTACAGATTTCAGGTACTGGTCCAAATACTGTGCTGACATGCATCAGGATTTGTCCTGTCTGTTTAGATTTAGAATTTGCTAATAATTTGTCCAATTCACTTAGATTGACATTGAGAAATTCTCAGAAAGTAAGTTAACTAACTAGTAAATATTTTGTATATAATATGATATGTACAAAAATAAGTTGCTAATGGTTATTTCTATGAAATCCTTCATTAATAATTTCTTAACACTGGAAATGTATTGTAAAGGCCATTTAATTCAAGAGTAAATTTTGTTGACGCTATTTGAGGTCATCACCAACTCTCCATCACATGTTAGAAACTGGGCAACAGACATGATGAAGAAAGACACTATTGCTGGATAGAGATTTATGGTAAAGTATTATAATAATTTCACAAGAGAATTTAAGCAAAACTGAAAGGATCCATTATTTTTACATTATTATCATGATCATCATCCGGACCTCCTTTCCCACTCTAGGGCTGGGTGAGGAGCAGCAGTGTCTAGACACCTCAAGTTTGCCCACTCCAATGGGCCACGCTTCCATTCACTCATCATTGAAGCCCCCGAGTTCCTGGCTGTATCTGATACGCCAAAAACTTTCACCACATTCTGTAGCTTCACACAAATGTATCCAGTATTTTTACATATCCAGTGGTAGTTGAGGGCGCCCACCATCCACTTACTCGATGTAGTGCTGCTCTCGGGTGTCTGCCCTTTCCTCTCCATCCTTCTTTCCTTCCATTCTCTTCTGTCTTTCTTTCCTTCATTCTTTCCTTGTCCTTCTGCCTACAGGTGACTTTACACTTCCTCTTCTGTCTTTCTTTCCTTCATTCTTTCCACTTCCTTCAGCCTTTGGGTGACTCTACACTGAGTGACAAGCCAAATGGTTTCCTGTGCTCCAGGAAACCATTTACTACGCTGGGTGGTAACCATATAACCAAATTTTGGTGCCTGGTGGTTTAGCGGGTAAATATTGTGCTCCAGTCGGATTGAGCCGGTGAAGGTTTATATCCAAGGGGTGGTTGGGGTTGATTGCTCATGTAATGCCACTCAGGGATGAGTGAGGCTGGTCACTCTCATCTTAAATGTCAGGACCAACTGCCTAGCCCCGGGCTCCTACGCTCCTCATGGGGCAATGTAGGATTGGATGATGGATGGATGGATGGATATATACAGTATATACTATATATATATAGATAGATAGATAGATTTATTTATTTATGTTTATATATATATATATATACACACACACACACACACACACACACACACACACACACACACACATACATACATACATATACTTTCCACATCCTTTCCACATCCTTTGAACATTTTCCTCTCTTTTCTGTCACTGTGCCCAGGTATTTGAACTCTCTCACTGAAAGCAGTCTCTTACAGTGAATAGAGAGAGACTGGAATTGGTGAGGGAGTTCAAATACCTGGTTACAGTGATAGAAAAGGGAGGAAAATGTGCAAAAGAAGTGGGAAGTAGAGTGACACAAGGAAGGAAAGTAACTGGTGCTATGAAGGCCTTTATGAGAAACAAAGACTTGAGTGTTGGCAGCTGCATGATGCTTACAGGATGGATTGCTGGTGCCATCTTTAACATATGGATGCGATACTATGGTATGGCATTCAGTGAGAAGTCAAGAGAGAGAGCAGTGGAGATGGGACTGCTGATGAATGTATGTGGAGTACAGAGAGTGGATAGGATACGAAATAGTGTGATTCGTGAAAGATGCGGAGTGAGGAAGTCTGTGGACACCAGAATCGAAGAGAGTGTACTGAGATGGTATGGTCATGTGGAGAGAATGGATAACAATAGAGTGGTGAAAAAGGTATGTCTGAGCGAATTTGAAGGAGGAAAGAGGCAAGATAGGCCAAGGAGAAGGTGGAGGGGTATGGTGGATGAGTGTGTGAGGAAGAGGTATGGAAATCGGGGAGGCAAAGACTGACAAGAGATTGAGCTGGCTGGATGAATATTGTGAGGTGAAGTGCATGATCAGGGATTTGGCATCCCTTTTTGATGTGATAGCGTTTGGATTCACTCTGTCGGATAGCTTACGTTTAAGTGAAGCTACAGAATGTGGTGAAAGATTTTGGAATATCAAATAGAGCCAGGATTCCTGGGGCTTGAATGATGAGTGAATAGAAGTGTGGCCCATTGGACTGGGTGAACTTGAGCTGTCTGGACATTGCTACTCCTCATCCTGCCCTAGTCTTGGAAAAGAGGTCCGGATGATAACGATGATGATGATTATTATATATATATATATATATATATATATATATATATATATATATATATATATATATATATATATATATATATATATATATATATGTATATGAGGTGCTTCCCAAAAGTTCCAGTAATATGAATATTGTTGGAAAATAAGTTACCTTACCTCCTAGTTCTCACTGTCACCTTCGAAGTAATCCCTTTGGGTGTGTATACAGTGGTCCCAGCATTTTTTCCACGGGTCCACGCATCCCTGGAAGGCATCAGGCATGATGGTCTTGAACACTTCCTGCGATTCTGTCTGGATCTCCTCAATCAAGTCAAATTGACTTCCTTTCAGTCATAATTTCAGTTTGGGAAACAGGATAAAATTGCAGGGGGCAAGGCCCGATGAACAAGGTGGGTGGGGAATGACTAACGTGTTAGTGGAAGCCAGGAACTGTTGGACAACAATTGATGTGTGGGCGGGGGCATTGTCTTGAACCAGGACCCAGTCCTTGTTCTTCCACTGTTCTGGATGTTTGCGGCAGATGTTCTCCCTCAGACGCTGCAAAACTTCACAGTAGAACTTTCCGTTGACAGATTGACCGGGTGGGACGAATTCCTTGTGAACAATCCCTTGGATATCAAAGAAAACAATCATCATTGATTTGACATTGCTGTACCATTGGTCCGCCATTGCAAAACCGCCAAACCACTTCACACCACATTACAATAGTAAGCATATCTCAACAACACATCTGTTCACAGACACAGCTGGGGCCACACTGACACAAGGGGTGCTACTGACTCCTCCCAGTGGCAAAAGGCAAAATTGCAAATGGCTGGCTCCCACCGTTCAAATTACAGGAACTTTTGGGTAACGTCTTGTGTGTGTGTGTGTGTGACAGAATCACATTATTTCGTACAGTAAATCCTCTTTTTTTCAACGCATTTTACTTCGACGCCTCGTTTTCCGCACAAGAAAAAAGTTTCCGAATTCTCACAATTCGCGAATTTCCCTACATTTCGATGCTCCCAGCCTGCAGCTGACGACTACAACAGAAACATACAGGAACAGAGACAAGCCCGGATCACACGATATTTTCATGAGTGACAGAATGTGGCTGCTATTCTGCAAGACTTGGATGTGCCAGCAGGGGTGGATGAAGGAGGAGAAGTGGACAGAGAGGAAGTGGAGGTGCTGGAGCCTGAGTTCGACTTTGGGGGCTTTGGCATTGGTGATGGGGCTTCCCCAGAGAGGCCCATGTCACCTAGTAACTAGCCCATCTACTTTCAACACACCTTCACTTGCCACTCAAGCCAGTCTTCACTTTATTGCTGGTAAGGATTTTTGATGTTGCAGCTCTTTATAACAGCATTAATGTCTCTTCAGGTACATGTTTATTGTGCTATGCTGTTTTAGCACTAGTAAACACATTTCATTTCATTTTGGGTAGGGCCTGTTTGGTGTTATAGTACTTTCTGATAGGGTAGGTTCATGTCCCACCAGAATGCTTCTCTATTTTTCCCATTGATTCTTAACTTCACACTTCAATGTTTCGTGTTTTGCGCGGTATTGGTGGAACATCCAAGCAGCGAAAAATGAGGATTTACTGTATATATATATATATATATATATATATATCACACACACACACACACACACACACACACACACACACACAGTCACTGCTCGCACAACTTGCAATCCTAGTGCACGAAGGTCACATAACACGGAAGGCAAAATTTAGACCAAAAAATGACCACAACTTGAAAATGATAAATATAAAGCGGGTGGAGGAAGTTGGTCATGTTTTTAAAAACTGTACTGTGCTGCGATGATAGAGATAATGTGGTCAGAAGCCCCAAATTATGGTTCAAACAGTCATAACGTGGTGGGAACAGACATAATGCGGCCAGTGATAATCATAGCGCGGGTTGCATCAGCCAGTGACGTATGGCTGTCATGTGTCTGTGCGGGGTGTCATCATGGTTCAATGAGCATTCCTGCCCCGGCTGAGCTTACCCCTTTTCCCCCAGTCTGGCTACACACATGCTTTGTGTGATCTTTGCTCTTATATTTGGCCATGGAACTCCACTCCACCTCCCCCCAGCAAGTCCACAACCTCTTCCATTGAAGGTGGGGAATCCTCTAGCGTTTGTATGTAATGAAGTCTTTATTAGGTAGGTAAATGTCCTGGGAAAAAAAACTGAAAATTGCCCCAAAAGGTGAATATGAGGCTGTGTTGGGTACCATGAAGCCCTCTAACATGTAAACTCATGGCCCTACAATGTGAAATTTTTATAAAGCAGGAGCTTCATGGTACAATGTTCCCATGTTATGCGAGCAGTGACTATATATATATATATATATATATATATATATATATACAGTATATATATACATACATACATACACACACATACAGGCATGCCCTGGTTTAATGATGTAATTGGTTAGGTAAAACCCCATCATTAGGTGGGGTATCGTATATCGGTGTACTTTTAACATTAAAGTAATAGGGAGCATTTACCAGCCTCGGGTTTCCTCCAAAACCAAGTCCAAAACCCACCCAAATGAGCCTAAAATAAAGTTTAAAGCCAATCTGAATGGCCTAACAGCTGTAAAAGAAGCTAACCTAAGCCTAACACCGGTAAATAACTCACTAAAACCAACAGATCAAGTCTGAAAATCATCAGATATAAGTGGAAAAAATCAGGCATAGTAAACCGTACCCCAAAATGACAATGTTCACCCCACCAGTGACTAAAACACATCAACCTAATGACAGTTTATAAATCAACCTAAACACACAATTTTAGTCTATAATACAATATAATCAATATCAGTAAAAAAAACAAAACCCATCATTAAACCGGGGTTTGGCCATCATTAGGCGGGGCATAGTGGTATTTCTACCCCCATCGTTAAGCCTGGGTATCGCATCTAGGGATATCGTATATCGAGGTATTACTGAATATGAAAATTTTTGGAACAATTACTGTATCATAAGTTGATGGGAGTTGCAATGCATACTCAGAATGCACATGATAATGGATATCCATTTGAATTACAGAGTTTATTTGTAACAGAAGACAGATATATGATAAATGTATAAAACTTTTCCTAATGGTTTTATGTGAGAACCAGGGTACTCGTGTGTTCTCCTTGTATATGCCACAATGCATGTGCTATAGTGAGATTTTTACATCACAGAAATGCATCCTATTTTGCACTACACATTTGCAGCACATCATCAGTGTGCTAGCCCTGTTTTATGATTGAATGTTAGGTGCAAGATCCAGAGCGAATCTTTTTTTTTTCTCTTCCAGGATCATAATCCGAGGACATATAGTGCATTATGGGTATGTGCCAACAAGGGTCTTAATATTATTTGCAGTTTGTGTGTTGCCCAGTTATCATATTAGTGCATTAGTTAAAGTAATTTTTATAGTAATACAGTTCCTCATGAAGTTTATCTTAAGAGTTATGAGTCCTTTACTCTACCTTTCTCAGATATAACACACACATGGCATGATGACATACTGGGAAGAGAACTCTGTTTCCTTCCCTCTCCCTTCCCTACTCACATCTTCTTGAATGCCTGTATAGCCTCCCGTAACCGAGACCTGCTGGGTCGGGAGGCAGTGATCGGGCCAGTGGTGGTGCGGGCATCGTCGGAGGAATCTCTCACCACCACACACCACCATGCACACCATCAACCCTCTCCACCATCACCCTCGCATGAGCACGTTGATGCCCAGGGTAATGTTTCATGGGGACTGGTACTCTTGCTGTCTATCTCTTGTAGTATGGTGCTGTACTGTATTTTTGGCCACAGCCTTCACACTTTTCCTGTTTGGATGAACTGTACAGTTAGTCCGAATTTAAAGTTGTTTCACTTGAAATTATTTTCATTATTAAAGTTGCTTATGAATTAACCCTTTTTCTTCACTTCGTGTTGCTAATGAGTCATTATACTGTACTGCATATGTAAGGTGCTTCTGAAACAAGAAATAAGTATTTTTTTTATTTTTATCCCTCCACTTGTGAACTGCAAACAGGTCTCATTGTTGCTTCCCCTCATTTTACTTGTGCCTATTTAAGACTTTAAATAAGGACTCACTGTTTTTACGTGTGGAAATGTTTCATCCCAGTAAACAGCATTTTTCCACGTGAATATTTCATGGCACTGTGATATCAAGACACACTTTTCCTACCTACAGTAAGGGTCCTGGTTATGTGAGAGTTCCATTCCTGAGACTTGACGTAAGCTGATTTTGTACATAACTCTGGCCTTAATACTTTACATCAGTGCAGATGTGTTCTTCAAGTATGTTCCTGATAATGATACTGTCAACCATACATTCTGTGTAATACATGCTAATGAAATGTGAGTGTGTATGAAATACAGACTAATAAAGTAATGATCTCTGTTGAAAACAAAACATCTGAATGGTTAAATTAATATACACTATATTGCAAGAGAATCCTTGCACTGTCCAGCCTGGCTCCTCACCATTACATTCATTGAGCATTCTGCCTGGCTTGATAATGTCAGCTTTTTCTCATATAGTACTGACCCTTCTGCTTCTTGGCTCCAGATGTGTCACTTGGTGTTATCTTGGAAAATAAACAATTTAATTTAAACAGTAGAAAGACCTTAACAGTTCATTCTTTGTGTAGTTTGTGTCCCATGTATTTCTGATTGTTTGTGGCCACCCATTTTGGGATTAAGGCGTCTGGTAGTAGATACATAGATTTTTATGATGGTAAGTAATCGCTTCATGGTGGTTTTGTTTTCATGTTTTTTCTGTTTTGTTCTCCTAATGCGTGTTGGTTCTTGAGTGTAATGGCAGACGCTTACTATAAGCTACTCAACTGTACTGAACTTCATTTGGGTATCCATTTTGGCATGTTTGGTTAAGTTACAGTTGGTATGGGTTTGGCTATGGTTAAGTAAGGTTAGTTTAGATTGGGCTGGATTAGGTTATGTTAGATTAGGTTATTTTTTATTAGATTAGGTTAGGTTATAGTATTTTGTTAGGTCAGATCGTTTGTTAGGTAAGGCTAGGTTATATGTAAGGTTAGGCTAACAGTACTAAATTTAAGTAGATTTGAGTAGGTTTTGGGAAGTCAACCATTACACTTGAGAAACAGACATGAATGAATAGGAATAAACATAGGGAAAATAACAGGGAAAACAACATCAGCTGTAAAACAATCATTTACCACCCTCAAATTATTGTTTTAGAAAAATATTGAAAGAAACTAGGAGAAGAGCAAGTGATTTGGTAAGGTATTTCTGCTGCTGAAGCTAAACTGTATGGTTACCACCTTCCTCCAGAAGCCATTGCTGTAGAAAGTGAAAAGCACAAGACACATGCACCAGACAACATCAGTTTTGAAACTGAGGCAGGTGGGAAACAGTACAGGGCAAGTGTAGGTGTGTGGAAAAACAATATCCATGAAGCATCTTGCAACAGACTGTGACACTACATGTACTTTCACAATGGTTGTAGTTACTATATGCGTACATACTCTGCTTCCAGTACGAGTGCAAGATTTACCTTACTTTGATGGTGTTTTGTACCTACGAGATATTGTAAGTCAAGACATAACCTGGGACCCTACTAAATACTATACGTATATGTATATATATATATATATATATATATATATATATATATATATATATCTGTATATATATATATGTATATATATATATATATATATATATATATATATATATATATATATATATATATATATATTACCCTGCCTCACACTGTGGTTGCCTCTCATGTTGTTTTTATCCTGTTGTGTTTGTATTGTACTTTCTTGCTTCTCTGTGTATTTGATATCCACTTATTCATATGGATACTTATGGATGTGCTACCTTGTGCTTCACAGTTACTTTCATGGTTACATTATCACGCTCTTGCTTATATTTTACACCAGGCATGGGCAGCCTTTCTAAGTCAGCAAGCCGAATTATAGTTTTGGCTTCGAGCTGCTGTCCCCTTTGGTTAGGAATGATTCTGATAATATATTTACAGACAGCTTGATGCATTTTGATATTAGGTAATTGGTTTGTTTTAGTAACTCTTATGGTGCCATAATAAGTATGTTATCACATAATAATGTAATGATCAGTGCCAGTAATTTATACATTATTACTGGACATTTTATTTGCAGTGTGATGCATTGCATATGAAATACTTTCCTTGCACTTTGAAATGATTTTCCTCACCACATTATTATCTAGTATGGAGAGGTACATGAGTATTTCACAGTTGTTTACCAGCGAGTGAGATTAATACATGAAAATGAATTTAGATAAATTCCACTTTATACAGTACTGCATTGCTGTTATCTCACTGAGATACAGTACTTGGGTGTGAATGCCTTTGACAAGCCAGCCAAAGCCTATTGGAATATTCGATGTAGTAACTCCAAGATTATATTCTAATGTTCATTTGTGACGTGATAACTTCATCTGTAACATATCAATACATGCTGCCCAAAAAACGGTCTTTTTCCTAGGTAAATATATGCAGTATATATATATATATATATATATATATATATATACGCACATACATACACAGTACAGTCACTATTTTCACGCCTAATTGGTACCGCAATTGCGTCGCGAAACTCAAACTCGAGAAATTCGTTCGTATACTTTACACGTAATAAGTGGTAATTGGTTCCGAGGTCAGCCACCTCATTCCCGCTTAGCTACCCATCAGTGACACAATACCCCTACTCTAAATTACATACAGTTAATCAGACATATAATATATTGCTGAACAAAGAATTTAATAACACTGACACTTAGGCTGAACGGCTTGATGGGGGTTGAAGATGAGTTCCGAGGCTGGGAGCGGTGGTTAGTTACCACCTGCTCCCTCACTGCTCCCCGCCACCACTGTTGAGTCCCCCACACCACCACTTCGTGATGCTTCAACATCAAAGCCCTCAAAATCCAGGAGCTCATCAAGCTCACCATAGTCGTCAATGCCCTCGTCCACAGCACCGTCGTCCTCCCCAGCCTGTATGTTCTCCAAAGCATGGGCTTGTTGAATACGAGAGGACAGGAATGATGTTATCAGAGTCTGATGATGTGCATGAACTCTGGTGTTGAAAAGGTCCTTGTAATTAACCAGAAGTCTGTCCACCACTGGGAGGAAGGTGTCCTTGATCTCAGGCCTCCCATCACATTCCTCAATTTGCTCTTTCAAACGAGCAGTGGTTGCCAGCAAGTCTGTGATTTGGCGAGATGTTGGCTCACCTGGTGGGACAGGTAAGGGTTCTTCCTGAACTTCGTTGTCATTAACTTGTTCGTCTGTTTCAAACATCTCCTCAATGATCGGTTCAAAATAAGTGACTGCAGAGATGCGGGGGCTCGCGAAAATCGTAGGAAAATCGTGAGACTTGTAGGAAAAAAACATTCCCTTGCCATTGGGAAACAAAATTTTGCAAGAGTACATATTGCGAAAATAGTGAGTGTCCTGTATATGTATATATATATTGACTGTTTTAGTTCCCTCAGTAAAGTAGTAGGTAGTAGGTGGGGGTGCTCACCATCCACTCTCTTAGTGTAGTGGTACTCTGTTTTAAGAGTAGCTCTACATTGAGTGGAAAGCCAAATGGTTTCCTGTAAACCAGGAAAGCATTTACAGCGCTGGATGATAACCTTATAACCAACCAACAAGTGTTCCCCATGTGGCAATATATGAGTTGGCAGAGGGTTAGTGCCCCTCCCCGGAAAACATCTAACAAAAAATACGAACAAGAAGCCTCCGATGTGGACTGACCAGAAGGTGACGGCTAAGGATCAAACAAAGGACACGATACGGATGGCGACTTGGAATGTAAGGGGTGCTACTGATGAGGTGAAAGAGAGAGAGGTTGTCCAGGTGCTGGAGGGTGCAAAAGTGGATGTATGTGGATTAACTGAAACTAAATTGTGAGGTGAGATGGTGAGAGAATGGGAATATGGATGGGGTATATGTGCGGGAGTAGGTGAGAATGAGAGGGCAAAAGAAGGAATGTGTATTGTGGTGAGTAACAGATGGAAGGAGAGTATGGATTGGTTGGCTCAAGGATTGTGTGGGTAAGATTGAATGTTGGACTACAAATTTGAGCGATTGTGTGCATGTATGCGCCAACACAAGGTCGTCCAAGCAGTATGAGAGAAGAGTTTTGGACAAATGTGGAAGTGTGCATGGAAAAGTTTGAAAGGAATAAGAGAGTGTTTTTGATTGGCGATAAGAATGGTAAAGTAGAGAATGAGAAGGTGGATGGAGTAGTTGGTGAGTCAGATGTGCCTGCTGAGGTAGATGAGAATGGCAGTTCTTTAGTGGACATTTGTGCCGGTAGGGTGTTGGTCATAGCTAGTACCCTTTTCAGAAACAAAATGATCCATAGGTATACGTGGCGAATGTAGTAGTAGTAGTAGTAGTTGTTCCCTAGGCAGTCTAGAAGGGTGGGTGGTGAACTGAATGAAAGGAAGGCAATTATTGATTATGTGTGTGTGGATGAAACGATTTGAAGGTGTGTAAGGGATGCAAGAGCATATAGAGGTTGGGGGGGTGGACTTTCTAACCACCACTTGGTGGTGGTGAGAATCAAAGTCCAACTGAAATGGAGAAATAGAAGAAGGGAAGGACGGGAGGAAGTAGTATATGCAAGGAGAGTGGAAAGGTTACAAGAGGAGGAGAAAGAGGAAGAATATTAGAGAGAAGTGGAGGAGTGATTGGGTGAATATGGAATGGTGCAGATAGGGGATATGGAAGGTGTGTGCAAGATATTCACAGAAGAAATCTGTGCAGCATGTGAGGTGGTGTGTGAGGTGAAGAGAAAATGAAAGGGGGTGCAAGGAACAGCATGGTGAAATGAAGAGGTGAGACAGACTGTCGCACAAAAGAAGAAGGCATATAATGAGTAGATGAGAAATGGGCATGGAAGAAGTTGAGAGACGGAAGAGTGAGATTTATGTAGAGAGGAAGGGAGAGATGAAAAGATTATTAAGATAGGAAGAGAGTGGATGAGGAATTTGGAAGGAAATTTAGTGTAAAGTGGAGGGAATGTAAGAAAATGTTCTGGAAAGAGGTAAAGTGAGTTAGACAGGGTGGCAGCGAAGTTAGGCAGGGAGTGAAAGATAAAGATGGTAGATTACTAGTGGAGAAGGGAGAAAAGTGAGCAGATGGAGAGAGCAATTTAAGGATTTGCTGAACATAGAGAATGAAAGTAACGCAAGTATAAGTGGCTGGGGAATGGCTGGGAGAAGAAAGAATGTGAGAAGACAGGAAGAAATCAGTAAGATAGGAGTTGTGGAAGCAATGAAGAAAGTTAAAATGGGGAAAGCCCCAGGAATTGATGGAGTGTGTGGTGAAATGCTGAAGCAATGGGGAGAGATAGTAGTAGATTGGATGTGGAAGATGTGCAGATTGGCCTGGGAGGAAGGTAGAGTCCTGGAGGATTGGAAGTCAGGTATAATTATTCCCTTGTACAAAGGGAAAGGGGAAAAAGAAATGTGTGATAATCTTAGGGGCATTTGTCTTCTTAGTGTAATAGGAAAAGTATATGGTAGGATACTTATTGACAGAGGAATTAATTGGAGAAGAACAGGGAGGTTTTAGGAAGGGAAGAGGTTGTGCATATCAGATATTCATTCTTAGATCCTTAGTGGAAAAGTTTCTAGATAAGGGAAAGACGTTGTATGCAGCCTTCATGGATTTGGAGAAAGCATATGACAGGATGAATAGACAAGGATTGTGGAAAGTATTGAGAATATATGGAGTAGCTGGGAAGTTGCTGAATGCTGTGAAGAGTATGTATGAGGGTGGTAAGGCTGCAGTGCATGTGGACAGTGGACTGAGTGAATTTTTCTACTTGAGGGTTGGATTGAAACAGGGATGTGTCATGTCTCCATTGTTGTTCAGTCTGTATATGGATGGGGTTATAAAAGAGATACAAGGTAGGGCAGTGGATGTTGGAGGTGCCCTAATGAGAGAGGACAGTGTTTGGAAACTCCCTGTACTGTTGTTTGCAGATAACACTGTGTTATTAAGTGAAGACGAAGGAGAGCTGCAAGGCTTGGTGGATGGGTTTGGGAGAGTGTGTAAGAAACGAAAGCTAAAGGTCAATGTAAGGAAGAGTAAAATTATGGTCTTCGAGAGAAGTGAAGTCAGTGAATGTACAGTGAGGCTGGATGAGGAGGAAGTGGAAACTGTGAGTGCGTTTAAGTATTTGGGTAGTGTGATGAGTAAGGATGGAAGTGTAGAGGGTGAAGTGCTTGAAAGGGTACAACAAGGAAGAAAGGTTGCTGGTTCCTTGAACACAGTGATAAGAAACAGAGAAGTGAGCATGGAAGTGAAAAAGTTACTACATGACAGTATTGTGATACCAACTCTAATGTATGGAAGTGAAGCTTGGACCTTGTTGGAGGGACAGAAATCAAGAGTGAGAGCAGTGGAAATGAGTTATTTGAGAGGAGCCTGTGGAGTCACATGGAGAGACAGACTGACAAATGAGGATATAAAGGAGCATTGTAGTGTGGATGTGGATGTGATAGGAAGTGTTAGGAGAAACACACTGAGGTGGTTTGGCCATGTGGAGAGGATGGAGAGTGAGAGACTGAGAGGGAGAGTATGTGAATGAGGTTGAGGGAGGGGGAGGGCAAGGATGAGTTAGAGGGATGGAGTGGAGAGGTATATAAGAGAGGGGTGTGTGAGCTGGGAGGGAGATAGTGAAATGGCATTGGACAGGGCGACGTGAAGGCGATTTGTTTGTGGCCACCCCTTACAGGATGAAGGTGTCTGGCAATAGATAGATAGATAGATAGATAGTAAAATTAAGAATATAAACTGCAATTCACTGCCACATTTAGTGAATGACAAACCAAGTGTACTTATGATAGCTCAGATTGCCAAATCTAGAATGTCATAATCAAAACATAATGTTTCTCTCACATTATCTGCATTGCGGATGAAAATTCAGTAACTGTCACACTGTTCAACAGGCCGCACAGGATGCACCTGGATCACATGTTGCCTACATCTGATTTACACTCTCACACATGCTTTTATTACTATGCCTTGTGTGTTTATATGTTTATGCTTGACACTTTTGCTCACTTATTTGTAATCCTCAAACGTGTTAAAAAATATAATTCCATTGGAGAACATACTTCCTCTTGTATGACACTGCTTTTGTTTCTTATAGTCATTGTTTACTGTTACTGCATTTTCTTTATTTTTATTGAATACAGTACATTTCTTCATTTTTTGCACTAACATTCTTGATATCATAATTATGTTACCATCCTCTCTCACATATCTGTCATGATTTTTACACTTGCATCCCCATGTATATTTTATCTAATTTCTGGTAACACAGCTAGTCTATCCCAGGCATTTTATATTCATTGTTCTTTTGGTTCAGTTTTAACCTCCATCACACATTAACCTGTATGCTGATGTTCACTCAGTTCTTTGTGAAATAACACATTATTTTTTCAGTCAGTAAACCACTGCATTGTACTTAATGCATACGGTATATATACAGTAATCCCCCGCCAACCACAGGGTTCCCTAACCCCAGAATTCACTTATACACAGTGATGTATTTGTATACCAAAATCACCTACCACAGGGTCATGGTTCACTTACAGCAGTGGCTGCCACCAGATGGCAGCAACTTTCTGCCATGCTAGCAGCTTTCCTTCCTTCCAGTTCAGTCTGTGTTGTTACTGGGAGCAGAATGAGTAGGTGTGCTGTAACAGTCTCTCTCTCTCTCTTTCTGGTGTAGTGGGAGCAGACTGAGTAGATGTGCTGTAAGTCTCTCTCTCTCTCTCTCTCATGTATTGTCCCATTGTCATCATGGGCCCAAAATGTTAAGTCTAGTGAGGAGAGTAACAAAATGACTCTTGCTAACCATAGCAAAGGGTTACTCATGGCCAACAGTCTTGCTGACTTCTTCATTGACATAGATCTCTTCATTCAAGCAGGGATTGGACATGTTATTGGCACCATACAAACTGATGTAGAAAGGTCTCCAGAATAAAATGGAGCAACCAACTATTTTGTGTCAAGTAAATATATGCTTTAAGCAGCAGAAGGACCTTTCCAATTCAATTCAAATTTCTCCACTTTGTTTTCTGTATTTTTGAGACTATTTTCAGAGTGGTAAATTTCCTTTTCCTGCTGAAAAATTTCCCCCAATATTATCACCACATACCTTAAGCCATACCTATGGTTGTTTGTTTCCAGCATAATGGAAAAAACTTACTCAGCCCACTGAATGGTGGATTTCGTTTCCCAATCTCCCAACTGGAGGTTAGGTTAGATTAAGTTAGGCTGAATTATTAGGTGCAGTTAAGCTAGGTTAGGTTAGGTTAGGTTTAGTTAAACACCTAGGTTAGGACAGTCCCTTCTGCCAGTGAGTTGACAAATCAAACAAGTTGTCATAGTGGAATAGCTAAAAACAGTGGGGAAACAAATTTAACAGGAAATGTTTATTTACCACCCCAGAAATATTCAGAATATTATAAGACTGTCGGAAAGAAGAAGAACTGATTTGGTCAAGTGGTTCTCCTGCTTAAAGCATATGTTTACCCTGTGCTGCATCATATCATCCCAAGTCAGTTGATTGTGTTCCCCAACCTTCACGATCACGGCACTCTAGCCAGCTGATAACCATTTTAAATCTAAAGTTGTGCAGTAAATCACTTTCTCCCATACTTTTGTTTGTTTATGATAACAATATTGTGCATGAAAGATCAGAAAAATAGTATATATTATTCATGTTATACCCTTTTTGCTTTCGACCAAGGTTTCCCTAACCATATTTTCCCCATACTGTATTAAGTTACCTTCACCAGTCATGTTTTTCCCAACCACTGAGGTTTTTAGGAACCTAACTCCCATGGTTGGCAGTACTGTGTATATACCATATATATATATATATATATATATATTTATATATATATATACAGTATATATATATCTATTTATTTATACATATATATATATATATATATATATATATATATATATATATATATATATATGTTTATATATATATATATACTTTATGTATATATATATATATATATATATATATATATATATATATATATATATATATGTATATAATCATCATCATCATCATCATCATCATCATCATCATCATCATCATCCGGACATCCTTTCCCACCCAAGGGCAGGGTGTAGAAATGTCCAGACAACCCAAAATTGCCCAATCCAATGGGCCAAGCTTCCATTCTCTCATCATTCAAGCCCCCGGAATCCTGGCTCTATCGGATACGCCAAAAACATTCACCACGTTCTGTAGCCTCACATGATCGTATCCAACAGAGTCAATCCATATGCTGCCATGTTAAAAAGGGGTGCCAAAAATCCCTGATCATGCACTTCTCCTCACAAAATTCATCCAGCCAGCTCGATCTCCTGTCAGTTCCCTAGCCTCACTGACTTCCAAACCTCTCTTCCTCACACATTCATGCACCATATCTCTCCACCTTCTCCTTGGCCTACCTCACCTCCTCCCTCCTTCGAATTCGCTCAGATATACCTTCTTCACCACTCTATTGTTATCCATTCTCTCCACATGACCATACCATCTCAGTACACACTCTTCAGTTCCGGTGTCCACCGACTTCCTCACTCCGCATCTTTCATGAATCACACTATTTTGTATCCTATCCACCCTCTGTACTCCACATACATTCCTCAGCAGTCCCATCTCCACTGCTCTTACTCTTGACTTTTCATTTTCATACCACACCATAGTCTCACATCCATATGTTAAAACTGGCATAACACTCCTTCATGTAAGCCTCGTGCAGCTGCAACACTCAAGCCTCTGTTTCTTATCAAGGCCTTCATTGCACCAGCTACATTTCTTCCTTGTGTCACTCTACTTTCAACTTCTTTTGCACATTTTCCTCTCTTTTCTATCACTGTACCCAGGTATTTGAACTCTCTCACCAATTCCAGTCTCTCTCCATTCACTGTTACATTGCACTGGGAGTCACCTTCTCCCTCAATAACCATCACTTTACTCTTTTCTACATTTACTCTCAAGGAACGACGCTTACAGACATGAGCAAAACTCTGCACTAGCCTACCAAGTTCTTGTCCGGTACATGCAAACAGTACTGCATCATCAGCATACAACAAATTTGCGATATTCCATCCATCACCATTCATTACCAATGCCATCCCTCTCTCCATTACTCGTATTTTCACTTCTCTCTTCACCCCATCCATATTTACATTGAACAACCATGGGGACATCACACAACCTTGTCGCACGCCCACACTGATCATGAACCATTCACTTAGATGCCCATTAACCCTGACACATGCTTCACTACCATCATAAAAACTCTTGGTGGCACCTAGCAGCTTACCCTCTACACCGTACATGTGCAAAACTTTCCACAATCCTTCTCTGTCCACTTTGTCATATGCTTTTTCCAGGTCCATGAATACCATAAACACCTTATGGTCCTTCTCACAAGCCTTCTCTACTATCTGTCTCACTGCAAATATTTGGTCCACACATCCTCTGCCACTCCTAAAGCCACCCTGCTCATCACTCACTAGGACTTCTGATATCTATCATACTTTCTCTATAATAATTCTTCCATATACCTTCCCTACCACACTCAATAAACTTATGCCACGATAATTCTTGCACTCGCTTCATTCACCTTTATTTGTACAGGGGTACCGTCACAGCCTTTTTCCACTCTGCAGGCACAGTTTCACTCGTCCATGCCTTCTTACGTATCTCCAACAAGCACATCATTCCATTCTCTCCACTACATTTAAGCATCTCTGCATACACCTCATCAACCCCATCTGCTTTCCCATTTTTCAGCCGCATCACAGCACTCTTCACCTGTGCGAGTGTCACATCTCCTGGCACTGCATTCCTTCTCTGCACACCCCCAAAACCAATCATGTTTACAGCTGCTCTGCTCTCTCTATCCCCATTCATCAGGCTTTCAAAATATTCTTGCCATCTGGTCCTTACTTCATCTCCATGGGTTAATAATCTACCACCTGTATCCTTCACACTATCCCATTTCTTTCTGCTTTCACTTCTACATTTCCACACCTCTTTCCAGAATAACTTTCTATTTTCAGAGTAGTTTGCATTCATTTTTCTTCCAAGATCCTCATTTACCTCCTCCTCTTTCCTCTTTACTAGTCTCTTTACGTGCTTCTTGCTCTGAACATATTCAGTTCTTATTTCAACTGAACCCCTATCCTGTAACCACTTTAGCCACTTCTTCCTCTTTTTCCTCCACCACTCTCTTTACCTCTTCATCCCACCATTCCATACCTTTCTTCTTTGTTGTTACTCTTGCCTCACCACGCACTGCTTTAGCATTCCTAACTAAGCAATCCCTATATGCATTGCGCAATCTGTCCAGATCCATTTCATTCCAAATCAGTAATTCTAACTCGGCCTCTACTTTGGTCCTGAATTCATCTGCCATTTCTTCGATCCTCAGCTTCTCAACTTTCAGTCTTTCTCCCTGACTGCTTCTCTCTCTTCTGATCCACATCACTCCTCTCAGCTTTATTTATATATATATATATATATATATATGTACACATATACAGGCATACCCCAGTTTAACAGTGCTGTCGGTTAAGTAAAAGCCCATCACTGGGCAGGGTATTGTATCTCGGGGTAGATTTAACATGTGAAGTATAGGGATGTGTTTTTGAGCCTTGAGTTTTCCCTCCAACCAAGTCCTCAACCCACCAAAATGAGTCCAAAAACGAGTTTGAAGCCAGTGTAAATGGCCTAGCAGCTGTAAAAGAAGCTAACCTAAGCCTAAAACCAGTACTTGTCACACTTGTACCCAGTGAAGGTCACTGGAGAATGCGATCTCCGATTCATATTCAAACTCGGCGGAGAAGAAGCAGGAGCATTGTATACAATCACACCATCAAACAGTCCCAAGACAAGTAAATAAACATCTGTTTGTCCTCAACCCACCCAAATGAGTCCAGAAACGAGTTTAAAGCCAATGTAAATGGCCTAACAGCTGTAAAGGAAGCAAACCTAAGCCTAAAACCAGTACTCGTCACACTTGTACCCAGTCAAGGTCACTGGAGAATGTGATCTCCGACTTGTATTCAGACTCGGTAGAGAAGCAGCAGCAGCATTACATGCAGTCCCACCATCAGACAGTCTCGGGACAAGTAAATAAACATGCATAATAATGCATTAATGTCGCAGAATCATCCAAGGTATGGATTGTTCTATGTATCTATTGCCAGACGCCTCAATCCCGTTAGGGGTGGCCACAAACAAATCGCCTTCACGTCGCCCTGTCCCTCGCCATTTCACTGCCCCGCTCCCAACTCACACCCCCCTCTCTCATATACCTCTCCACCCCATCCCTCCATTTCATCCTTGGCCTCCCCCTCCCTCTTCCCCCCTCCACCTCACTCACATACACTCTCTTCGTCAGTCTTTCACCCTCCATCCTCTCCACATGGCCAAACCACCTCAGTGTATTCCTCCTAACGCTTCCTATCACATCCACATCCACACCACAATGCTCCTTTATATCCTTATTCATCAGCCTGTCTCTCCATGTGACTCCACAGGCTCCTCTTAAATAACTCATTTCCACTGCTCTCACTCTTGTGTCTTTCCAACAACGTCCAAGCTTCACTTCCATGCATTAGAGTTGGTATCACAATACTGTCATATAGTAACTTTTTCACTTCATGCTCACTTCCCTGCTTCTTATCACTGCTTTCAAGGAACCAGCAACCTTTCTTCCCTGCTGTACCCTTTCAAGCACTTCACCCTCCAAACCTCCATCCTTACTCATCACACTACCCAAGTACTTAAACATACTCACATTTTCCAATTCCTCACCATCCAACCTCGCTGTACATTCACTGACTTCACCTCTCTCAAAGACCATCACTTTACTTTTCCCTACATCCACCTTTAGATTCTGTTTCTTACACACACTCCCAAACTCATCCACCAAGCCTTGCAGCTCTCCTTCGTCTTCACTCAACAACACAGTATCATCTGCAAACAACAGTACAGGGAGTTTCCAAACTCTACCCTCTCTCACCAGGGCCACTCCAACATCCACTACCCTACCTTGTTCCTCTTTTATTACCCTATCTATGTACAGATTGAACAACCATGGAGACATGACACATCCCTGTTTCAACCCAACATTCAAAGAGAAAAATTCACTCAGTTCACCATCCACATGCACTGCAGCCTTAGCACCCTCATACATACTCTTCACAGCATTCAACAACTTCCTATCTACTCCATATATTCTTAATACTTTCCACAATCCTTGTCTATCCACCCTGTCATATGCTTTCTGCAAATCCATGAAAGCTGCATACAACTTCTTTCCCTTCTCTAGAAACTTTTCCACTAAAGATCTAAGAATGAATATATGATCTACACAACCTCTTCCCTTCCTAAAGCCTCCCTGTTCTTCTCCAACTAATTCCTCTGTTCTTTCTCTAACTCTGCAATAAGTATCCTACCATACACTTTTCCTATTATACTAAGACAAATGCCGCTGTGATTACCACACACTTCTTTTTCCCCTTTTCCTTTGTACAAGGGAATAATTATACCTGACTTCCAATCCTCCGGGACTCTACCTTCCTCCCAGGCCAATCTGCACATTTTCCACATCCATTCTACTACTATCTCTCCCCCATGCTTCAGCATTTCACCACACACTCCAAAAATTCCTGGGGCTTTCCCCAATTTAACTTTCTTCATTGCTTCCACAACTTCTATCCTACTGATTTCTTCCTGTCTTCTCACCTCCCTCCTTCTCCCAGCCATTACCCAGCCACTTATACTCGCATTACTTACCTCCTCTATGTTTAACAGTTCCTTAAAGTGTTCTCTCCATCTGCTCACTTTTTCTCCCTTCTCCATTAGTAATCTACCATTTTTATCTTTCACTCCCCTGCTAACTTCATTTCCACCCAGTCTTACTCTTTTCACCTCTTTCCAGAACATTTTCTTACAGTCCCTCCAGTTTACACTCAGGTTCCTTCCAAATTCCTCATCCGCTCTCTTCTTACTCTCTCTTACTAATCTTTTCACCTCTCGCTTCCTCTCTGCATATAACTCTCTCTTCCGCCTCTGAACTTCTTCCACATCCCTATTTCTCATCCATTCATTGTATGCTTTCTTCTTTTGTGCCACAGCCTGTCTGACCTCTTCATTCCACCATGCTGTTCCTTGCACACCCCTCTGTCTTCTCTTCATCCCACACACCGCATCACATGCTGCACATATTTCTTCTGTGAATATCCTACACACACCTTCCACGTCCCCCATCTGCTCCAATTCATATTTGCCCAATCGTTCCTCCACTTCTCTCTTATACTCTGCCTTTTTCTCATCCTCTTGTAACCTTTCCACTCTCCTTACAAATACTCCTTCTTCACGTCCTTCCCTTCTTCTGTTTCTCCATCTTAATTGGATCTTGATTCTGGCCACCACCAAGTAGTGGTCAGAAAGTCCACTTCTCCAACCTCTATAAGCTCTTGCATCTTTGTATGGATTGTTATGACAGAGAATTGGTGATGTTTTGACGGGGAATTCAATCGGTGGTGTAATCGGTCTAGCCTTTTCAACAGTCCCTCTTTATGTCATCTTTGTTACTGTTCTGGTTGCTGAGCTCCTTTATTTTTTCTTTCGTATTTCCAACATTTATTTAGAAATTCATTTGTATTTTCAATGCGGTTTCCACAGTCACATGTTTTATCGATCGATGATTCAACTGGGATAGCCATTTCAGAGGCCCCTCTTTATATCGTTTTTGCTACTGTTTTGGTTGCTGAGCTTTAGTTTCTTCTCTCTTATTTTCCAACATTTGTCTAGAAATTCCTTTGTATTTTCAAAGCGTTTTCCCTTAAACGACCCAAATGTAAACACATGGTTTAATCATCGATGATGCAATCGGGATAGCCTTGTCAGCGGCCCCTCTCTATGTCATTTTAATTACTGTTCTGGTTGCTGAGCTCCTCTATTTTCCAGCATTTATGTAGAAATTCCTTTGTATTTTCAGAGTTTTTTTCCTTGAACAGTCCTAATGTAGACGTATGATTTATCGATGTCACACTTTTCATCAGTGTATGAAATATTTACACTCTAAGGTTTTCATAATTATTAATATTTATTTAGAATTATTGTAATGTATTCCATGATAGGCAGGTTGACAGTTCAGTGGTCAATTCATCATCCGTTCATCATTCAATCCTACATTGTCCCATTAGGAACGTAGGAGCCCGGGGCTAGGCAAGTTGGTCCTGACATTTAAGATGAGAATGACCAGCCTCATTCATCCCTAAGTGGCATTACGTGAGCACTAAATCCCAACCATCCTTTGGATATAAACCTTCACTGGTTCAATCCGATTGGAGCTCCGTAATTACCCAATAAACCACCTGATGCCAAAATTTGGTTATATGGTTACTACCCAGTGTAGTAAATGGTTTCCTGGTGTACAGGAAACCATTTGGCTTGTCACTCAGTGTAGAGTCACCCACAGGCAGAAGAAAGAGGAAAGAATGAAGGAAAGAAAGACAGAAGAGGGAGTGTAAAGTCACCCGGCAGAAGGTGAGGCAAGAATGAAGGAAAGACAGAAAAGGATGGAAGGAAAGAAGGATGGAGGAGAGGAAAGGGCAGACACCCGAGAGCAGTACTACATCGAGTGAGTGGATGGTGAGCACCCCCACCTACCACATTCAAACCCGAAATATTCCTTGTTGAGCCGGCTAGTTGTCCACACTGCATTGTACCTCGTTTGATGGGCGAAAAATCCATACCCCAAATGACAGTGTTCATTCCACCTGTGACTAAAACACATTAATCTAAGTTTAAAAACAATTCATAAATCAACCTAAACACAAAATTTAAGTCTAAAATATCAACAAAATTGGAAAAAAAAATAAAAACCCATCGCAAAACCGAGGGTAGGCCTACGTTGGGCAAGTGGGGTGGTATCTCAACCTCCATCACTATTCTGGGGTACTGGATCTAGGAGTATTGTAAATCAGGGCTTGCCTGTATGTATGTACAGTATATACATACTGTAGTTATATATAGATAGATAGACAGATAGATGGATATTATATAAGATATATATATATAAAATCCTGATTTATGATACTTCTAGATACATACCTCTAGATATATCTTTAAACTGAGTGACTTTTTCTGTCTGAATGTTGGATTGAAACGGGGATGTGTCATGTCCCCATCGTTGTTCAATATAGATATGGATGGGGTTATAAAAGAGACACAAGGTAGGGCAGTGGATGTTGAAGTGACCCTAATGAGAGAGGGTAGTGTTTGCAAACTCCCTGTACTGTTGTTTGCAGATGATACTGTATTGTTAAGTGAAGATGAAGGGGAACTGCAAGGCTTGGTGAATGAGTTTGGAAGTGTGTGTAAAAAACGTAATCTAAAGGTGGATGTAGGGAAGTGTATAGTTAGGGTCTTTGAAAGAATTGAGGCCAATGAATGTACAGTTAAGCTGGATGAGGAGGAAATGGAAAATGAGTGCATTTAAGTGTTTGGGTAGTGTGATGAGTAAGGATGGAAATTTAGAAGGCGAAGCACTTGAAATGGTACAAGTGGGAAGAAAGGTTGCTGGTTCTTTGAAAGCAGTTATGAGGAGCAGGGAAGTGAGCATGGGAGTAAAAAAGTCTCTGCCTGACAGTATTTTGATACCAGCTAGTGTGGAAGTGAAGCTTGGACCTTGTTGGAAGGACACAAGAGTGAAAGCAGTGGAAATTAGTTGTTTAAGAGGAGCATGTGGAGTTACGTGGAGAAACAGACTGACAAATGAGTAAATGAAGGAGTGTTGTGGTGTGGATGTGGATGTGGATGTGATAGATAGTATTAGGAGAAATACATTGAGGTGGTTTGGCCATGTTGAGAGGATGGAGAGCGAGAGACTAACGAGGATAGTATATGCGAGTGAGGTGGAGAAGGGGAGAGAGGGAGGGGGAGGCCAAGGATGAGATGGAGGGATGGAGTGAAGAGGTATATGAGAGAGGGGGATGTGAGCTGGGAGCAAAGCAATGAAGTGGCATTGGACAGGGCAACATGGAGGTGATTTTTTTGTGGCCACCCTTTGTGGGATTGAGGCGTCTGGTAATAGATAGATAGATAGATGGACAAAATAACAAAATTGCAGTGAGAATAAATGGTGTTCAAGAGTAAAACTTACCTTCATATAACTTCCCATCATCCTAGTGCAAAATTTTGCTAGCACCTTGCAGGAGTTAAGCATACATCTAGATGTAGAATTTAATGAGCTTTCTTGTTGATTTTGTAGAATTTTGATACAACCAATATTATTCGAATAAATCGCCAAAACCATTAAACAGTCACGGGTCAGTGCATGCAGCGCAAAGGAGGGGAGGGACTGAGGGGGGTGGGAACTGGAGGGCCTGGCTAGCAAGGTGGGGAGCACGGGAGGGTATGGAGGTGGGACGAAAGGTAGGCTGTGGGCAGGATTTTCACCCTTCTGTCACGAGGCGGACAGACACTTTCACCTGACTTGTGGCATGTGGTCTGACTTACATGCACGTTGGCCATTGGGAAACCCAACTTTCAGGTGGCCGGGCAACTTTGGATTATTCAGTGTAGAGGTGGAGAGATGTTTTCACCTGACTTGTGGCTTGTGGTCTCTGTTAGGTGCGTGGTGGCAGTTGGAAAAGGCTAATCTTGGTGGCCATGCGACTTTGAACATTCGGTGGGGATGCATATGGACGGTTGATATTACTTGCGTGATGGAGGTTTGTAGGGAGTGATCGGACCAGCATGCAACTTTGACCATTCAGTGCAGGGACGAATGGATATTTTAGCTCAGGTTGTGAGATGCGGCCTATTTCCCGTGCACAGCTAGAGCCCAGTGGCCACGATACCAAATGTTTGAGCATGTCGGCTGGTCAGCTGAAGTTCTTGGGGACTTTTACATCCAGATAATAGGAAGTAAATTTTGGATAATGGTTTAATAGAACCAAGGTTCAGTATCCGGATAATGAACAGGTCTGGATACTGCACGTCCAGGTAAATGAGGGATTACCTTATATATAATATAAAACAGCGTACTGAAAGTTTTGTTTAGCATTCATGTTTTCTTTTCCTTATTTCTGTTTAGCAATACTTTACAGTTGTGTAAAGTGAAGACTCTCTCTCTCTCTCTCTCTCTCTCTCTCTCTCTCTCTCTCTCTTTCTCTCTCTATCAGTCAGAGTGTTGTCTCCTGTGAAGTACCCATTGTTGAAGTGCATTTAATCACTAACATTAGTACTAATATTTATAAACAACTCAGCATAGGAGAGCGTTTAGTCATAGGACTGTTACGGAGATGTAAAGTTCTGTATTAAGATTGCTTTTATATTGATGGAATTTGCAAGTTACACTGCATCTTTATCTTTGTTATTGTTGAATTACAGGTGAATAATATATTATTGTGTATTTTACTGCTTGATAACTATTGTATATATTGTATTTGCATGATCCTTTTATAGTACAGTGGTTTCTTGTTTACCTAACAAGAATTAACTGCATCCTTTGGTCTGATCTGTACACAAAACAGTAAGATATTACATGCAAAATATATGTCCATACAAATTACCATGGGGTATCAGTACATACCTTGTATCTGAACAGTGATTATCAGGTGCAGAATAATGCATTAAGAAATATGTCCACTCACATCTGCAAAGATCCAAGTAATTATGAATAATACCCATGCCCATGTTGCACAAATTACTAATTCTGCTGCACTGGCATCCTCTAACACAGATGCTCTGAGGTCGAGGCTTGACTACGGGCCGGGCCTGGGCATGAAGAAGTCATCCAGCCTAGAATCCCTGCAGACTATGGTGCAGGAGGTAATGAAGCTGTGCTTTTACTGTCACATTAACCAGTAAGCTCTTTAATTCTTCCTCCAACTGGGTATTTATACATCTTTGTTATGTCATGTAAATCATCATTTTGCTAATTTCATTAACATAAGGTTTTAGTGGGATATTTATTGTGGCTCATACATAAATTAGACATGTGAGAGTGCATCTGGCAAACTGAATGAAAAGTTTTACTGGAATTAAGTAAAGAAAGTTTATAGATTTAACTCTTTGAAATATGTGGCATATTCTAGTGCTTTATTCTTGCTACTTTCAGATAATTTTATTCATTTTAGTGGAGACCTTTTGTTATGTAGGGCTCAGTGACAACCAGCCCCCTACTTTGAAAAGCCTCTCCCAGATTGAGTATAATTATTAGGAGGTAGCAGGAATGAAATAAAGAATATGTTGTCAGATTGATGAGCTTGAGTATCACAAGATATCTAGCATTCTACATATTACATAATCTGTATGAAAATCGTATGTGATCTGGAATCTAGTGAAAGCTTAACCCGTTAACTGCGCATGGTGGTTTTTTTGGAGGTGTCTGTGGTGCGCAGACATAGGGGTAAAAATGAAATTTCCCAAAGACCAAATTTTGTCTTAGGAATTGAGAGAACACATGCCAAAGTATATAGTAACGAAATATTAGCTCAATATTTACCTTGGTAAAGCCATGGATGAACACTGAAGTGTCTGATTCCCTATTGGAATGTATGGTTTTCATTTTTCTGTTTCGGTTTTGGTTTTGAAGGCTCAAATATGCTTCCATGGGTCGGCCTTGGTCACCATGGCACTATATTCGAAATTCACCTGTGCAGCCAGGGCTGTATTGAGCAGTCGCACTCGGAACAGCTGAGGCTGTATAGAGCAGTTAACGGGTTAATGATGCCTGGTTGAGGAGCAGTATAAATCCTTCAGTATATGAGTTGCACAAACATTTGGTACCTTTTACCCCTTTCTGGTCAGTGTCTTACCAACAATGTGAGTTTGATTCACTTTTCTGAAACTGTTACTCTAGACATCTCTGCAACCTGTTTGTATTACAGTAGTTATGGAATACAAGTTTTATTCACTTCATGCTCAGACAGTTAATTCATACAGCTATGTTACGTAAACTGTTGCTGATCTTTTCTGGTGCCTGCAGATTGCACTAGAGGAGGAGGGTCAGAGAATGGGGTCTGGGCGGGTACCTAGAGGCCGAGGCTGTAATGAGAGCTTCAGGGCTGCCGTTGACCGCTCATATGATGTTCCGTTGAATGCACTCAGGGCCAAGATGGAGACTTGTGAGTATTTATGTGAAGGAAGCACAGTTTTTTTTTGCAGTTACTTTACCAGTATCAGTTGTACAGAAAAAGTTGTGATGAGCTGGGGACACATTACTGGTGTATAGCAAGAACTTACTGTGTTAGTGCTTTGAATAATCTTGAGCAGTGAATGAATTTTGTAGAGCAGAGAGACTGAGATGTGCTGAGAAAGCAGTTGACCCAATGTGTATTGTACTATATTCAGTTTGATATGGTGTGCATTTAAGGTGCCATCATAGTAAAAAATCTGCAGACGCTTTTCTGCTGGCATTTTTGGTGGAAGATGTTACATGAAATATGTGTGATAGCACTATGAAGAACAGAACAAAGCATCTTAAAAAGGAATTGTACTTCTGACATTTTAGAAGGAATGAAAAATATGGAGGGCAGGACATGCAAATGGCTAGAAATTGTTGGGGAACTTTTTCTCTTGATAGTACAAGAGGAAAGGAAAAGGTAGCAATACCCGTGATTCTTCGATATACACTGTTTTGTAATTTCTTCTGTGCTAGGATTATGTTCCTTTTTGCCACATGTTAGTTAAACTTCATACAAACTTTAATTAATAAGCATATTGTTAAACATCTTGAATCCAACAACTTAATTAATGATAGACAATACGGTTTTTGCCACAAAAGATCCACCATTGACATACTCAATCTCTTAACTCATACCATCCATCAATCAATTGATCTTTTTGGAGAAACTCATGCAGTAGCTCTTGATATCTCTAAAGCTTTCGACAGAGTATGGCACCGTTCCCTGCTGTCCAAACTCCCTTCCTATGGAGTAACGTCTTTTGTTCCTTTGATTTCTTCTTATCTTAGTGACAGGAAAATAAGAGTAAAAGTAGATGATGTATATTCGAATTTCCACTCAATCAACGCCGGCGTGCCGCAGGGATCAGTTCTGGCGCCAACCCTATTTCTGGTTCATATTAATGATCTCTTATCTGTCACTCACAATCCCATTCACTCATATGCAGATGACTCAACACTACATAGTTCATTCACACTCAGACATCCATTTACAAAGTCTAATATCTCTACCTCTCAACTCAATACAGCCATCTCCATAAATCAAGATCTGTCTACAATCAGTGAATGGGGACAAAACAACCTTGTCTCTTTTAATGCTAGTAAAACTAAATATATACAGTTTACTAATAGACAGATATTGCCAGATTCGTACATTACCTTCAGTGCTACTAGTATTCCCATCTCCAAAAGTATTGAAATTCTTGGTGTCTCACTTAACAGTGCCCTCAGCTGGACCTCTCATGTCAGATCACTTGCTAAAACGGCCTCAAAAAAACTTGGATTATTGTACAGAGTCCGTAACTTCTTCGCCGATGAGCAGTTAGCTATAATTTATAAGAGTCATGTGCGCTCTCAGCTTGAATATTGCTCACCCTTGTGGAATGGTTGTGGAGAGGTTGCATTAAGACAACTAGACAAAATTCAGAATAAAGCTGTTAGAATCATTAACAACCCTGCCATTACATATAAACTACCTCCCCTGCAAGTAAGAAGGAATGTTGCCTCCCTTGCATTATTTTACAGATATTTTTTTGGCAAATGCTCAGACGAAGTTGCGTCCATGGTGCCACCTCTCCATGCCTTCCCTCGTGCTACACGGGCATCTGGTAGCGCTCATGACTGGAATGTCACTCAACCATATTGCAGAACTTCTGCCTATCAGAATTCTTTCATTCCCCGAACTGCATCTCTCTGGAACTTGCTTCCCCAGAGTTGTTTTCCTCCAAATTTCAACCTACAACTGTTCAAGTCTAACTGTTACAGATATTTTATGAACAGAGGACACCAGTAATCTGGTGTATGGATTATTTTTTTTCTCCATTTGTTTTTCCTTCCTCCGTTCTGTTATAAAAAAAAAAAAAAAAAAAAAAACCCTGGTTGTTTTGACATGTTATTTGAATAGTAGAAACCTAACGGGAGAGAGAGGAGCAGTCAGGGAGAAAAGCTGAAAGTCGAGAAGCTGAGGATCAAAGAAATGGCAGATGAATACAGGACCAAAGTAGAGGAGGAGTTAGAATCAGTGAATTGGAATGAAATGGATCTCGACAGCCTGTAGAATGCATATAGGGATTGCTCGGTTAGGAATGCTAAAGCAATGTGTGGTGTGTCAAGAGTAACAACAAAGAAGAAAGGTATGGCATAGTGGGATGAAAAGGTTATGAGAGCAGTGGAGGAAAAGAAGAAGAAGTGGGTAGAGAGTTTACAGGACACTGTTTCAGTTGAAGTAAGAACTGTATATTGAGAGCAAGAAGCATGTAAAATGACTAGTGAAGAGGAAAAAGAAGGAAGCAAATGATGTTGTGGGAAGAAAACTGAATGCAAATTACTCTGAAAATGGGAAGTTATTCTGGAAAGAGGTGTAGAAATGAAAGGTGACAGCAGAAAGAAATGTGAAAGTGTGAAGGATGTAAGTGGTATATTATTAACCCATGGGGGTGAAGTAAGGACCAGGTGGAAAGAATATTTTGAAAGCCTGATGAATAGTAATAGAGAGAGCAGAGCCACTGTATACATGATTGGTTTTGGGGGTGTGCAGAGAAGGATGCAGTGCCAGGAAACGTGAGACTCGCACAGGTGAAGAACGCTATGAATTGGTTGAAAAATGGGAAAGCAGCTGGGGTAGATGAGGTGTATGCAGAGATAATTAAGTGTAGTGGAGAGAGCAGAATGTAGTGCTTGTTGGAGATATGTAAGAAGGCATAGATCAGTGAAACTGTGCTAGCAGAATGGAAAAGGCTATGATTGTGCCCCTGTACAAAATTAAAAGTGAGTGAAGTGAGTGCAAGAATTATCATGGCATAAATTTATTGAGTGTTGTTGGGAATGTATATGGAAGAATTATTTTAGAGAAAGTAAGAGAGATATCAGAAGTCCTAGTGACTGATGAACAGGGTGGCTTTAGGAATGGCAGAGGATGTGTGGATCAAATATTTGCAGTGAGACAGACAATGGAGAAGGCTTGTGAGAAGGACTAGAAGGTGTTTATGGCATCCATGGATCTGGAAAAAGCATTCAACAAAGTAGACAGAGAAGGTTTGTGGAAGGTTTTGTGCATGTATGGTGTACATGGTAAGCTGCTAGGTGCTGTCAGTTTTTATGATGGTTGTGAAGCATGTGTAAGGGTAAGTGGGCATCTAAGTGAATGGTTCATGATCAGTCTGGGCATGCAACATGGTTGTGTGATGTCCCCACAGTGGTTCGGTGTATATATGAATGGGGTGATGAGAGAAGTAAAAACACAAGTAATGGAGAGAGGGATGGCATTGGTAATGAATAATGATGGATGGAATATATCAAATTTGTTTTATGCTGATGACGCAGTACAGTAAAACCTTGCTATAACGGACTAGTTGGGGCCCAAGCCATTCTGAAAAATGCGATTTTCCAATAAAGGCAACATCCGAACTTCCCCCTGCTATGCCAGACTTTTTCCGATATATGACATTAGTCTGGATTGCACCGAAGATTTTTAAACTGTTTTCACTACTATTGCTGTACTGTACTGTATTATAGCTACTGTACATTCACTACAATAAACAAATGGTATAATATATATGATAATACTGTACTGTACACTCATAAACATGTCTTTTATTTACCCTGTTGTGGTGAAAATAGCTGAAGTGGTCAGGCAGTCCGGACTGCTTCTGGCTTTAATGGACTTTTTCCGATATAAAAGAATTTAGTCCGGTAGCTCCTCGATTCCGGTAAAAGTGAATTCCGGTCAACTGAAGTCCTTTATATTGAGGTTTTACTGTACTACTTGCAAATACTTACAAGAGCTTGGCAGACTAGTGCACAGTTTTGCTGATGTCTATGAGAGTTGTGCCTTGAGAGTAAATGTAGAAAAGAGTAAAGTGATGGTTACTGAGAGAGGAGGTGACTCCCAGTGTGATGTTCCGGTGAATGGAGAGAGACTGGAATTGGTGAGAGAGTTCAAATACCTAAGTACAGTGATAGAAAAGAGAGGAAAATGTGCAAAAGAAATGGAAAGCAGAATGACACAAGGAAGGAAAGTAGCTGGTGCTATGGGGAGTCTTGTGTGTTCAGCTGCACGAGGCTTACATGAAGGAGTGTTAGTCCCAGCTCTAACATATGGATGTGAGACTATGATGTGGCATGAAAATGAAAAGTCAAGAGTGAAGGCAGTGGAGATGGGACTGCTGAGGAATGTATGTGGAGTACAGAGGGTGGGAAGGATATGAAATAATGTGATTCATGAAAGATGTGGAGTGAGGAAGTCTGTGGACACCAGAATCAAAGATAGTGTACTAAGATGGTATGGTCATGTGGAGAGAATGGGTAACAACTGAGTGGTGAAAAAGGTATATCAGTGAATTTGAAGGAGGGAGGAGGCGAGATAGGCCAAGAAGAAGGTGGAGGGGTATGGTGGATGAGTGTGTGAGGAAGAGAGGTATGGAAGTCATTGAGGCTAGAGGACTGACAAGAGATTGAGCTGACTGGATGAATGTTGTGAGAAGAGGTGCATGATCAGGGATTTGGCATCCCATTTTAACATGACAGCGTCCAGATTGACTCTAGGATACGTTTAAGTGAAGCTACAAATTGCGGTGAAAGTTTTTGGCATACCAGATAGAGCCAGGATTCCGGGGGCTTGAATGATGAGTGAATGGAAGCGTGACCCTTTGGATTGGGCAAACTTGGGCTGTCTGGACATTGCTACTCCTCACCCTGCCATAGGGTGGCAAAGGAGGTCTGGATGATGATAGGTGATGATGCTAAACCTAACAAGAATGGCTAACTGGGTTATCAGTATCTGATTATACATGATGGATGTTAAGCAAAGAATTAACTTAATCAGCAAACACATATCTTTAATTACCAGCTGCGATAGCGAAGCTGTTGTTGTTTTCAGTTTGTCTGTCTCTCTGTGTGTCTGCTAGCATGATAACCGTACAATCACACAAAATATCATCACAGAATTTTACAGGTGTGTAGTAGGGGTGAAAATCTCAGATGAGTTTGAAATTGGTGAAAGTTGGTTGAGGTCGAGGTTGTGTTCCAGGTCGCACTAGATAAGTATTAGCTCGTGACTGGTGTGATTGGCCCCCCCAAGGGCCTCTAGTATTCAATTTTTTTTTTTAATAATAATAATAATAATAAACTAGAGGCCCCTCCAAGGGGGGAATCACACTAGCCAGAGGCTGATACATATCTAGCATGGCTAGGAATATGACCTTGACCTTGACCTACTTTTACATATTTCAAACTCATGGGAGATTTATATCACTACTATACACTTTTAAAATTTTGTGATGAATGATATCTTGAGTGGCTGCAAAGTTATCTGGCTAACAGACACACAGACCTTGCCCTAATTTCACCAATTTTGAATTCGTAGGAGATTTTCATCTCTATTACACGCCTGTAAAATTTTGTAGTGATATCTTGAGCGGTTGCGAAGTTACCATGCTAACAGATACACTGACAGACAGACAGACTAATTGAAAACAACACCAGCTTCGCTATTGTGGCTGGTAGTAAATAGGTTACATTATATCAGTACTCTAATAAGGTTAATGAAGCATCTAATGGTTGTATGCTACCCATGAGCCTTCTTTTTATTATCTTTGTAAACTGCTCAGTGACAGTGGCCTCTACCAGTCATGTAATTATAACTACTCCTACAGCTACCACAAGTTGACTTAGGACCTCCCCACGCAAGGTATTAAAAACCACAAAAATCATAGTATATCACAATGTTTATTCATGAAATGCCATTCATTAATATGAAATCATGTTTCCATTATTTTTCAGGACCAGTTGGATGCATTTTGGCATGGAATCACTTAGATCTCTAAAGTAATCTGAGGACATTTCTTGGCATCAAACATTTGTCACTTCAGTGTTGAGGTTGTCCAGATTGGGTGTCTTCTTCTCTGCCATGATTTTCTTCAACTTTGCCCAGCAGTTTTCTGTCGGATTTAGATCCAGACTGTTGCCAGGCCAGTCAAGGGCCTCAATTCGATAATCCTTAAGCCATATTGTCACTTTTCATGACTTGTGACGTGGAGCTGAATCATGCATGAAAAAGTTGCACCCATGAATAGCAAAAAAGTTTAACAAATGATCTTTCAGAACTTAAATGTACCAACCACCATTCATCAAGTTCTTAGGAAGAAATAGAGGCCTTCCCTTCCCATTTCACCTGAGAAACACCCCCATACCATTACTGATTCTGGGTGCTTAATAGTCAGCACATGTAAGCAGGGTCATGTCGACTAGGGGAGGCAGAATGACAAAGCTTGGCAGAATGCACCCGGAACACTTGAAATGTGCTTTCATTGGAAAATATAACTTTTCTTCACCCATCCGATGTCCAGTGTGCATACTTCTTGGCAAACTGAATGCGCTGCTTCTTCTTGCAGTCAGTGAGAACTGGTTTCTTGGCTGGGTGCGGCTTAGCAAACCCAGCTTCTCCTGCAAGCACCCAGAACACTTGAAATGTGCTTTCATTGGAAAACATAATTTTTCTTCACCCATCTGATGTCCAGTATGCATACTTCTTGGCAAATTGAATGTGCTGCTTCTTCTTGCAGTCAGTGAGAAGCAGTTTCTTGGCTGGGTGCGGCTTGGCAAACCCAGCTTCTTCTGCAAACGGTGTTGGATAGTTCGAATTGAGACGTCTTGTAAATCTGGAGATGCATTCTCGTCAATTCTGCTGCTGTCAGTCAAGGATTCTTGATTACATCCCTCTTCAGAAGCGTATCTGTACCTCTGGAAGTCATCCTCTTCTTTCCACTGCCATGCTTGTGCTCTGGTACAACATCAGGTGGCAGGCTGCGCGCTGCAGTAAGGATCTTTATGACAGTCAACATTGCGTGTCCAGTTCGTTCACAAATCGTGTTGATAGGGACATTATCCTGCCTCCATGCAATGATACGGACCCTCTCATCCCTTGAGCAGTACTTTCCAGGCATGAAAACTCAACTCTAGGAAAATAACAGAGCCAACAGTAGTGCATACGAAAAAAGAGGGAGGTGCAAGCTCTGAGCGACTGGAACATATATTCCCACTCTTACTTCTGGGCAAGCACTGACGTGCTGAGTGTTTCGCCACCTCCTGCCAACACCAGAGGAGTTGCCAGTTACTTCTTGCCCCAAAAATTCACTTGGTAGAGGTGGAAACACAAAGCAAAGACAGACAACTCTCCTATAGTAGTTCCGTGTGTAGGTCCTAAGTCAATATGCAGTGGGTGTAGATAAAGCAGTGCAGCTGGCATTGTCAATCTATCTATCTATTGCCAGACACCACAATCCCGCAAAGGGTGGCCATTTGACACTGAGTTAGTTGTTTTACAGGGAGGGGCACCAACCCTCCACCAACCCACTTGTTGACACGTAGGGAGCACGTATGGTTTGGTTATATGGTTACCACCCAGCGTTGTAAATGGTTTTTTGGCTTACAGGAAACCATTTGGCTTGTCACTCAATGTAAAGCCACCTGTAAAGGAAAGAAAGGGAATAAGAAGTGACAGGAAAGATAGGAGAAATAGGAAGAGAGGAGGGCAGGCACAGAAAAAGAATGATAAAAGCTAAGGAAGTAGGCAGCACTACATCAAGTGAGTGGATGATGGTCGCCACCACCTTTATATTTTAATTTCTTGTGTGATTGGATTCCAGGTAATGGTTTGGTGCAGGAAGTTTTGTGTGTGTGTGTGTGTGTGTGTGTGTGTGTGTGTGTGTATTTACCTAATTGTGATATACAAGATATGAGCTACGCACGTGGGGTCCTGTTTCTCAGTAAGTCAAATGTAGCTTTAAACTTATTTAAGTTTTTAGACTGGATGATCTCTTTGTCCAGGCAGTTCCACAGGTCTATACATCTATGAGGAACACTATATTTCTTAATATCTTTCAAGCAGCTTGGCGTCTTCAGTTTCATTCTGTGTCCTCTTGTTACTCTCTTATCCCATAAAAACAGATCTTCTTTGTCAATTTTATCTACTCCCATCATGGTCCTGAACACTGCAATCATGTTGCCTCTCTTTCTCCTTTCTTCTAAGGAAGGCAAATCCAGCTTTTCCACCCTCTATCTGTACGACTGATCTGCCAGACTGGGGACCATTTTGGTTGCTGTTCTTTGTATTCTCTCAATCTTATTTCTTTCTTTCTTTTTGTGTGGGGACCACACTACTGCTGCATACTCTAACCTAGGGTGAATCATGGCCACTATAAATTTCTTCATCATCTCCTCATCCATGTAATGAAAAGCTACTCTTATATTAGTCAGGAGTTTATATGTCTCTCTAACTGTCTTGTTGATGTGTTTTTCAGGTGACAGACTGTCCTGGACCAGCACTTCCAAATCTTTCTCTTCTCTCGCTTTTGTGATTGGTTCATTACCCATCAAATAATTCAGTGATGGCCTTTTGGTACTTTTTCCCATTTCCAAAATTTTACATTTTTTTGCATTGAATTTCATTTCCCTCATCTGGCTCCATTTGTGTATCCTATCCAGATCCTCCTGCAGCATTTTACAATCCTCCTCAACCTCTACCTTCCTCAAGATCTTTGCATCATCAGCAAACAGACTTGCGTAACTGTTCACTCCATCTACCATATCATTTATGTAAATCAGGAACATTACTGGCACCAACACCGAGCCCTGTGGAAATCCACTTGTTACTTCCCTCCATCGAGACATCCTACCCTTTATTACTGTCCTCATTTGTCTGTCTCTCAAAAAGTCTGTCGTCCATTCTAGGAGGTTCCCCTTCAGTCCTCCTAAATGCTCTAGTTTCCACATTAGTGTCTTATGGGGTACCTTGTTGACCTCCAAATCTAAATACACACAATCCACCCAACCATCTCTCTCCTGAAGCACGTCAGTCACTCTTGAGTAAAAACTCAACAAGTTGGAAACACATGACCTTCCACTTCTGAATCCAAACTTACTGTCAGCCAAAATATTCATCTCTTCCAGATATTTTACCCATCTATCTTTCAGAATTCTCTTGCACAATTTTGCAACCATGCTGGTTAGGGACACTGGTCTGTAATTCAGAGGTTCTTCCCTGTTGCCTCCCTTATAAATTGGTACCACATTTGCCCTCTTCCATTCCTGAGACACTTTCCTGTCTTCCAGAGAACACACAATTAAACTGTGAATCTTGTCCGCCAGTTGTTCTCTGTATTCCTTCAGTACGCAAGTAGAGATTCCAGCTGGTCCTGGGGCTTTCCATACATCTAGAATTTCCAGTAATTTATATACTTCCTGTACTTCCACCTTTATATCTTTTATCATTACATTTCTAGTCACTCCCGATCCTTCCACAAACTCCTTTTCATTAGTAAAAACTGATTGGAAACATTTGTCCATTATTTCTGCATGCATTGCCGCATCTTTATAGACCTCTCCTTCTACTTTCAGTGTGGTGATTCCTTCCTTTTGTTTCAGTTTGCCATTGACAAATCTATAAAACATTTTGGGTTCATCCTTACATTTGTCTATTATACCTTTTTCAAAATTCCTTTCATCCTCTCTACGTATTCTTGTGTATTCATTTTTAGTTCTTTTATATTCTTCCTCTGTTTTGTTGTTCCCTCTCTTTCTCATGTTGTTCCAAGCCATGTCTCTCTCTTTTTTTTGCTATCATACACCTTCTATTAAACCACTCCTTTTTCATGTTTTCTTTCCCTATTATTCTTGGCAAAAATTTGTCCACTCCTGAATTATAGAGGCCTAGAAAAATATCCCACTTCCTCTGTATCTCTCTTTTTTCTCTGAATTTTCTCCAATCTGCATTTTTAAAAAATTTACTCAATCCTGTAAAGTTTGCTTTCCCAAAGTTGTATCTTTCCTGCCCATAAAGCTCGTCTCTTGGTTCCACGTTCCCTGTTGTCACCTGGAACTCAATGACCACATGATCACACTTTCCAATAGGACACAGATATTCAAAGATTCTATTACATCGGGTTCTTTGGTAAACAGTAAATCTAGTCTTGCTGGTGTGTCCTCACCTCAGAACCTTGTCTCTTCTTTGACCCACTGCGTCATCATATTGTTCATTGTTATATTTAATAATATAGTGCCCCATGAATCTTCACTGCCTCCTGAGTCCCATTCCTCGCAGTTCACCTATTTACAATTGAAATCACCCATTAAAATTATATTGTTGCTTTTCTTAGTATTTTTCTGTAAATAACTAGCCATGTCTGACAACATTTCCTGGTATTCATCATCACTCCATGCTCTTGTCTTAGGGGGAACATACACTGCTGCAATATCTCTCTTGCTATTCTCTCCAGTTTCTGATTTCATATTTATCACTTCGACCCTGCCTTCTCCCATTTCCACAGTATCTATATTTATGTTGTTCTTCACTGCTATCATCACTCCTCCTCCCATTTTTTCTTTTCAGTCTCTTCTCCACAGTTTGTATTTATCATCTCCCATATGAAAATCAATATCTTCTCTTAACTTTGTCTCTACAAAGCACATAACATCAGGTTCATGTACCCTCAAAAAATCGTTGATTTCTAGTCTTGCCGATATTAAACCATCAGCATTAGTATATGCCACCTTCACATTATTTTTGATGTTTTTTATACCTTCTTTTCTCCTTTTGTCCGTCGGTACCACTTTCTTAATTGCTGGGGGAGGCGGTGGTTGAATCAGTAGAGAGGCGGCCTGCAGTCCTGATGGACCCAGGTTCGAATCCTGGCTGGGACAGGGAACAGTTTAAGGATTTGAATTTCATAATGCAGACTTTCCTGATCTACCAAATGACCCGCCGACATGTCGTAAAAATACCTCCGCTATTACCAATACACCAGTCCTGTATGAGACAGCCCTAGCATGTATTCAATATGGACGATGGGTGTTAGCGCCGAGGTGGTGACATGTGGAGATGTAGGAGGACTACTGGGCCTTAGGATAGGCTACTGCCCCCGAGATATAGGCCCTGAAGCCTTTGCCCAGAGTCGGACACATTAAAAATAAATAAAAAATAAAACACTGTCTTCTCTTCCCCCGTTCTCTGTTTGTGTTTTACCCTTGCTTGCTTTACTAGCTCCTTTAGCTCTTTCTTCCTCATTTGCATCTCTCCTTTTCCAAACATTTTTTAACCCTTCCTTGTCTGATAATTTCCATGTTCTACTGATAATTTCGTTTACTGTTGCCTGGGACTTAAACTTTACCTACAATGGCCTTGCCCATCCTTCCTCGTACTTTCCTAAGCTAAACACCTCTTCAGTCTCTTCTTGAGCTTCGTTGTTTTCCTCCATGATTACTTATATTATTTCTTTAACCTTATTCAGCTCTTCTCTTTCTCTTTCTGATCTTATTGTCATACGTTTTTCTTTAACTCCTGAAATTATTGCACATTTTTTCTTATTGGTACATCCCTAACTAAAGATTCTTTACTTCTCAGTACCCAAACCACTTCCCTCTCTACCTTTACCTTGCTTTGTTTTTCTATAATCTCTTTCAAATTTACATTTCTTTCTTCCTGAATTTTCTTCCACCCTTTATGTTGCTCCTTGATTTCTTTAATGTGCTCATCCTGTATTCTTGATTTGGATTCGTACTCGTCTAGTTTGCATTTCATCCTGTCCCTTTCTTCTTCCAACCTCTTATTCTCCCTCTTAAGCTGTTTTATTTCATTAGAGGCAGATTTATTGCTTACTTTTAATTCCGTAACTTCTCTTTCTTGTTCGTCACTGTATGTACAGACTTTTCCCTGTTTATTCCGTAGAATTGTGATCTCGTTTTCCTGCTCTATGGCCTGTTCCTTTAACTGTCTAATTGCTGTCCATACCTTTTTTATCTCCTGGACATTCCTCTCTGCTGTTTTCTCTACTTCTCCTAGTCTTGTTTGGTTCAACTTTAGACTTCCATTTCCCACATCCTCTTCAGTGAAGCCCTCAAATCCTCTCTCGCCAGTCGCACACAAAGCACCATCCTTTTCTGCCATGATTCAACCATATGGAGACTTTCTACTTCCACTATGTCTTGTTCTTTTTATGACCGAAACCATGGTTTTCCTTAACTACTGTCTGACGGGACCATCACTCACGCACTCATTTACATAATCACAAATAGGCTGGTCTCCTTTTTGTTGCTGATTCAGCTATTATTTCTCCACAATCCAGGAAGAAGTCCGTCTCTGTCGGCGACCTGTGTGTGTGTGTATCTGACTCTGGGCATAAGCTTCACAGTCTGCTACCAAGGCCCAGTAGTCCTCCTACATACCATACACCTTTACATGTCACCACATCAGCGCTAACACCCATCGTCCATATTGCATACATGCTAGGGCTGTCTCATACAGGAGTGGTGTATTGGTAAAAGCGGGGATATTTTTACATGTCGGCAGGTCTTCTGGTAGATCAGTAAAGTCTGATTTTAATAAAATTCAAATCCTTAAACTGTTCCTTGCCCCAGCCAGGATTTGAACCTGGGTCTGGTAGGACTTCAGGCCACCTCTCTACCGATTGACCCACCACCTCCCCCAATAGTTACAGGTTTAGGATTTTAAAAAGTGGAGGGGATGTATGTGGTGGAGGGGGGAAACAAGTGGAACAGTATGTAAATGAGAGAGAAGAAAGAAGAGGAGTAACTGAAAGCGTGAAAGTAATATGTAAGGACAGTATAGCATGAAGTTGATTGCATCTTTTCTTTTGTTGGGGATTCAGAGGAGGCTGAAGGCATTGATGATGATGATGGTGCAGTACATCAGCACAGTGTACTAATGAAATTCCTTTAAAAATTCAGTTTGCTTAAGTACTTAACTCAATACTCTGCCTCAACAGTAGCCGAAGAGGAGTCTGAATCTAGTGGATCTGGATTTGGTCGAGGTAACAGTCGACAATCATCAGTTAATTCAGCTGCTGCCCAGGATAACAGAACAGCACGTGGCCCTCCCGCCAAGCCTGGAAGAAAAAAACCTAGTATCTTCAAGGGCTTGGGTTCCATGTTCAGGTAAGAAACTATACTATTGAAGAGTGTGTATACTGTATGTAGTGCTTGAAATGGATATGATAAGAAATATATTTCATGAAAGATTTTCAGCCAGGAGGTCTGTTGATGATAGGAGAGAAGAGTGTATACTTAGATGGTATGAACATTTGGAGAGAATGGATGTAGGTAGGGTGATTGTGTAGATGGTGTGGGTATATGGAGAGAATGGACATAGACTGGGTGGGGAAAATGGCATTTATAAGTCAATTTGAAGATGGAAGGATGTTTGGGAGGCCAGGAAGGTGGATAGATGTGGTAAATGATTGAATGGGAAAATTTAGAAGTTGATGAGGCAAGGGAATTGATTGGGCATTGAGTTGTTTGGATGAAGTTTGTGTGGTTGGACACATAACAAGGGTCTGGCATTACTTTTTAAACTTGACATTTGGTGGATTGGCTCTGTCCGGTGACAGATATGTGAAAAGAGGATCAATAAAAAGAAAAAACTTAAGATTCTAGGGGTTCAGTGATGTGTGAATGATTTATTTGTCTCATATCACTGAGCTTGCAATTGATGATGATTTTATATATTTATATCCTTTGTTTCTAGGTTATACCTCACCCCATCCTTAGCTGGGAAATGATGAATGATGATCGTGTATAATGTGTTACCTGCAGCTTGTGCATGAGATGTCGTGGAGATAAGGAACAGATGATTAATATTGGTGAACATGTTACCATTTGAGTAATCAGATGAAGAGAATGATGAAAAACATTATAAAAAAGTGAAAATTAAATAATAAGTATATTTGGTTGTATGAGAAAGTGTGTGGAGTGTGGGTTGGGGGGGTACTGTTTGTATAGTACATTAGTAAACAAAGGCTAGGAAGCCCATTTATTAGATCTAGTACTCCATTTGTGACACACTAATAGAGAATTGATTCTGTAAAACCCTTATGCATTATCCAGCGCTCAAGCCATAGTTGTTTTTCATTTTTCAGTACATTCTACTACTTTTCATTTGACAATATAGGATTTGCAAATATTGTAGTTCAGATTCTTTTTAGGTTTGGCAAGCACCGGAAAAGTGGAGAAAACAATAAAGAGGCTGAGTGTCGAGCTGGGAGTGGTGGAGCAGGGGGTGAAATGGATGCAGCAGAGGTTGAGCGGTTAGCAGCAGCCCGGCGGTTACAACAAGAGGAACATGACCACATGCAGGAGCAGTACCGTCGCCTAATAGAGAGCACTGCTGCACGCTCACAGGTGCGTAATTGGTATTTAATGTTGGCAGTGTTAAGCAATACAGTATATTGTACCCTACGTATGTTCTCTGCATATAAGGGAATTCATTTGTGTGTACATGTGTGAGAGGTGAGAGCTGTGTCTGCTCGTGATTTTTGGGAGGATGCCTGTAGTCGCAGTGTAATGAGGTATTGGAGAAAGAGTGTCACTTTCTGCCATTGTTCTATTTCATTGAATTAGAGGAAAGTAAGATCAGAACACTGACTTCTATGTTTGATGGTCACAGCAACAGCAGCAGCAGCAGAGTGGTGGGTCAAGAGGTGTAGTACCAGATGAAGCAGGTGAACCTTCACGTTCTGAGCGGATGCACCAGTTGCGAGCAGAGCATCAGCGTCGCCATGCTCAGCGCAATCGAACCTACCCCACTGATGACTCTGAGGAGCGCTATGAGTCAGCCATAAGACAGGTATAGTAGACACAAAGTTTGGTTAAAGTCAGGGCTTGTGTTGGATTTTTTTTATTTTTTTTTCCCCCTCAATAAATACTTTGGTAAATTCTACATTTTGATGTTAACAGTGACTCCCACACAAAAAGTGGAAATGCATCATTTTCCCGTTTCGTAGTGTCAATGTGTCTTATTATTTTATGGAAGGAATTTGAGTTATCATGGCATATTTTGACTGGTTAGTTTACTATTCCATGATTTAAATTCATGACTGGGTTTTGTGATTTGCAGTTTTGTTAGAACCTTTTTGGTTCTGTGTTTTGAGTTCATTTACTACTGAATTTGTTGGTATACAAAGAGAGGTATATATAGAAAGGAAGAGAGAGGTGAAAAGAGTAGTAAGAGAGTGGATGAGGAATTTGGAAGGAATTTGATTGTAAGGTATAGGGAATGTTAGAAAATGTTCTAGAAAGAGGTAAAGAAAGTTAGACAGGGTGATAAAGAAGTTAGTTGGGGAGTGAAAGATAAAAATGATAGATTGGAAGTGGAGAAGGGGGAAGAAGTGTGCATATGGAGAGAACACTTTAAGGAATTGTTGAAAATAGAGAATGAAAGAAATGTGAGTATAAGTGGCTGGGGAATGGCTGGGAGGAGGAGGGAGGTGAGAAGAGAGGAAGAAATCAGTAGAATGTAAGAAATGGAAATAATGAAGAAAGTCAAAATGGGGAAACCCCCAGAAATTGATGGAGTGTGTGGTGATACAGTATGCTGAAACATGGGGGAGAGTTAGTAGTAGAATGGATTTGGAAGATGTGCAGATTGGCCTGGGGAGGAGGTAGAGTCGGGAAGGATTGGAAGTCAGGTATAATTATTCCCCAATACAAAGGAAAAATGGAAAAAGAAGTATGTGGTAATCACAGGGGCATTTGTCATAATGTAATAGGAAAAGTATATGGTAGGATACTTACTGACAGTTAGGAAAATAACAGAGGAATTAGTTGGAAAAGAACATGGAAGTTTTAGGAAGGGAAGAGGTTGTGTAGATCAGATATTCATTCTTAGGTCTTTAGTGGAAAAGTTCCTAGAGAAGGTAAAGAATTTGTATGTAGCCTTCATGGATTTGGAGCAAGCATATGACAGTGGATAGACAAGGAATGTGGAAAGTATTAAGAATATATTATCCTTCTTTCCTTCCATTCTCTTCTGTCTTTCCTTGTCCCTCTGCCTACAGGTGACTTTACACTCCCTCTTCTGTCTTTCTTTCCTTCATTCTTTCCACTTCCTTCAGCCTGTGGGTGACTCTACACTGAGTGACAAGCCAAATGGTTTCCTGTGCACCAGGAAACCATTTACTATGCTGGGTGGTAACCATATAACCAAATTTTGGCACCTGGTGGTTTAGTGGGTAATTATTGCACTCCAATCGGATTGAGCCAGTGAAGGTTTTTATCCAAGGGGTGGTTGGGGTTGATTGCTCATGTAATGCCACTCAGGGTGAGGCTGGTCACTCTCATCTCAAATGTCGGGACCAACTGCCTAGCCCCAGGCTCCTACGCTCCTCTTGGGGCAGTGTAGGATTGGATGATGGATGGACGGATGGAGTAATTGGGAAGCTGTTGAATGTTGTGAAGAATATGCATGAGGGTGCTAAGGCTGCAGTGCTTGTGGATAGTGAACTGAATGAATTTTTCTATTTGAGTGTTTGATTGAAACAGGGATGTGTTATGTCCTTATGGTTGTTCAGTCTGTATATGGATGGGTTTATAAAAGAGATACAAGGTAGGACAGTAGATGTTGGAACGACCCCAGCGAGAGAGGGCAGTGTTTGCAAACTCCCTGTGCTTTTGTTTGCGGATGTTATTGTATTGTTAAGTGAAGATGAAGGGAAGCTGCATGGCTTGGTGAATGAGTTCAGGAGAGTGTGTAAGAAACGGAATCTAAAGGTGAATGTAGGAAAGAGTAAAGTTATGGTCTTCGAGAGAAATGAAGCCACTGAATGTACATTGAGGCTGTATGAGGAGGAAATTGAGAATGTGAGTGCATGTAAGTACTTGGGTAGTACGATGAGTAAGGATGTAAGTTTAGAGGGTGGAGTGTTTGAAAGGGTACAACAAGGAAGAGAAGTTGCTGGTTCTTTGAAAGCAGTGATAAGGAACAGGGAAGTAAGCATGGAAGTAAAGAAGTCGCTGCATGACAGTATTGTGATACCAATCCTAATGTATGGAAGTGAAGCTTGGACCTTGTTGGACGGGCACAAGTTGAGAGTGAGAGCAGTGGAAATGAATAATTTGAGAGGAGGATGTGGAGTTACACAGAGAGACAGACAGACAAATAAGGACTTGAAAGAACGTGGTCTGGATGTGATAAAAAGCATTAGGAGAAATGCACTGAGGTGGTGGCAGTAGTTGTGCTAGGAGTTCCCTAGGCTGTGTGGCTGAACAACCCTAAGGCCCTAAGGATGGCAGAGACAGGGCATTTCCACAGAGCTCTCAAGGAGTGTATATGTTGTGTTGTTGATGCAGGTGTTTGTGTGCAGTGCAGTCTTCCATAATGTGCTTAATCCATGGATTGTGCAATTACCCTTTTTTTTTTTTCATCCCACCCTGTGGTGCACAGAAAACGAAGAAAAAAAAGTTCATTTTTTTAGTTTTTGTTTATTATAAACTTGAAAAAAAACATCCAGGGCATCATCTGGTGAAAAGAAGAAATCTCTCTCTCTCTCTCTCTCCGTCTTTGCGTAGAGCCATGCCTAAGTTTGCGTGGGAGTAATGGGAAAAAAAAAAAAAAAAAAAAAAAATTGTTATTATAAACTTGAAGATAAACTTCGAGGGCATCATCTGGTGAAAAGAAAAAATCTCTCTCTCTCCGCCTTTGCATAGAGCCATGCGTAAGCTTGCTAGGGGTGCAGTAGTTAACGGTGATGCACGGCCAGCACAGCCTGAGCTGTGGCTTACAACGTGATGTTATCCAGCCTGAGCTGTTGCTCGCAATCCACTGGCTAATAGTATGGGAAGCTATGTTGCATCCCGGACAGGCATCAGCCTCTTCTGATAACTCGAGGGCTGGATGATGCTCACATCACAGCTTGGCCAGGTGGACCCTGTCCTCACAAGGGAGGTAGGATTGAAAACGGTGGATATCAGAAGGCCGTCCATGCAGGTGTGTGTTGTCTTTGAGTGACTGAATGGAGCAGCGAGTGATTTGAGTATGGAAATGCATTTGGAAGCTGGTTTGAGGCGGGCGAGGGGAGAGAGATGATAGTATTTGTGTATGGTATCTTGTACTGGGTGTTGTTTTGATGTTCCTTGGTGTGTGTAGATGTGCTGCCATGTAATGTAGTGGATGGTGTGGGATTGTAGAGACAGCAGCAAGAATTTGTGTGCCTCTTTTGGTGTAGGTGGTCTGTAGGTGTAGTAGCTGTGCAGCCTGTGATTATTTTTAGGGCCTTGTTCAGTATGGTCCGTTGGGTGTTGTGATGTCGTTTAGTGGGATTAGAGGCCGAAGCAGGGCTTGCATAATATGTCACTGAATGTATATATTGTTTATGTACCGTGGTGGTGGTTTCTTTGTTGATCTTGAATTTGGCTCTCTCTTGTATTTTGTTTTTCTTTTGGAAGGAACAGTTTTGCGGGATCGTTGTCTTTGGTTCTTTCTTCCTCACAAAAAAAAAAAAAAAAATCTGAATGTTGTATGGGCAAATGACCTTAGAGCATTGAGTCTTAGTGTGAATTTATTTTTAATGTTTGTGGTTTGAGGTGGTTTGGCCAAGTGAAGAGGATGGAGAGTGAGTCAGTGAGGAGAGTGTATGTGAGTTAGGTGGAGGGGGGTAGAGGAAGGGGAAGGCCAAAGATGAGATGGAGGCATGAGGTGGAGAGGTACCGGTACATGAGAGAGGAAGGTGTGAGCTGGGAGTAGGGCAGTGAAATGGTGTAGGACAGGGCAACATGGAGACAATTTGTTCATGGCCATCCCTTATGGGATAGAGACCATAACCATTATTATTATAATTACATTTTTTTTTTTTTTTTACCCATGGATTGCAAGCCACAGCCCAGGCTGGGAAGCATCATGTTGTGAGCCACAGCTCGGGCTGTGCAGCCGTGCATCATCGGAAACTACTCCAGCCCTACACAAACTTACACATGGCACTACGCGAAGACGGAGAGTGAGAGGGTTTTTTTTTTTTTTTTTTTTTTTTTTTTTTTTTCCCCATCAGATGATGCCCTGGATGTTTATCTTCAAGTTTATAATAAACAGAAACTAAAAAAAAAAAAAAATCATTTTTTTGCACACCACGGGGTGGGATGAAAAAAGGTAATTGTGCAATCCACGGGTCAATAAAGGGGTGTTGAAGTGGACATATGAGGATTAACTGAGAGTAATGTAGAGGTGAGAGAGTGGGAGTGTGGATGGGGTTTATGTGCAGGAGTAGGTGAGAATGAGAGGGCAAAAGTGGGTAGATGCAATATTGTGTGCAAGAGATGGAAGAAGAATATGAGAGAGAATGGATCATTTGGTTCCAGGATTGTGTGGGTGAGATTGAAAGTGGGAATACAAATGCGGGTGATTGTGTGTATGTGTGTGTGTATGCGCCAATGCAAGATCATGCAAGCAGAGTGAAAGAAGAGTTCTGGGCAAATGTGGAAGTATACATGGAAAAGTTTGAGAGGTTTAGGCAACAGGTTTTGAGAAGGGTGGGTGGTGAACTGAGTGAACGGAAGACCATAATTGATTATGTGTGTGTGGATGAGAGAATGAGAAGGTATGTAATGGATGCAAGAGCATACAGAGGTTTGTGAAAGGGTTCAGGTGCAATGGAGGAAAAGAAGGAGGGATTGACAGGAGGAAGTAGTCCATACAAGGAGGGTAGAAAGGTTGCAAGAGGATGGAAAAAAGGCAGAATATAAGAGAGAAGTGGAGGAGTGATTGAGTAAGTACAATTTAGAGCAGGTGAGGGAGGTGGAAGGTGTGTGCAAGATATTCACAGAAGACCTGTGCAGCATGTGAGGTGCTGTGTGGGGTGAAGAGAAAACAAAAGGGGGTGCAAGGAACTGCATGGTGGAATGAAGAGGTAAGACAAGCATATAATGAGTGGATGGGAAGCAGAGGCATGGAGGAAGTTGAGAGACAGAAGAGAGAGCTATGAGAGAGTAAGAAGAGAGTAGATGAGGAATTTGGAAGGAATTTTAGTGTAAAGTGGAGGGAATATAAGAAAATGTTTTGGAAGGAGGTGAAGAGTTAGACAGGGTGATGAGGAAGTTAGGAAGGGAGTGAAAGATAAAAATGGTAGATTGATAGTGGAGAAGGAAGAAAAAGTGAACAGATGGAAAGAAAACTTTAAGGAACCGTTAAACAAAGAGAATGAAATAATGTGAGTATAAGTGGCTGGGAAATGGCTGGGAGAAAGAGGGAAATGAGAAAGGAGGAAGAGATCAGTAGGATGGAAGTTGTGGAAGCAGTGAAGAAAGTCAAAATGGGGAAAACCCCAGGAATTGATGAAATGTGTAGTGAAATGCTGATGGGGAAGAGATAGCAGTAGAATGGATATGGAAGATGTGCAGATTGGTCTGGGAGAAAGTTAGAGTCCCAGAGGATTGAAAGTCAGGTATATTTATTCCCCTGTACAAAGGGAAAGAGGAAAAAGGAGTGTGTGGTAATCATCAGGGCATCTGTCTTCTTAGTATAATGGAAAAGTACATGGTAGGATACTTATTGAGAGAGTTAGGGACATAACAGAGGAATTAGTTGGAGAAGAACAGGAAGGTTTTGGGAAGGGAAGAGGTTGTGTAGATCAGATATTCATTCCTTGGTCTTTAGTGGAAAAGTTTCTAGAGAGGGGGAGGAAGTTGTATGTGGCCTTCATGGATTTGGAGAAAACATATGACAGAGTGGATAGACAAGAAATATGGAAAATATTAAGAATATATGGAGTAGATGGGAAGTTGTTGAATGCTGTGAAGAGTATATATGAGGGGGGCTAAGGCTGCAGTTCTTGTGGATAGTAAACTTAGTGAATTTTTCTATATGAATGTAGGATTGAAATAGGGATGTGTCGTGCCTCCATGGTTGTTCTGTCTGTATATGGATGGGGTTATTAAAAAGATACAAGGTAGTGCAGTGGATGTTGGAGCAGCCCCAATGAGAGAGGGCAGCATACAGAAACTTCCTATACTGTTGCTTGCAGATGATACTGTACAGTTAAACCTCGATATATCAGAGTTCACTACACAGGAATTTGCTTTTATCAGAGGCCAGGAGCCAACCGGACTAATGTCTGATATTTCGGAATACTGTAAATTTAAAAAAATGCGACTTCAGTCTGGACCGGAGGAAGTATAAGAAAGTAGTCTGTATCAGAGTATTGTCCGCACGGTTTGTGTGGTCATGCATTGGTTAGTGGTGGGCTGGCAGCATCGCGACTTGGCTCAGTGTTACCAACCGTAGGGTAATTCAGCCTCATTTCCTGGTCTGTGGGGCAGTAGGGTGATTTTACAAAATGTTTGCAAAATGTTAGGTAATTACTGTACAGATTTTTTGTGTGAGTGGTACTTATATTGCTGCAAAAGATAAATGATATATTACTGTATACAGAAAGGGAATATGCAAAAAAAAAAAAGAAGAAATACTCATTTAAAAAGGGAATGGTTAAGATTGTAGCAGTTAGAATTTAGCAGTTATGTTTGGTTGTTCATTTAGGTTAGAAATAGGTTAGGTTAGGATAGATGAGGTTAATACTACTACAATTTAGCTTAAACCACTAGAATTTAATGATTATTTGTAGTGGTTCAATTAGGTTAGAATAATCCTAACCACTGCCTTTTGAAAATTCTCTATTATTCTCTAGAGTCTACTATGTCAAATGAAAAACTGCTTTAACAATAAGTAATAAGTCATCCATCATAACAGAAAATGCATCTCATGAATCTGGCAGCTGACAGGGCATCAGCTGTTCAGGCCCTAGTCTTGCACTAAACAAGAGAAATAAAATTTTTTTGGTGTTGCTATATCCATCCATCCATCCATCATCCAATCCTACATTGCCCCATGAGGAGCGTAGGAGCCTGGGGCTAGGCAGTTGGTCTCGACATTTAAGATGAGAGTGACCCGCCTCACTCATCCCTGAGTGGCATTACATGAGCAATCAGCCCCAACTACCCCTTGGGTTAAACCTTCACTGGCTCAATCCAACTGGAGGGCAATAATTACCCACTAAACCACCAGGTGCCAAAATATATGCTGTATGGTTACCACCCAGCATAGTAAATGGTTTCCTGGTGTACAGGAAACCATTTGGCTTGTCACTTATTGCAGAGTCGCCCACAGGCAGAAGGAAAAGGAAAGAATGAAGGAAAGAAAGACAGAAGAGGGAATGTAAAGTCACCCGTAGGCTGAAGGACAAGGAAAGAATGAGGGAAAGAAAGACAGAAGAGGATGGAAGGAAAGAAGGATGGAAGAGAGGAAAGGGCAGACACCCGAGAGCAGCACTACATCGAGTGAGTGGATGGTGAGCGCCCCCACCTACCACAGTGTTGTTATATACCGGCATATAAATAAAACAGTACCAGCTAGTAATGTTTTCATCCTAAGCCACAGGGTAATGAAGGGAAATGTAGGGTAATATTAGTGTCCTTGTAGGGCAGAGAGCTCTTTGGGGGTTGGCAACACTGGCCTGTGCTCTCAACCTGAGCCTCAGCTCAGTCAGACTCACAGTGCCCCTGTGGTAGGTAAACTCCTAGGCACTCTTACCATCTCTCAATTTTACCCCCTACGAATTACGAAATGGCTTCTCCTGCCCTACTGCTGCTGCTGCTGCTTATGATGATAATAATGATGTGATTACGGTGGTGAAGGTGATGGTAATGATGATGATGAGGGTGTGATTATGGTGGTGAAGGTGATGGTAATGATGATGATGATGACAGTTATGATGATGATGATGATCTATATAGGCAAAGTGAACATCTTTAGTTTGTAAGATCATAAATAGTAAGGTGTATAAAGTGTACAGTGCAGTATCTGAGGTGTTTAAAATTAAGTTGTAACAACAAAGTACAGTATTTTCCAAGTGATAAAAAATTAGAAAAGTGGTATACTGGTTTAGTATAAGTGCCTTTAAGTTTAATAAGTGAATCACCTACCTCTCCAGTACAATCATCTCGACTGTACAGACTCCACTAATGGACCACCTTAGCTATGTACACTACAATAAGGTAAAAGACATGTTTATCAGTATGCAGTACTGTATTATTATACATATAATACCATTTAATTATTGTAGTGGATGTATAATACATTACTGTACAGTACTGCAATGGTAACGAAAACAGTTGATGATGTCACAGTGAAAAACCGTTGGTTCGATCTGGGCTAATGTCAGACATGTCGGAAAAATTGTGGGTTAGTAAGGGGAAGTCCAGCCGTCGCTTTTATTGGAAATTCGCTTTTTTCAGACTGGCTAGGGCCCCAATTAGTCCAATAAATTGAGGTTCTACTGTATTGTTAAGTGACGACGAAAGGGAGCTGCAGAGCTCGGTGAATGAGTTCAGGAGAGTGTGTAAGAAACGGACTCTAAAGGTGAATGTAGGGAAGAGCAATGTTGTGATCTTTGAGAGAAATGAAGTCACTGAATGTACAGTGAGGTCGGAGGATGAGGAAATGGAAAATGTGAGTGATTTTAAGTACTTGGGTAGTGTGATGAGTAAGGATGGAAGTTTTGAAGATGAAGTGCTTGAAAGGGTACAACAAGGAAGAAAGGTTGCTGGTTCTTTGAAAGCAGTGATAAGAAATAGGGAAGTGAGCATGGAAGGAAAACAGTTGCTGCATGATAGTATTGTGATACCAGCTCTAACATATGGAAGGGAAGCTTGGACCTTGTTGGAAGGACACAAGTGAGGAGTAAGAACAGTGGAAACGAGCTATTTGAGAAGAGGATGTGGAGTTACATGGAGAGACAGACTGACAAATGAGGAAGTGAAGGAGTATTGTGGTGTGGATATGGATTTGATAGAAAGCATTTGGAGAAATGCATTGAGGTGGTTTGGCTGTGTGGAGAGGATGGAAAGCGAGAGACTGATGAGGAGAGTGTATGTGAGTGAGGTGGAGGGAGGAAGAGGGAGGGGAGGCTGAGGATGAGATGCAGGGATGGAGTAGAGAGGTATAAGGAGGAGTGTGAGGTGGGGGGAGGGCAGTGAAATAGTGGGGAACAGGGCGACATGGAGGCGATTCGTTTGTGGCCATCCCTTACGGGATTAAGGTGTTTGGCAGTAGGTAGATAGATAGATAGTGTGTTGAATTGGCATTTAGAAAATTTGACTAGATTTTATGAATATTTGAAAATAAATTCTTAATTATAGATAAACAGTCTTAAGATGGATTACTGATTATGTTGTAAGCTTTAGTATGCATTTTTCAGTACATGATTGGTGTGAATACTGTAGCCCACAGTCATAACGAATCAGAGAGTGCCAAAATTATCCTCAGTATTGTCCGTGCATTAATATTCTAAATGACGGCTCATATTATTTGAGCTTTAAAGTGGCAGAAATTAAGTGAAATGCATGAATAGTAATGCAACATTATCAGTCAACTGGTCACCTTGTAAACAAAATGGGTGCATCATCCCAGTTCAGATTTTTGCTCTGCTTTATTGATAGTTATCCTTCAGTATGATATGCTCATTACAGTTCTGAACATCTATCCATCATCTAATCTTGTGTTGCCTCATGAGAAGCATATGAGCCTGGGGCTAGGCAAGTTGGTCCTGACATTTAAGATGAGAGTGACCAACCTCACTCATCCCTGGGTGGCATTACATGAGCAATAAACCCCAACCACCCCTTGCATAGAAACCTGCAGAGGCTCAGTCTGATTGGAACGCCTTTATTGCCCACTAAACTACAAGGCGCCATTATTTGGTTATTTGGTTAACACCCAGTGTAGTAAATGGTTTCCTGGTGTACAGGAAACCATTTGGCTTGTCACTTAGTGTAGAGTCACCCATAGGCAGAAGGAAGAGGAAAGAATGAAAGAAATAAAGACAGAGGAGGGAGGAAGGAAGGAAGAGAGAAAAGGACAGCCGCCTGAGAATAGCACTACATCAAAAGTGGATGGTGAGTGCCCCCACCTACCTCCCACAGTTCTGAGCAACAATTATTTAAATTATTTGAGTTTTAAAGCTACAAAAATTTAGTAAGTGTGTGAACATTGATATAACTGCTGATGTGCTGATAGGATTGCATCAACCATGTTCAGTCTTGCATACCCAAATTGGTAGTTATGTTTAGTATGATCCATATATTACAATTCAGAAGGACAAACAGTATTTTTTATCTCTAAAAGTGGCAGAAATGTTGTGATATGTGGACATTAATATAATAGCACTGAGTCGTCTTAAAAGCTGATCACTTGGTGGGAGCTAGACCATATTGTTTTGACAGTCTTATGATATCACAATGTTTTATGCTCATTAGTCTTTCAGTTGTGGCTTATATATAGTAACTACAAGTATGTTGCGATGTTTTAGGCAGTTATGACCTTTAGGTTGTTGTTGTATCAACCTGTCTGTCTGGCCGAGCAGACCCCTGAACTGCAGGCAAGTAACTGCCTTTGCAGACCCATCCCATGCAGTGAATTGATGTTCCCTTGCGACAGACAGTACCATGCCACAGCGTTGCTCAGAGAATAGAGTGGAGGATTGGTTCCTGGATAGACAGCGCATTTGTGTCTCTCCACCCATTTAAAAGGAACACCATAGCAGGCTCCACTTCATCCCTTAAATTGAATATATGATTACAGCCCAGAGTTGTCAGTGGTTTCATAATGGACAGGAAACCATTGGACCTATCACACAATAGAGTGTCGCCTGAAGTGGAAAGAAGGATAGTAAAAGGTGATGTGAAGGAAAGGGAGAAGTAGGAATAGTGGAGGTCAAACAGAGATAGAATGAGAAAGGAGAAGGAAGAAATAGGCAACACTATATAAAGTGAGTGGATGATCGTCACCACACCCTACCATCATGAATTGTTAGTTGGCTGGACTAAGGTAGGGTTAGGTTAAGTCATGTAAGAAGACTCTAAGTTGGTCTCCTCACAAATCCTCATTGAATTTTATAACTTCTGGTATGCATTATTTTGCTGTATTTTGTATTTCTTTTTTCTAGTGCAGTCCGATCATATAAGGAGGGGTGCCTGCCTTGTATCAAGTAAACACATAAACAGGGATAAGTTAATAGATTTATGGTGCTCCCTCATGAAGTGCATACATTTCTGGCTAGGATTTCAGTAGCAATGCAAGTAGACTTCACTAGGAAGTTACAGGATCTGACCATGAGTGCTGTAGTGTGGTTTGAGCTGGTCACGTCACTCCAGGCAGACGTAGTTGTCTTCATAGTGTGTGTGTGTGTGTGTGTGTGTGTGTGTGTGTGTGTGTGTGTGTGTGTACTCACCAATTTGTGTTATAACAGGATTGAGTCAAGCTTGCAATGTACTGCCCTCTTTTTTCTTTTGTCGTACATTTCTGTAAACTTATGAATATTTTTAGCACACACAACCTCATCCAGTAGGCAGTTCCATGTATCAATGGATCATATTGGAAAACTATGCTTTCTCACATCCTTAGCTCCCCATGTCTTTTTAAGATTTTCTGCTGTGACCATGATCATCTGGTTACTGGTATTACATAGTTTTCCCCTGTCATTAACCTCCATATTAGTTACCCATTTTGTTACTGTACTTTGCACATCCTCAGTTTTATTCTTGTGTGTGTGTTTTTTAATGGGTGGACCAAACAATTGCTTCATATTCAAGAGTTGTTGTGATATAAGTTTTAATTATTTTTTGTTATCATGTCCTCATCTAGTCAGTATAGCTAATGGCTATTTTCATACTGTATTAGCTAATAGAGCACACATTTTCTTCATCATGTCACATATGTGATCATCAGGTGATATCACTGGGGTTCATAGTTATTCCATGATCATTCTCCTTTTCAGAGTTTTGTAGAGTGTGATCTTCCAATTTATATGCCTGTAGGAGTCTCTCATTAAATTTCTCGGATTGTATCACATGGCTTTTTTTTTTTTTTTTTTTTTTTTTTTTCCATTAAGCTCCATCTTCCAGTTTTTACTCCATTCAGAGAGTCTAGTAATGTCTTGGAGTTCTCTTAATGAAGCATTGTACTTGATAGATCTTAAAATTTTTCACATCATCAGCAAACACATTCACATAGCTGCCACTAACTAACAATTTCCACTGCATTGTTCATTTAGGGGAGGTGGTGACTGAATCGATAGAGAGGCGGCATTCAGTCCTAATGGACCTAGGATTGAATCCCGGCTGGGGCAGGCAACAGTCAAAGGATTTGAATTTCAGAAAAGCAGACTTCACTGATTTACCAGAAGTTCCGACACCATCTTATAAAAATAGACCTGCTAATACCAGGACACCAGTCCCGTATGAGACAGCCCTAGCATGTTCAGTATTCAGTATGGACAGTGGGTGTTGGCGCTGAAGGGGTGACATGTGGAGGCGTGAAGGAGGACTGCTGAGCCTTGGAATAGGCCCTGAAGCCTTTGCCCAGAGTCAGACACATTATATATATGTAATGTATGTATATATAAGGTGCTACCCAGAAGTTCCAGTAATTTGAATATTGTTGGAAAATAAGTTACCTTACCTCCTAGTTCCCACTGACGCCTTCAAAGTAGTCCCCTTGGACATACATACAGTGGTCCCAGCATTTTTTATCCATGAGTCCATGCATCCCTGGAAGGCTTCAGGCCTGATGGTCTTGAGCCCCTCCTGTGATTCTGTCTGGATCTCCTCAATCACCCATTCTGTCGTAATTTCAGCTTAGGAAACAGGAAAAAGTTGCAGGGGGCAAGGTCAGGCGAATAGGGTGGGTAGGGAATGACTACCATGTTAGTGGAAGCAAGGAAATGCTGGACAACAAATGATGTTTAGGCGGGGGCGTCGTCTTTATGCAGGACCCATTCCTTGTTCTTCCACTGTTCTGGACGTTTGTGGCGGATGTTCTCCCTCAGATGCTGCAAAACTTCACAGTAAAACTTTCCACTGGCGGATTGACTTGGTGGGACGAATTCCTTGTGAACAATCCTTGGATATCGAAGAAAACGATCAATATCGATTTGAAATTGCTGTGAACTTGACACGCTTTTTTTGTCCTTTCTTGAACCACTTGTACTAGAAAAATGTTCTGCTATGGGACATAGCATCATCACCAAAGGCTTGCTGAAGCAGCTGGTGAGTTTCTGCAGCCATCTTGTTGATCTTGAGTGTAGCCTGCTCAATTATCTTAGACAGGAATGACCAATTAGAGACAGGATGATAGTTTAACATGCTTTCAACATTGAGACCAGGTTTCTTGAATAGGTGACTGCACAGAGTTACTTCTAAGAAGCATCACTTTACTATTTTACAATTAAAGGCTGCTGCATGTTCATACACATCAGGCAGCTGTAATACACTAAATGAAGCAAGTGAACAGAATGTTTTGTTAAGGTCTCTGATATAACATTTAACTTTATTAACATCCAGTGGATTAAATGTGTAATCACATGACCTCTTGTGCAACATGACTGGAATTTAACTTCGAATACTTCTTTGAAAGAAATGTTGCCCAGTTTATTTCATACGAGATATCTTACTTGTGAAGAAGGAAGCAAAATTAGAAGCCAATTGGGCATCAGATACGGTGGTTGATTAAGCAGTCACATTCCTCTGATCAACATTATTCATAAATGTACCCACCTTTTGGGGGTGACCATCACATAAATCAGCCTTGTTTTGGTAATACGACGAGCTCTCACATAATGTGCAAATATTGTCCTCTGAAGGTCCCACTTTATGAGATTTTCGCATTATAAGGCCGTATGTTTACATGTTAAAGGGTTTCATGGTACCCAAGCCAGCCCCAGGTTCACCTTTTGGGGCAGTTTTTGAGGGTTTTTCCCAGGACATTTACCTCCCTAATAATGACATCATTACATAGAAGCACTGGAGGATTCCTCACCTTGAATTGAAGAGGTTGTGGGCTTCCTGGGGAAAGGGGGAGTGGGGTTCTGAGACAGGGCAGGACTCATACTGGTCCCCAGCATGGTCCTCTTGCTGTGCCAGCTCCATGGAGTCCTCATCTGAGGAAGAAGATAAATCCTGTACATTCACAATCCTCTGCTGCAATTCTTCTGCCTCCTACACAAACCCCCTAAAAATCAGGGGAATCCCAGACATAGCATCTTCTTCTGGCTCATGCTGCACTGGCATAAATCAAGGACGAAAGTATTGGGTGAGTAGAGTCAGGTGACAGTGTCATATTTTCTCTTGCCTTAGGTCTTCATATGGTTGCATTGCATGCAACACAGTGTCCAGCATTATCAGCCATCCGAACCTCATCCACTTCATAAACCATGATGGCTTCCTTGAGTGCCTCTGCTCCAGCCAAGCTGTTATTTATGTGACCCATGGTTATAACTGGTGCCAAGGTGCGTGCCTCAGCCTGATCCCCCTGCTCCTCTGCCTCATGGTGTTCCCTGTCGAACTCTTCAGTGCATTGTGTGATGTCCTCTGGGGCCATGTTGTCTTCCACAGTCTCGACCAAATCCTCCTCTTGCACCACCACACAACCTGGCATGGCTCTGCATGCTTGTACTGCTTCCTGCCGCACAGCCACCTTTACCAGCACACAACTCAGGTGCCAGCTTGTGCCAGACGTGGTTAATCGTTGCCACAGACACCCGATCCCACACCTTAAGAACGTTTGTGATGACATTCCTTAAGTTGTACCTTTTCCAAAAAGCGGCCACAGTTAAAAGGCAACACTGTGTAGGGTCAGGCTGAAGCTCATGAGAAGAACAGGACAACGGTTCAGCTGGGTCAGGCTGAGGCGAATGGGAGGGAGTTGGCTGGGGATCTGCTGGGACATCCAAAACCTGCTCATCGGACGCCTCCAGATCCTTGTCATCATCAGGCTATTCCTGCTGGAGGAGATGTTCCTCCTCACAATTGTCTGTGGCCTCTCTCAGATATTCAGACATGATGATCTCATAATGGTACTTCAAAGAAGTTATTACTTCCTGGTCTAGGGGTTGCAGGAGGGAAGTCGTGTTAGCTGGCAAAAACACTACCTTAACACTTTCATGCAAACCCTCCAAGTAGGCTAGGTGCCCTGGTGCATTGTCAAGCACCAACAGGATTTTAAATGGTATGCCCAACTCCTCACACCTTTTCCTTGCATCAGGAGTAAAATATTTATTTTACCACCTATTCAGTATATCCATAGTCGTCCACCCTGTCTTTGATTTCTCTCAATAAACCCCAGACTCAGTCATGTGTTTTAACTACTTAAAGCACATTTTTTTTTTTTTTTACTTTACTTACAGTAAATGGCCTCATCTTATATCCTGCAATATTGCAAGACAAAAGTAGAGTGATGCTTACCTTATCAACTTTTCTGCCCCTGCCTTGCCTGTGTACTTTCAAGATAAAGGTAGTCCTTGGCATCCTCTTGTATTGGAGACCTGTCTCATCTGTGTCATAAATTTGCTTAGCAGTGTAACCCCCTTTGCTTATGATTCTGTTTAACCCGCGGCGTCCCGTCGACGTACTTCCACGTCCTCACGTTATGTCACTGCCAATCCCGTTAACGTACTTCAACGTCCTGCAATTGCAAGGTTCATAATTTCCACAATTTTCAAAATTCGCGTGAGATTTTCGATTCGCCCACGTACCCAAGCCTCCCCTACCTGACGCCAGGCGGGCAGCGTCCCAGACCCCGCGTGACCTGCGCTCGCCCTTGTCTCGGTCACTCACCTGTTAGCAGTGACCCAGGTCAGACATGGCGCGTAAAGGTCTCTCAGACGACGAAATACAATCCGTCCTGGATGCCTTCACTGGAGATAGTGATTCTCCACTTGATGATGATGTGGTGGATTGAGATTATGTGCAGCCTGAGGAGGTCCCTTCACCCCGGTAAAAGCGGTATGTCATGTATCGTAAGGCAAGGGAAGGCCAGCCTGCACCCAAAACACCTGCATGGACCTCTCTCCATCCCCTAGAGAGAGATTCTGATGAGGACGAGGATGAGGACGATGACGATGACGGCAGCTTAGGACGTGATGTTGCCTCGTGGTTGGGGAAGGAAAAAATCTCACCCCGAGGATCAGAAGGTGGGGCGAGAAGGCAAATAAAGTATGGCCTAGTGTTTTGTCTGGGGAAAGCGAAAGTGGTGTGGTGGGAGTGCGGGGTGAAAGGGAAAGTGGTGTGAGGGAGGCAGCATGAGCGCGTGGTGCACGTAGGCCTAGGGGAGAGGAGGTGGAGCCACTCCCCAGCACGTCTTTCGCCATACAATATTCCCAAACTTCCTCCACACAGCCCCAGGATGTGGGGAAAGGAAGGAAAGGGAAGGGAAAGGGTAAAGGAAAAGGGAGAGGGAAGAGAAGTGCGAGTGATGAAAGGCGCCGCTCTCCACCTCCCCCACCACCACCAATGTTGCGTTGTGCCTTCAGCCATGTTTCAGGGAGTACCATAACTTCCTACACTACTGAAACTGTGTGGGATGGCGATATGACGCTCAGTATAATGGTAAGGCCAGTCAGTATGTGCTAAGTCTTATATAAACTTGAAACGGGTGTAATGTTTGCAGGAAAGTAATGTATAAGTTGAGAAATAGTGGAAGTTGAACGAAGTGATATGAAAACTACACCCACTGTATAAATCTGCGAAATATGACGCTCAGTATAACACTCTGGTCAGTAAATATGTGATAGCAAGAATATAAAGTGGAAACGGGTGTAATGTTAGCATGAATAAAACATATAAGTTGAAAAATAGTGTAAGTTGTAATAATTGATGTCACGAGTACACCCACTGTGTAAATCTGCGAAAATATTACGCTCAGTAGAACATTCTGGTCAGTAAGTATGTGATAGGAATTATATAAAGTGGAATTTGTTGTAATGTTAGTAGTAAGGTAATTTATAAGTTGAATACTAGTGTAAGATGAAACAAATGATATTGCGATAACACTCACTGTGTAAGTACACGCTAATATGACGCTCAGTTGAATCGTAAGGTCTGAAATTATGTGATATCAATTATATCAAGTGTAAACATGTGCAATGTTAGTGGAGAATTATTATATAAGTACAAAAATAGGTTGTAAGTTGAAATAGTAGTCATAGCAACTTCACCGTGTGTGTTATTATGGGCTATTATTACGCTAAATATTGACGTAAGGCCTGAAATGATCTCAAAACAGTTCTATAAAGTTGAAAAGTGTATAATGTTATTAGGAAAGTATTATGTAAGTAGAAAAAACACAATACGAGTTGAAACAATAGCCACAGCGAGTTCACTCACTACGTAAATAAGCGCTAACATTACGCTAAATGTTATCGAAAGGCCGGTGAATATGTAAAAACAGTTCAATAAAATGTAAAATGGTATAATGTTATTGAAGAAGTATTATGTAAGTAAAAAAAATGATATGTATCATGATTTTCGAATGTTAGCGATTCATCGTGACCAGTCTGCCCGATTTTGCTCGTTTCACACGATGGTACAATGCTTATTTCAGCTCTGTTTTTGTATAAAATCCAATTTACTCTTTTATCACATGTTTTTATGTTTGTAATAAATACATATCTACTTACTTTCATTGGTTTCCCGGACTTATAATACCATAGAAAACGTTAGAGGCTCAGACCACCTACAGAGAACACGGTGCCAGGTGTGACCAAGGCATACCTGTTTAGGGCAATTATGGACCCCAGGGAACAATTTCTTTGTGACTGACCATTGTTTCTGACCAAAAGCGAAAGTTTTAGCAAAAAAAATTTGGGTCCAAAAATGGTCGGGATTGGGGGGTACCATTGGTGAGAAAGTGGTCGGGACGGGGCGGGTTAAGACATCTGTGAACGTCTCTGCTGCTCCAGCATCTGCTGACTCACGTTCCCCTGTCACCTGTACTCTTTTCAAATCCTTCCTCTTCCGAAACTTGGCAAACCAACCACTCGACGCCTTAAAACTTCCCGAGGGTTGGGACAGCTTACGGCAAGCTACAGCATACAGGTGGCGGGACATCCACCTTATGTTGATGGAGTCAATTGGAACTCCTTCCCTATCCTTTGGGTTCAAGTACATGACCAGAACCTCTCCATCATGGTAAGTATAGGATCATTCACTTGAATCCTCTGGTCCATTGGAGATCCCTCATAGGCCTGCACAGTCTTCATAATGACATCCTTCCTCCCCAGGATCATACAAATAGTTGGCTCATTGACTTGATATACCTTGGTGATGGCACAGTTACATTCTCCTCTCTCCTTCTGCTTGATGACATCAAGCTTCTGCTTTTGAGTCAGACTCTTTTGACGTCACGCTGGATCATGGTGCAGTGGCATGTTCGGGCTGGGTCAGGTGACCATAAAAAAGAGCAAAGATAACCCACAACATGTGTGGAGCTAGAGTGCAGGCTTGGCTCAAGTTGGGCAGGAATGCTCAGTTGACTGTGGCAACACCCCGTGGAGACACGTGACAGCCGTATATCATTTCCTGATGCAACCCATACTATAACAGTTGCTGCCTGCATTATGTCTGTTCCCACTGCATTATGACCAATTTTTTGTGTAATGGCTGTTTGAACAATAATTTGTGGCCTCAGGCTGCATAATCCCTATCATCGCAGCATAGTACAGTTTTTTAAAAAATGGGCAGATGTTCTAACATACTGTACGTTAAATCGGTCATTTTCGCGTTCTGACCATTTCTTGGCCTCAAAAATTGCCTCGTGTTAGGAGAGGTTTGTGTACTCAGATCACGCTAAAGTGAAAGCTGACTGTACTGTGCTTAGCTTTGGGGGCTTTTACAATGGAAATGACAGCTAATCTCACAGACACATAACGCAACCGAGTCAGTTTGGTCCATTGCAAACACCATTCACATTTAGTGTACTTCCGTTGTCTAACGAAGAACTGATGGATGGACCAAACCATGAAAAAGTATCACATACAGTAATCGTCTTTACCACTTCAGGACAGCGATAGCCAAAGATAGATGTAAGCTTATTATTATATATGGTCACTAAATCATCAGAAGAATTGGTGCAGTTCAGATGCTGATCATCTTTGCAAAAAATCAGATCATGGTTAGTAATCTTATTATTTTTGAACCCATTAACCTTTTTAGAAGAAAGGGGTTATGGGAATTTGGAACCAAAAGCAATCAAAGCATGGTCCAAGATGAAAGAGTCAGTTGAATCAGCCTCCACATCCAATATGCAACTTCAGTCAGTAAGGGATAAGATCAGATCCGGGATTTGTTTCAAGATGTTAGTTGGTTGACAGATATGATTTTGAAAATTATTATGATTGATCAGTTTGAGGAATTCGGAAGAAAAGGGTTTTGGCTGATGGTTTTTGATCCAATAATTGAAATTACTATAAACAAGCAGTTTGCCAGATTTCAGGGAAAATGCTTTGAGAAACTGACGAAACCCTTATGAAACCGTGATCATTGCCTGGATGACCTGGTTGATATACAGTTGCCTTTCTAAAAGTTTGCTAATTGACATTTATTAATCCATCCATCCATCATCCAATCCTACATTGCCCCATGAGGAGTGTAAGAGCCAGGGGCTGGGCAAGTTGGTCCTGATGTTTAAGATGAGAGTGACCAGCCTCACTCATCCCTGAGTGGCATTATGTGAGCAATAACCCCAACCATCCCTTGGATGTAAACCTTCACCGGCTAAATACGATTGGAGTGTTGCAATTACCCACTAAACCGCAAGGTGCCATAATTTGGTTATATGGTTACCACCCAGTGTAGTATATGGTTTCCTGGTGAACAGGAAACCATTTGGCTTGTCACTTAGTGTAGAGTCACCCATAGGCAGAAGGAACAGGAAAGAATGAAGGAAGGAAATACAAAAGAGGGAGTGTAAAGTACTTCCATATATTCAAATGACGATGGGATTAAAACCAAATTTATGTAAGAAACATTCGTGAATGCCACAGAGTAGATGAATGGTACACCTCCACCTGGATGATCAACAGCAAGCCAGAGAATACTTATTAGCTATAAAATGTGTCTTAGGCAGAGGATTGCAAATCGCAGTTTATGCATTTGGGAGACTTTATTTCTACACCATTCAGAGTTATGGGCTCTAACAAAAAACACATTTAGAATCATTCTTTCTATTACACTTTTCAGATGTATGTCCAAAATCTTGGCAGTGATGACACTGAATAACGCAAAATCTGTAGAAGGCATGGCATCGTGTGAGACCTGTATTGATGTATTTGCCTTGCTCTACATTGGAGAAGTCCACTTCAGGATACATCTTTAACCCCTTACCTGTGGGGATGGCTGGACTGTGCCATGCCCCTCCTGCAGGAATAGCAGGAAATCTAGACAATACACAATAAATTAGTCACTTCCAGGTCAATGGATGTATCACATAGCCTTTTCCCTTTTTTTTTTTTAAATATATTTTTTAGTATGAATATAGGTAATGAGGGACATTTCAATAGGTAATGAACAGGGAAAACTAGTGACAAGTACATGTGGGGTGTTGCCAGGTGATAAATTAGCTACTTCATGGCCAATGGCAGTATCAATTAGCCTTTTCCCCCTTTTTTATACATTTTTTTAGAATGAGAATAGGGCATAGGGCACATTTCAGTGGAAAAAGCGAATGGAAAAAACCAGCCGTGAGTCGTGTTGCGCGGCCAGGCTATAGCTAGGCAAGGGAGGGGAGGTGGGGAGGCGAGGCAAATGCAGAAAAATGGCTAAATTGGTAACACTGGATGCAAGTACTAGCAGTATTAGCAGTGCTGCCTATAGCTGCACACTAGCAATACTGGTAGATGATACAAGACCACACTTGAAAGCCCGTGCAATTTTAAAAATCCCTGGATCACCGAAGTGACGCCCTGCGGTATGGTACTTTTGTGATGAGCGTCATGGTAGTGACGGCCTGCAGGTAAGGGGTTAAGGCAGCTATTTTTTAATCATTCATACCTGTAAAGAGGAGGTTCAGAGTACAACCACTGTCCACAAGCACCTTTATTTTGTTCTTAATCAAAGTGCTAGGAACGAGAGAGACCTGTTATGTCATCTTCGGCATCATTTCCTTGGCTCAGATACACAGTAAACATCATCAGAGTCAAAATTATGATTCAGCACTATGTTTGCCTTGCTTTGAGACTCCTTGGAAGGCAGTTTCATTACGAGTCCACCAGCTTTAATCCTTTATTCAGCTGCCAACCAGTACTGAGTCAAGAATGACTCTCATGCGAGTCATGCTGTCTGGACTAAAATCACTCATTCGAGCATTCACAGCATCCTTCGGTTTTACAACTAGTACCCACCGGTCATGAACGGTTCTCTGTTTACTGTGATTTCTTATCTCTGTGGCGTCATTTGTAATGTATTTCTTGTCATCTTCTGGGCTCTTTTCAGAGCACCTCTGCAAATGTCTCAAAGACCAGCTGGCAACCCCTGAAGAAAAGACCTATGTCTCCAGCATTTCTAATCTGCTTAGGATCCCTTTATTGCATCAAGGACTGGCATTGTCACCTCCTTGACCAGATCTCTCTTGGTGTTGAGCAGTTTCCCCCATTGGTCAGGGTTTTGTTTGCCAATCTTACACACTGGCTGGAGAGCCAGCAAAAGCCATCCATTGACTCCTATTAAAAGAGTAATCACCAGAGTCAAGATTTCTTCAGGAGAGGTGAAACCACTTGCTACAGTACGCACACTACAGTGCTTGTGCAGTTTCAGGCTTACTGCATCCAGGTCATTGATGATTTAGGCTCTTATCCAGTTCAAAAATTTTGAACGAAAAAAAAAAAAAACACACACACACACACACACACACAAAAAGATTGTACCAAGAGTAAACCTGGGTAATATCACTCCCATTAGTCCTGCCCTGATTTAGAAGAAAAATAAATGCATACAAAAATGAAGCAGGAACAAAAGAAATCAGACAAAAAACTTATAAATGTTAAGCAACACTCTCCCTGTTGGTTTCATTTGCACAGACACTAAATATAGTGTACTAACAGTGTGCACCATGTGAAGGTGGGGATGGGCTACCATATGTCTTATGAATAAGGGTAGAGTTAGTTGCTAATGCAGTAGCTTTCCGAATAACAAATGGCAAAACAGATGGTCAAGCCTTGTACAACAGCACACTTTTGATTTACCTCATTGGTTACGATATTGCCACTGTGCAAAGCTCCCCTTCTGTTATTGATTTTATTTTATTTTATTTTTTTTCCTTCTGACCAAGTATTAACACTGACCTGATTCTTCGTACAGTACTGTGTCCCATAAAAAAGATTTCCCCCTTTTTTTTTTCATCGCTTCTCTCCCTCCAGATACAATTTGTTTACTTTCTTGTCCCTTGCTCTTGCTCTTTATTTTATTGCTCACATCTTGTAACGTTGGGTCTGGTTAGTACTTGGATGGGTGACCGCCTGGGAACACCAGATGCTGTTGGCATCCCTACGTGTCAAGTGGGGTTGGTGGAGGATTAGTGCCCCTCCCTGTAAAACAATTAACTCTAAGCCCTTGGCCACCCCATTTGGGATACATGGCGTCTGGCAATGAATGAATGAATGAATGAAAACATCTTGTAGTATATTACTATATCCTTATTCCAGGTTATTTCAGCATAAGTTTTGCTAACATCAATCCCTATATTTGTTAGCTGTTTCCTTCATCTGTTCCGTCTGATTTTCGGTACTACCTTCTCCATCAGACTTTTAATTTTCTCGTGTGACCTGCGTACTGATCTACTATTTTGGTAAACTTTTCCTTCATTTGTTTTATTTCTGACTTCAATTCAGCATCTCACCCCCTTTTTTGTTTTGATTTTCTACTAGCACTTTATTTTTCTGTCTTAATTCTGTAACCTCTTCATCAAGTTGGTTCACTTTAGTAAAAATGTTAACCAGGTTTTCAGTTTTTTAAAAGTTATCTTTCCTAATTTCTCTACCTCTACCCTGCTGATGGGAGTGGTCATCTCTGCAAATTGGAAAATACTATAGGTACATTTCACAATAGAACCATTGACATACAAAGACCACCTGGCCGAAAGAGCTGTAAACAAAACCCAAGTTACCATTTATTTTCAGTTCCAGGAAAAATTTAAATTATCACTTCATTTACCAAGGAATTTACCTATCATTTACCAGGACACCTAAACTACTCAGTCCTATTAGAACAGCCATAAACAGTATATGAGGTCTGTTCAGACAGTATCCGACCTTAGGCGCTAGAAAAATAAATAGCTAACCTGTTGAGCCTAAGGTCGGATACTTTCTTAACAGACCTTTAAAAAACTATGATAATTGGGAGACAGCCTTTGACTGCTTCCACTGTGTGTGTGTGTGTGTGTGTGTGTGTGTGTGTGTGTGTGTGTGTGTGTGTGTGTGTGTAATTCACCGGGTCGGTCTGGATCACTTGATGGTCGTGATCGTCAGCATTTTACCCTCCCGGAAGGGAGCTGAGAGCTCATATAGTCCGATCTAAGGGCAAGGCTGAGACCTTCACACACCCACACACCCGTCCCCTTGCTCGAGGGAGACAGTAACCACCCACTTCGTCAGTGAAACTTTTCGCAACCTGAGCGAGGCGCGAACTCCCGTCTACCAGATGGCAAGCGAGAACGTTACCACTGCACCAGCGAGCGGTGTGTGTGTGTGTGTGTTTACATTGTTAAAACATTTGTTTGTTTGAAAGACATTTAGGGTACTTTTTGGTAGAGGAATTAGGGAAAAAGCAAGACTCCCCAAGTAGCAAGAGGCTGTTAGGCCTTTACAACAGTTTTCCAGTACAAGTATTTTGATACAATTTTGGTAGTGCACTAATCTGCAAGTATGAGTTACCTGTGCTAAACAAGGGACCAGTGTACTTTAATGTCAAGTTTTTATCTTCCCATTTTCCCAGAACATTTTATCTACTAACCTTTCCATTTTTCAAGTAGAGCTGGAGTCTCCCCAGCAAATGTAATTTTCCAGCAGAGTGCAAGAAGGGACTATGTTCAGAAGTGCCAGTATTGAGCCTGGCCCAAAGAACCACCATCTTAAAGTGATGTACTTTTCAGTGTTAAAAGAGCCCATCTTTATCCTCACTGGTAGGTTCGCCTTAGTGAATTGAAGTCAGAGGGGTTTAAAATCTCCATTCACTTCAGAAAAAAGAAGTTTTTGGACCTACCGTCTTGCATTTTGCTAGAAAATTGGTAGTTGATTAAATATGATAACTTTTGTGAAATTTTGATTTGTTGACTAAGCGATCTGTTTGAAATTGTGCACATACAAGTGTTGGAGAGCATAGTACAGACCTGGTTAAAGCATCATGCATAATTTTGTGCTTAATACCTACAGGTGTGTATTGTAAAATTGAATGATTATGACGGAGAATGTGCTCATTGAAAATAGGTTTGTCGTTCTTGAGCCTATTATTAAAGTTAACATTTTAGGTAAGATGTAAAATGAACCAGCTACGAGAAGTATATCAGGTTCATATTGCACACATTCCATGTAACCTTGTTCTGTTGAAATTCATGTAACATTATTGTACTCATATGTAAGACTGTGTATGTGTTTCTGTGAGAGTGTAAACAAGCACTGCTTTATGAGCTTGTTTCTCTCAACGCTCTTGCAGGTGCTGGGTGAGAGAGGAGATTCGGAGGCAGACAGGGCAAATAATAACACACTAAACTCTACTGACACCAAGCCGCAAGTAATGTCCAAAGGCGATGTGCATAGACCCTCCACAACTTACCACACCCAGTCCTCTGTCTTTCCCTCCTCTTCTTCCTCCTCCTCTGCCTCTACTAACCATGTCAAGGGGAAGGGAAATCCCAATAGGCACTCATTTCATGGTATTCTCAATAAATCTCCAGGGAACTCTGGATCAGCTACAAATCGCAGCTCCTTTTATGGGTTGTGTATACACCCGGAGAGAGATTCACCAACATCACAAACGAAAGAATCTGCATCCTCCACAAGGCATGATGGCTCACCTTGCTTTCCCTCATCAAGCAAATACATACATAATGATGAAGTGTACTCCAAGCCTTGCAAAGTAACTAAAAGTCCAGATAGATTACAAGATTCTTCAGTTCCCCCCTCAAATAGTGATGATAATGTTGCCCAAGTCAACAACTTATCAAACCTAATAATACAAAATACAGTGTCCAGCAAGCCTCCCCTTCCACCAAGAAATAGGCCGGTAAATAATAACTACAAACCCCCCTTTCCACCCCGTGCCCCCAAACCAAACCAAAATTCTAGTCGTATTGAATCCACAAATTTCCCATCATGCCAAAGAACCCCAGCTAGTCATGCAACCTCTGATTTCTGCCAGTTGAATAGAATTACCCCAAATTATACCTTTACTTTCACAAAAAACCTTGAAGGTGTGAACACTGAAGATTTGCTGAACAAGAACTCAATCAACCAAGCCATGAATGAACACAATATGGCCTTCAGCAGTGGTAGTGGTGGTGGTGCTGATTGTGGTAATGTAGTGGTGGGTTGCTCGGTTGTGGGTGGAGGTTCTGCATATCCTGGCAGCTGCAGCAATAGCACAGCAGCACCATTGAGCAGCAGCAGCAGCAACAGTAGTAACAACAGCAGTAGCAGCAGTGGTGGTGGGGCAGTGCGGACCAATTCTCTGCCCCGAATGGGTGTGAAGGGGAAGGCTGCAGCCATGTCTGCCCGAGGGTCCCCTTGTCCCCCACCCCCGCCACCACCCAAAGCTGCTCCGAACCCCCTGGCTGCCCTGCGCTCCACTGACATACTAGACAATAGCCGGTTCTGGGTAAGGGTGTGGATAGCAACACTTCTCTGCCTGGCACTGCATGGCACTCATACTACAGTGTGAGATTTGCATGGCACGTACAAGACACCTCCAATAACTAGTTATATCCCTGTTACTGTCAGTACTTGTGCATGCCCTGATACAACTTGTTCATTGTATGAATAGCATACTGTAATTGAAGGTCATTAATGTTTTTCCAGTGTACTGTAGGTATTGCATGGTGTCACTTGTGCAAAGGCTGTATTGCATGATGACACTGGTGTGTTACAGGTTGATGGGGGTCTCCTTGCCCCACACAGGACACGCACTCACCGTCGTGCTTACAGTCAGGATCTCATTGGCGAGAGTCAAAAACTGAGTGCTATATATGTGGCACAGGTAATAGCAGACTGGCTGGTCTACAGGACAAGGGGCTGAATCTGTCATCGTTGTCACCCTACATCTTTTATTTTATTTTATTTCATTGCATTATTCTCGCATATAGTATTATGTTGCCATTGTTTTATTGATTTCCAGTTTTTATTATTTTACATTAGCCGTTATGTTTTTTAGTTAGAGTTTGTTTAAGACTGTATTTGCTTTCTTATTTTTTTTGTTGAAAATTTTGTTTTGTGATTTGTTTAATGCTAATAGTACTTTAGGATGGTTGTTTTCATATTCGTTACCCCATTAGTTCTTGATGTTCCACTTTTTTCTTTTGTATTGTGTGAAGGTATGCATCGTGGTATGGATTATTCTTTATAGAATTTTATATTTAGCTATTTATTGTACTTTTGCTAAGAAGCATTACTGTGTATTTTGTACATTTTTCTTTTGTTCAACTTGTTTTATTAAATGCAGTACCAGTATTGTCAGCATCATATGACTATGTAGGTGTACGTATACTATGTTAAATTAAAGTGTGCTTTAGAATTTAGCTGTATTATGCTTGAAAATAATAGCATTAGATATATCCAAGTTAATGAAAAAAAAATTTTCTAAACAGTTGATTTCTTCAGCATGGAAATGAATATAATAAGCTAATTTACTCTTGTTACTAGTCATTATATATATGTGAAGCATATAGCTATTTAAACTTGTGCCCTAAGATGCATTTAAAGTAAGCATTGTGTTTAAAATATGCATGACAAGATTTATTACCCACAAAAGATTCAAGATAAGTCTTTATATTTGTAGAATGAGGATAATTAAAATTGTCACCAACATGATATTATTGCAAGAGCATTTATTTTCAAAGAATCGCTACAATATAATCTAAATATAGTACAGTACTGTGTAAGTTATAGTTGTGTGCTATATAGCACCATACATGTCTGATACTATGATGGACTTCATAAATCAATTCTTTAGCAATATGAGATATGATTATCAGACTAAAGTGTTATTTGGGGATTCGCTTTTGCAGGGAAAACAGTACAGTATTTACAGTGAATTGATCTTCAGATCCACATCACACATGTGCCTCAGTATATGTGACATACACTTGTTCTTTACTTGTTTAAGCCAGTGTAAAATTCACAGTTGACCCATTTTATATGAATTAGAGAAGGCATTATACACAATGCCAAACTTGCAGTGAAGCAAATTTATGATCTTTCAGTAAAGTTCACAGTTTGCTAGCAGAACTCACAACTAAACACGTAACAGCTGCATTTCTTTTCACAGCGTCTAGACCCTGTACCAAGTGAGCCCAAACCTCCGGAACCACGACATGTTCGCTCCCATAGCTATGATGTGTATGGCAGTGAAGGGAGCAGTGGAGGAGGGGGAGGCGGTGGTGGTGGCATGGGGCGGCCAGGGAGTCGCTTGGCTTATGCTGACCCTCACAAGTACTCTCACTACGTCAACTATGAACAAATACAGCAACACCTGCGGTAAGACTAGAGGACAGGTACAACTGGAGGAAGCCATGTAGGTTGTTCTGTTTACCCCTTCACCATGATGTTTTTTTCAAGTCTCATTTGTACCACCATTTTATGGTTTTCTTCATTGATTTTATTCAGCTGTCCTGAAGTTGATTATGGCAATATCCAATCCACAGATTTGAAAAATCTCCTGAGCTGAACAAAAACATCTGAAAGTAGCAAGAATATGTGAAAAAATTCATCATGGGATGCAAAGGGTTAAATGGAGTGGCCTATGCTCTTTGTGTTTTGAAGTGATTGTTTTCTGCATCTTTTTGTTTGTACTGTACATGGAACTGATTCTTGTTTTGAATTGTTGGATGTAAATCATGCTATACTGCACTTATATGCTTGAATTTATGTGTAACTCAGTCTTTTTCTGTTATTATTTCCTAAAGTCATGATATTTGTTAATAAGAAAAGATGTGGTAGTGACTTGGAGGCAGTGATAATAATTTATGATAAATGAAGTGCGTAACATTTTCAGTATGCTTTTCTAAGGAATCAAAATCCTCAAAAAAAAAAAAAAAAAAAAAAAAGTACAGTACTGAACTTGGTTGTCTAATTATTGAAACTTGATAAATTTGTTGAATATATACATTGTTTTTACATATAGTATGCATATTTAGTTTTATGAGTATTCAAACCACCATATTTACACAGACTAATTATCAAACTAATATTTTGTCCAAGAAACTGGAAACTGTAATGGGGCAACATGCATACTGCTACTTACTCAGACTGTAAACATATTCTGTACAGTACATTGTAATGATAATTGTAAACATAGCCTCTACAACTTACCCTGTGTTTACTTTTGATTATCCAAAGTTGAAAATTACCACACCTCATCTTAGCTTTGCGTACCAGTTCACACCAAACAGAAGCTAGTACTGAGGGAGTTGGTCTGTACTGCACCTAGCTGCCTGTCTTTTGATCCAACTTGGTGGTGGGTTTATATGTAGAAACTGGCATTTCTTTCATAGCCTTAATAACACCATGGTAGCTTCACAAAATGCATATGGGTTAAAATTCTACTAATGTTTTTAAACTGTAACTTTCTGCTTGATTAACCCCTTCAATCTGATGACACCTTTTTCACTTTAGTCAAGGCTCCACCAGATGATATCATTTATCTTTAGGGAGATCTTTTGTAGTAATGAGGTCATTCATTGAAGCTTATATCTAAACCCCTCCAGTTTGAAGTCCCTCTTGAGTGAGCAAAATTATCTGTAGGTAGCATGAATTTTAAAAAATGCATCAAGAAAATATATATATCCATCCATCCATCCATCCGTCCGTCCATCCAATCCTACATTGCCCCATGAGGAGCGTAGGAGCCCGGGGCTAGGCAGTTGGTTCCAACATTTAAGATGAGAATGACCAGCCTCACTCATCCCTGAGTGGCATTACATGAACAATCAACCCCAACCACCCCTTGGTTATAAACCTTCACCAGGTCAGTCTGATTGGAGCACAATAAGTACCACTAAACCACCAGGCACCAAAATTTGGTCATGTGGTTACCACACAGTGTAGTAAATGGTTTCCTGGTGTACAGGAAACCATTTGGCATGTCACTCAGTGTAGGGTCACCCACAGGCAGAAGGAAGAGGAAAGATATATAGATAGATAGATAGATAGATATAGATAGATAGATAAGATAGCTAGATAGATAGATAGATATATAATAGACACATATATATATATATATATATATATATATATATATATATATATATATATATATATATATATATATATATGTGCAGTGTGTGTGTGTGTGTGTGTGTGTGTGTGTGTGTGTGTGTGTGTGTGTGTGTGTGTGTGTGTGTGTGTGTGTGCATGTGCGTGTGCAGATGGTTTTGCATGTTAGGTGCAGTTAGGATTTTGAAGGTTCTGATGATATGTGAATGACTGGCCATTTCACAGGGCATGCTGTGTGGTAGTTTCTCCACTTTTGTGTGCATTCTCCCTCTCCCTCTGTTTCTGGATCCAACCTCACTCCATCTCTTAGGTGTGACTTAGGGTTGGGAGGTTGATGAGGAGTTCGTTGTGACAGGCTGTGACCTGATGTGTAGGTCAGATAAATAATGCACCAGTAACCTGATGATGTCTGTAAAGAGTAAGTAAAACTTATTCAGTAGTGGTGTATTACATTAATGTGAGAAGCTGAAGAAATTGGTCAGGGTTAAAATTAAGGTAGAGGAAGAAAGGTAAATTTGCTTTCTTTTGATATCAGTCATTAAGAGAAAAGTGACAGTGTACAAATGAGTATCGATACATGAAGTATTGTTGCCATGTATTAAGAGTAGATGCACTGGGGTGGGAATGAAGATAGAGTTGACTTGGTGAGCATGAGAAACTGGAATGAGATGACTGAAAGTGTGCTGCAGTCTTTATTTTTCTGTACAATTAACTGAAGTTATATTACTTGGTTATTCATAAACCTCAGTTTAATATCAGTAAGGTGAAGCTGGTTTAAATTTAGTTTTATGTTTTCACTGTAATGTATAGAAATGCTGTAGGATTCTTATTCAGGAAATAATTATTGTACCGAATGGGAACTATGTATTATTTATTGTGTAATATTTGTGTGAAAGAATAATTTGTTTTGATTGTGTTTGGATCATAACATAATTGTAATTATAATATGAATTTTCCAAAAATCAATGCATTTTGTGAAGTTGCCACACAGGCTTCTAACATCTGCTACACTGGTGTTTGGGATCACAGCTACACACAATGCCTACTGTAGTAATCCACCTTAGAACCTCACTTTGTTTACAATTGTTTTTATTTCTGCATGCAGCAAAAACAAGGAGCAGGAAAGGCTAAAGAAATTAGCTAGTCAGCAGTACCAAGACTTTCGGGATAAGCAAACTAGGTGAGATATAAAATTTTGTTGTGTTATACTAACCCAGTGAGAGATGTGATCATAGCAGGTAACTTAAGATGGTGTTAACCCTTTCAATCTGATTGTGTATTTTTGTTGTTTATTCTTGCTGCTACTATAAAACATGTTATTCACCTTGCAAGAGCCACCTGTTAGTGATATGGCTAATAGAGGCTTGTCCTAACCCGTCCAGGATTCTCCCCCAAGCTGAATAAAATTGTTTGAAAGGAGTGAAAAGAAACTTTAAAAGATATAATTGGTTTGAATGGTTACGAATTTCCAACCATCTTTATAACATTTACTTTAAAGATACCTAAGTGGCAGTATGACAGTTATCTTTTTGAATGATTTGGTTACTGGATGTTCTATCTATCTATTGCCAGACGCCTCAATCCCGTTTGGGGTGGCCACAAACAAATCGCCTCCACGTCGCCCTGTCCCCCGCCATTTCACTGCCCTGCTCCCAACTCACATCCCTCTCTCTCATATACCTCTCCACTCCATCCCTCCATCTCATCCTCGGCCTCCCCCTCCCTCTTACCCCCTCCACCTCACTCACATACACTCTCTTCGTCAGTCTTTCACCCTCCATCCTCTCCACATGGCCAAACCACCTCAGTGTGTTTCTCATAACGCATCCTATCACATCCACATGCACATCACAACGCTCCTTTATATCCTCATTCGTCAGCCTGGCTCTCCATGTGACTCCACAGGCTCCTTTTAAATAACTCATTTCCATTGCTCTCACTCTTGACTTGTGCCCTTCCAACAACGTCCAAGCTTCACTTCCATACGTTAGAGTTGGTATCACAATACTGTCATGTAGTAACTTTTTCACTTCCATGCTCACTTCCCTGTTTCTTATCACTGCTTTCAAAGAACCAGCAACCCTGCCGTACCCTTTCAAGCACTTCACCCTCCAAACCTCCATCCTTACTCATCACACTACCCAAGTACTTAAACGTACTCACATTTTCCAATTCCTCACCATCCAACCTCGCTGTACATTCACTGACTTCACCTGTCTCAAAGACGATCACTTTACTCTTCCCTACATTCACCTTTAGATTCCGTTTCTTACACACACTCCCAAACTCATCCACCAAGCCTTGCAGCTCCCCTTCATCTTCACTCAACAACACAGTATCATCTGCAAACAACAGTACAGGGAGTTTTCAAACACTGTCCTCTCTCACCAGGGCCACTCCAACATCCACTACCCTACCTTGTACCTCTTTTATTACCCCATCCATGTACAGATTGAACAACCATGGAGACATGACACATCCCTGTTTCAGCCCAACCTTCAAAGAGAAAAATTCACTTAGTTCACCATCCACACGCACTGCAGCCTTAGTACCATCATACATACTCTTCACAGCATTCAACAACTTCCCATCTACTCCATATATTCTTAATACTTTCCACAATCTTTGTCTGTCCACCCTGTCATATGCTTTCTCCAAATCCATGAAGGCTGCATACAACTTCTTTCCCTTATCTAGAAACTTTTCCACTAAAGATCTAAGAATGAATATCTGATCTACACAACCTCTTCCCATCCTAAAGCCTCCCTGTTCTTCTCAAACTAATTCCTCTGTTCTTTCTCTAACTCTGTCAATAAGTATCCTACCATACACTTTTCCTATTATACTAAGAAGACAAATGCCCCTATGATTACCACACACTTCTTTTTCCCCTTTTCCTTTGTACAAGGGAATGATTATACCTGACTTCCAATCCTCCAGGACTCTACCTTCCTCCCAGGCCAATCTTCACATCGTCCACATCCATTCCACTGCTATCTCTCCCCCATGCTTCAGCATTTCACCACACACTCCATCAATTCCTGGGGCTTTCCCCAATTTAACTTTCTTCATTGCTTCCACAACTTCTGTCCTACTGATTTCTTCCTGTCTTCTCACCACCCTCCTTCTCCCAGCCATTCCCCAGCCACTTATACTCGCATTACTTCCATCCTCTGTGTTCAACAATTCCTTAAAGTGTTCTCTCCATCTGCTCACTTTTTCTCCCTTCTCCATTAGTAATCTGCCATTTTTATCTTTCACTCCCCTGCTAACCTCACTTCCACCCTGTCTTACTCTCTTCACCTCTTTCCAGAACATTTTCTTACAGTCCCTCCACTTTACACTCAAATTCCTTCCAAATTCCTCATCCACTCTCTTCTTACTCTCTCTTACTAATCTTTTCACCTCTCTCTTTCTTTCTACATATAATTTTCTCTTCCGCCTCTCAACTTCTTCCACGCCCCTATTTCTCATCCATTCATTGTATGCTTTCTTCTTTTGTGCCACAGCCTGTCTCACCTCTTCAATCCACCACGCTGTTCCTTGCACCCCCCTCCATCTTCTCTTCCTCCCACACACCACATCACATGCTGCACATAATTCTTCTGTAAATATCCTGCACACACCTTCCATGTCCCCCATCTGCTCCAATTCATATTTGCCCAATCGTTCCTCCACTTCTCTCTTATACCCTGCCTTTTTCTCATCCTCTTGTAACCTTTCCACTCTCCTTGCAACTACTCCTTCCTCTTGTCTTTCCCTTCTTCTATTTCTCCATCTTAATTGGATCCTAATTCTGGCCACCACCAAGTAGTGGTCAGAAAGTCCACTCCCCCAACCTCTATAAGCTCTTGCATCCATTACACATCTTTGCATCCTTTCATCCACACACACATAATCAATCATTGCCTTCCTTTCATTCATTTCACCACCCACCCTTCTCATTACTCGCCATGTATACCTGTGGATCATTTTATGCCTGAAGAGGGTATTGTCTATCACCAACCCCCTCCCAGCACAAATGTCCACTAACGCACTGCCATTCTCATCTATCTCAGCAGGCACATCCCACTCACCAACTGTTCCATCCACCTTCACATTCCCTACTTTACCATTCATATCACCAATCAAAAACACTTTCTCATTTCTTCCAAACTTTTCCATGCACACTTCCACATTTGTCCAGAACTCCTCTCTCACTCTGCTAGCACGATCTTGCGTTGGCGCATACACACACACAGTTGCCCACATTTGTATTCCAACTTTCAACTTTACCCACACAATCCTTGACCCAACTGATCCATACTGTCTTATGCTCTTCTTCCATCTTTTACTCACAACTATACATACTCCTTCCTTTGCCCTCTCATTCTCACCTACTCCTGCACATATACCCCATCCATACTCCCATTCTCTCACACTTTCTCCTCTCCATTTTGTTTCAGTTATTCCACATACATCCACTTTCGCACCCTCAAGCACCTGGACAATCTCTCTCTCTCTTTCACCTCATCATTCGCTCCTCTTACATTCCATGTAGCCATTACCAAGTCCTTTGTCCGGTCCTGGGTCGTCATCGTTTGGTCAGTCCTTGTCCTAGGCATCTTGTTTGTCTTTTTAGTTAGTTGTTTTCTGGGGAGGGGCACTAACCCTCTGCCAACCCTTTTAGTCGCCTTTTACAACAAGCAGGGATACTGGGGGGGTATTCTTGAAAAACTCCCCTACCCCCAGGGAGTAGGATGTTACTGACCATTATTATGAGAATTCATTTATACGGTGCAGGTACTGTATGGTTTGTGTTGTTTGTAGTTTATATAGTATGGTAGAGGTAAAACTGAGTTGTGATATATAGTGGAATATTGATATTTCTGCATAGTAAGTATGCCACGTATGAGGGACACTCTTGTGTGCCTAAATAGTCCTTGTTATACCAAGCATTTGCCTAGCTAATTGACTGCCAAATACAGTCAGCGCTCACATAATGTGCGATCCTGTTGCGCGAAACTCATGTAATGTGGGAGACAAAATTTTATGTCCAAATTTAGTCACTTTGAAAATGGCAGACATTACGTCGGCAGAGGAAGCTGCCCATTTTTTAAAAAAACATACTACGCAGCGACGATAGACATAACATGGCCAGAGACCCCAAATTATGGTTCAAACAGTCATAACATGGCAAACTAAGGTTATAACGTGGTGTGTCACCCGGCCAGTGATACTCATAGTGCGGGTTGCATCAGCCTATGACGTACGGCTGTCATGTGTCAGTACAGGGTGTCATTGCGGCTGACTGAGCATTGCTTCCCCAGTTGAGCCTACCCTCTCCCCGCACTCTGGCAGCACATGTGCTTTGTGTTATCTTTGTGACTAGTAGGAGTCCTGCCCTGTCTCAGAACCCCACTCTACTTCCCCCCAGAAAGCCCACAACCTCTTCCATTCAAGGTGTGGAGTCCTCCAGAGTTTGTATGTAATAAACACTTTCTTAGGTTGGTAAATGTCCCGGAAAAAAAGAAATCAAATTTGCTCCAAACGGTGAACTTGAGGCTGGCATAGGTACCATGAAACACTTTTACATGTAAACGCATGGCCCTATAACGCAAAAATTTCTTAAAAGTTGGAGCTTCAGGGTACAGTAGTCCTGCATTGTGCGAGCGCTCACTGTATTACATGATATAGTATTGTATATGTTGTAAATTGATCATCGTTCGTTCACACAGTGTTAGGTGACAGCAGTATAGCTTTTTTTTGTACTGTATATTCTGTGTTGTGCTGTAGATTTTGGTTGATAAATTAATATTTCATAATCTAAATGCTACCCAAAATAAGCAGAGTTAAATCCTAAACACGCACACACACACATTGTATATACAGTATACTGTATATCATCATCATCATCATCAGCTGTTTGAGTATCCACTGCCGGACCGGCCTATCCCGACCGAAGTTGGGACGATACAGCCAATGTGCCTCTACCAAGTGGCTTAGGCTGTCTGGTAGAGTTGTATGTAGGGTGAAAAGTGCTTGTAAGTGTAATTGTAGTGTTGGAGTGGCTTTTGATGTGTGTGTAGTCTGTGAACCAAGTGTAATCAGCCCGCACAAGCCGACTGGGTCCAAGCATACTTTATAGTAAGCGACACTGGTTCAACCACAGCACCCCTTGTGTCCGCCAATGCAGTACGTGGCAGGGTGAACACTCCCAAAGTTTATTACCCTGGCGGGGCGCGAACCCTGGTTCACCCGTGTACAAAACGCACACTCTACCACTGTACCACAGAGGCTCCTGTATATATATATATATATACAGTATATATATATATATATATATATATATATATATATATACACTCAACCCCCTGCTGTCGCGCCTAATTGGTCACAGGAAACGCGCGTGATAGCTGAATACGCGATAGCTGAACTGAACAATCAATGGGAAAATTTGTAATTGGTTTTTCGGTGGCCCATTTCTCTAACTTTAACCACTTTATGCCTACAATTTCCTGCCAATCTCTCCTCTAACATGAAATAAAGCATTATTATATTAATAATAACAGTATAATGAATAAATAAACAACATAAAAAGCCATCAAACTTTTATAAGGCTTACGGCTTGGGTGGTTTGATCGGTTCCAAGGCTTGGGAGTGGCTTAGTTGCTGCCAGATCTCTTTGGCTGTCTCCATTTCTTTAGTGTCCACAGCTAAAGGGGGTATCACATGGTACCTTATATCAGGACTGGCTGAGGAACATTTAAGTGGAACAAAACTTGGACGCTATCATTCACATTCCTCACACTGTCGTCAGAGCCCCGTCTCAGTTGTAAACACATGATTACCTTATCGACATCGCAGTTTTTTCGGCATGAGAAATATTAACTCTTTATAAGGGTTTCAAAACAATTGATATTTATTCAAAAATACAATATTAATAAGTATTCAGTGTTAGGCTAAATTTCAATGCTGTAGTACGATATATTCTTTCGAGCCGAATGGGTTTTGGTCACTGTTTTGCCCGTCGTAACCTTAGCAGGAATCCGTTCAGATGCATTCCAAATGCCTGTGCTATAATCGGGAATTTTACCACGTTACCGTTCCAATTAACCATCGTATCCTCTGCAAACCTCGTATGAAGTGCCGTGTGAATAAGTTTCGCTCAGCCCGTCTTCAAACTCGACGCGTGATAGCGGTCCTGGGGTGCGTGATAGCATGTATGGTTGTGCATTTGATGTGTGCATGATAGCAGATAAGCGTGATAGCTGAACGCTTGATAGCAGGGGGTTGAGTGTATATATATATATATCCATCACCCAATCCCACATTGCCCATGAGGAACATAGCAGCCCGAGGCTTGGCAAGTTGGTCCTGACATTTAAGATGAGAGTGACTGGCCTCACTTATTCCTGAGTGGCATCATGTGAGCATTAACCCCAACCACCCCTTGTATATAAACCTTCATTTGCTCATCTGATTGGAGCGCCACAATTACCCACTAAACCACCAGGCACCAAAATTTGGTTATATGATTACCAGCCTGCATAGTAAATGGTTTCCTGGTGTACAGGAAACCATTCAGCTTGTCACTCAGTGTAGAGTCACCCATAGGCAGAAGGAACAGGAAGAATGAATGAAAGAAAGATAAAAGAGGGACTGTAAAGTCGTCCTTAGACAGAAGGATGAGGAAAGAATGAAGTAAAGAAAGACAGAAGAGGACAAGGGGTGGTTGGGGTTATTGCTTACATAATGCCACTCAAGGATGAGGGAGGCTGGTCACTCTTATCTTAAATGTCAGGACCAACTTGCTTAGCCCTGGGCTGCTATGCTCCTCATGGGGCAATGTAGGATTGGATGATGGATGGATGGATATATATATATGTGTGTGTGTGTGTGTGTGTGTGTGTGTGTGTGTGTGTGTGGTGGTATAATGGAACTCTGATCTTAGATATGGGAAAAATTGAGTAACATATTGAGCAACCTCCATACATACATACATCCGCCCGCCCCTTTCCCAGTGACGACCCAGCAAGATGCCTGGAACCATTGTCTGACTGATTTTTCATTTCTGCAACATTCGCAGCCTTTCCTCTAACTTTCTCTCTGTTGAGCATCATCTCTCCTCCTCTAAACTTCACCTTCTCTTTGTAACTGAGACTCAGCCGTCTGAGGCAGCCGATAGCAAAACTCTTCTGTATATCCTCCTACTTTGTTTTTACTCATTTCAAAGCCAAAAGTGGCAGTCATGTAAGCAGTGACATATTTATCTTGCTTTCCTGTTCCTGAACTTAATTTTTCTGAATTCTCTACTCTCTGGCTTCGGCTTTCCTGTCGTTGTCTGATGAAATAATCTGTGCTGTTTACTTTCCCCTAATTCTGCTATGAAAAATTCTTTGACTATCTTACGTGTACAATGGAACACATCCTATCCATTTCTCCTTTCTCTGAATTCTCCATCCTAGGAGATTTCAATGTTCACCACCACCTTTGACTCTCCTCTCCTTTCACTGATTGACCTGGTGAACAAGCCTACAACTTTCCATCCTTAATGACCTAGAGCATCTTGTACAGTACTCTAACTGTATCCCTGACCACCTTGGAGAGAGTTCCAATATACTTGACCTCATCCCTACAACTAATCCTTCTGCTTATGCTGTAAATCATTCCTCTCTGTTGAGCTCCTCTGATCACATCCTTATCACCCTAACCTGTCCTATTGCTCCAGTACAGCCTGTGGACCCTCCAAAGAAACATTGGTTGTGGCACTTTGGAGCTGCTGATTGGGAGGCCTTCAGGCAGTACGTCTTTTATTTTCCCTGGAATGATTATTGTTTCCATTGCCAAGAGCCATCTGAGTGTGCCATGCACATTACAGAGGTTACTCTCTTGGGCATGGAAACATACATTTCTTTCTCATGTCATTCGATTAATGTAGAGAAACCTTGGTTTAATCACACTTGTTCTAATGCTGTCCACAACAAGGAGAAGGGCTACAAAAGATACTGGAACCAGCCCACCTTGAATCTCATCTTTTTTATGTTTGTGGCCTGAATCGTTCTAAGTCTGTTCTTCTCTCTGCTAAAAATAATTTATTCCATACTAAATGCTCTGAACTCTCTAACTCGAATTCTTCCCACTCCTTCTGGCACCTTGCCCAAAACTTCTCTGACAACTTTACCTCATCTTCCTTCCCTCTTCTTTTCCACTCTGATGGCTCAGTAGCTATTTCGTTTACTGATATAGCAGAACTCTTCGCTCAGACTTTCACCTCCAGTTCCACATAAGACGATTCCAGTTCTGTCCCTCCGTCTCTTCCACCTTCTGACTTCCTCATGGCTGACATTAAAATTTCTTTATTTGATGTATTTTCTTCCATCACTGGCCTTAGTGCAAACAAGGCATATGGGCCTGATGGGGTCCCTCCTGTTGTCCTCAAGAACTGTCCTTCCGTGCTTACACCCTGTCTAGGTAAACTCTTTCATTTTTGTCTGTCAACTTGCATCTTTCCTTCTTTCTGAAAGTTTGCCCTCATTCAGCCTGTCCCAAAGAAGGGTGACCATTCCCAGCCCTCTAACTGTCACCTAATTGTTTTAACAGCTTGTATTTCAAAAGTTTTTGAGTTTATTCTGAACATAAAAATTTTAAAGCATCTTTCCTATCACAATCTTCTTTCTGATCGTCAGTATGAGTTCCACCAGGGATGCTCCACTGGTGATCGTCTCACCTACCTTTCAGACTCCTGGTCATCCTCCTTTCGGGACTTTGGCGAAAGCTTTGGAATTTCACTTGACATCTCAAAGGCTTTTGATTGAGTCTGACATAAATCTTTAATTTCCAAACTACCCTTTTACAGTTTTTGTCCTTCTATCTGTGCCTTCATCTCTAGCTTCCTTTCTGGTTGTTCTATAGCTGCTATTGTAGACGGCCACTGTTCTTCTAGAGCTATAAATAGTGGTGTTCTTCAGGGCTCTGTCCTATCACCAACTCTCTTCCTTTTATTCATCAGTGACCAAAGCTGTACATCTAACCCTATCCACTCATACACTGATGACCTTATCCTTCACCTGTCCATTTGTTTTCCACAGCGTCCATCTCAGCAGTTACTTCAACAAACAAGGCATGAGGCTATGGCACACCTAATGTCTGACTTGGCTCATATATCAGACAGGGGTTAAAATAACTTTGTTGTTTTTAATGCTTCAAGAACTCAGTTCTTACATCTATCAACCCAACAAAATCTTCCACAGGAGTACTTTCTCCAGTTCTTACTTCTATCAACCCAACAAAATCTCCACAGGAGTACCCTTTAATTTTTGACAATATCCAGCTCAATCCTGCATCATCTTTAAACACACTTGGGGTTTCATTCTCTTGGGATATATCTTGGAAAGAACACATTACCTCTCTTGTAAAGTCTTCTTCCAAGAGATTGGGTGTGCAAAGCTGACTCCATACCTTCTTTACCCCTGCTCAGTTGTTGACTTTATACACGGGTTTTATTCGCCCCTATGTAGGATACAACTCTCATGTGTGGGTAGTCTCCCCACACATACCTCTTTTCAACAGGGTGGAATCAGAGGCTTTTAGTCTCATTAACTCTCCTTCTCTTACTGGCTGTTTTCAGCCTTTGCCTGTTTGCCTCACTGTTGCATTTTTATCTCTGTGTAATCACTACTTCAGTGGTCACTGCTCCTCAGAACTGTCTGCATGCATCCCTCCACTACTAAGGTGGGCACGTAACATCCGTGTAGCAACAAACTCTCATCCCATTTCTGCCCAACTCACTAATGCAAGAGTTAACTGCTACTCCCAGTCTTCATGTATGCAGCAGGTCAACTCTGGAACTGTTTCCCTATGTTTTTTCCACAGCATACAATCTCCAGTCTTTCAAATGCAGTGTGTCCAGGCATCTCAAAATGAATGGGTCTTGAATTTGGCTCTCTGTTATCGTGTTTTTATTTTTCCTTATAGAGAGCAATTTGCAGGCCCCCGGCCTTTGGTTCCTACTTTTTTGCATTTAAAAAAAAAAAAAATTATCCATCATCCAATCCTATGTTGCCCTGTAAGGAGCGTAGGAACCCGGACTAGGCAAGTTGGTCCTGACATTTAAGATGAGAGTGACCAGCATCACTCATCCCGGAGTCGCATTATGTGAGCAATAAACCCCAACCACCCCTTGGATATAAACCTACACAGGCTCAATCCGATTGGAGCACCTTAATTCCCCACTAAGCCACCAGGTGCCATAATTTGGTTATATGGTTACCACCCGACATAGTAAATGGTTTCCTTGTGTACAGGAAACCATTTGGCTTGTCACTCAGTGTAGATTCACTCATAGGCACAAGGAAGAGGAAAGAATGAGGGAAAAAAAGACAGAAGAGGGAGTGTAAAGTCACCCATAGGCAGAAGAAAGAGGAAAGAAAGAAGGAAAGAAAAGCAGAAGAGGAAGGATGGAAGAAAGTGCAGACACCCAAAGCAGCACTACATAATAATAATAATAATACAGTGGTACTCAGTTTATGTGTTTTGTACACTCTCTTAACCCTTGCCAAGCTGTTGACCACGTATGAGGCACAATGAAGGTTTGCATGGCCCAAGCTGCAAGCCTTATTTGAGGTGCAGTTTACATTGATTATGTGACTCTACACTGAGTGATAAGCTAAATGGTTTCCTGTACACCAGGAAACCATTTACTATGCTGGGTGGTAACCATATAACCAAATTAAGATTGCTAGAAATCATGCAAAAGCTGTATTAAATCTAGCTAAATCAAACTTTCTTCAAAAGCAAGCATCAAAACTACTTAACAACCCTAATGACAATAGAATATTCTGGTCAACTCTTAATTCTTTCAATAATAACTTTAACAAGTCATCTTCCATTCCCCCACTAAAATCTTCAGATGGCAACATTACAAATGACCTGTGTGAGAAAGCGGATATTTTTGCCAGTACATTTGCCAGAAACTCTACCATAGACGATACCAGCCAGAATGTCCAGTACTAGAACTTGACTCTCCCGAAATTGCCCCACTTAAAATACAGACATGATACGTAAAATCCATCCTAGACAATTTACCTACCAACAAAGCTCCAGGCCTACAGTAGATGGAATTCTGCCAATTGTTTTGAAAAAGTGTTCCCCTGAACTTGCCTCTGTCCTAGCTAACTTATTCAGACTATGCATACGTACTTCTTTATTCCCAAATTCATGGAAAGAAGCCAATATCCACCCAGTTCCGAAGAAAGGAATTCCTCTGACCCCTCTGATTACAGACCAATAACTGTCACATTTTCTCTTGGTAAGGTATTTGAAACTTTAATTAATAACCACATTGTTAAACATGTTGAATCCAACAACTTAATTAGTGATAGACAATATGGTTTCTACCACGAAAGATCCACCATTGACATACTCAGTCTCCTAACTCATACCATCCATCAATCAATTGATCTACATGAAGAAACTCATGCAGTAGCTCTTGATATTTCTAATGCTTTCGACAGAGTATGGCACCGTTCCCTGCTGTCCAAACTCCCTTGCTATGGACTAACGTCTTTTGTTCCTTTGATTTCTTCATATCTTAGTGACAGGAAAATAAGGGTAAAAGTAGATGATGTATATTCCAATTTCCACTCAACGCCGGCGTGCCGCAGGGGTCAGTTCTGGCACCAACCCTATTCCTGGTTTATATTAATGATCTCTTATCTGTCACCCACAATCCCATCCACTCATACGCAGATGACTAAACACTACATAGTTCACTCACACTCAGACGCCCATTTACAAAGTCTAATATCTCTACCTCTCAACTCACAACAGCCATCTCCATAAATCAAGACCTATCTACGATCAGTGAATGGGGACAAAATAGTCTTGTCTTTTTTAATGCTAGCAAAACCAAATAAACACAATTTACTAATAGACAGATATTGCCAGATTCATACATTACCTTCAGTGCTACTAATATTCCCATCTCCAAAAGTATTGAAATTCTTGGCGTCTCACTAACAATGCCCTCAGATGGACCTCTCATGTTAGATCACTTGCTAAAACCGCCTCAAAGAAACGTGGATTATTGTACAGAGTCCATAACGTCTTCGCTGATGAGCAGTTAGCTATAATTTATGAGTCATGTGCGCTTTCAGCTTGAATGTTGCTCACCCTTGTGGAATGGATGTGGAGAGGTTGCATTAAAACAACTAGACAAAATTCAGAACAAAGCTGGTAGAATTATTAACAACCCTCCCATTACAAATAAACTACCTCCCCTGCAAGTAAGAAGGAATGTTGCCTCCCTTGCATTATTTTACAGATATTTTTTTGGCAAATACTCAGATGAAGTTGCGTCTGTGGTGCCACCTCTCCATGCCTTCCCTCGTGCCACACGGGCATCTGGTAGCGCTCATGACTGGAATGTCACTCAACCATATTGCAGAACTGCTGCCTATCAGAATTCTTTCATTCCCCGAACTGCATCTCTCTGGAACTCGCTTCCCCAGAGTTGTTTCCCTCCAAATTTCAACCCACAGCTGTTCAAGTCTAACTGTTACTGATATTTTATGAACAGAGGACTCCAGTAATCTGGTGTATGGATTATTATTTTTTTTTTATTCATTGGCAGTGTGAAAGGGGAAATAGTAGGGGAGTGATAGATAGGAATAATAGATTGTTGGTGGAGAAGAGAGAGAAACTGAGGAGATGGAAAGAGCACTTTGAGGATTTGTTGAATGTAGAGAATAAGAGCAGTGCGAGTATAAGTGGTTGGGGAATGGCTGGGAGGAGAAGAGATGAGAGGAGGGAGGAAGAGATCAGTAGGACGGAAGTAGTGGAAGCGATGAAGAAGATTAAGTTGGGAAAGGCCCCAGGAATTGATGGAGTGTGTGGTGAAATGCTTAGGTATGGGGGTGAGATTGTTGTGGAGTGGATATGGAAGTTGTGTAGATTGGATTGGGAAGAGGGAAGGGTTCCAGAGGACTGGAAATCAGGTATAATTGTTCCTTTATACAAAGGAAAAGGGGAGAGAGAAGTATGTGGTAGCCATAGGGGTATTTGCCTGCTTAGTGTGACTGGTAAAATATATGGTAGAATACTCATTGATAGGGTTAGGCATATGACAGAGGAGCTAGTTGGAGAAGAACAAGGGGGATTTAGGAAGGGAAAAGAGTGTGCAGATCAGATATTTGTTCTAAGATGTTTAGTGGAGAAGTATCTAGAGAAGGGAAGGAAAGTGTATGCTGCCTTCATGGACTTGGAGAAAGCTTATGACAGAATAGATCGCCAAGGTATGTGGAAGGTATTAAGAATATATGGAGTGGAGGGGAAATTGTTGAGTGCTGTGAAGAGTATGTACGAGGGAGCTAGGGCTACGGTGCGAGTGGATGGTGAGCTGAGTGAGTTCTTTGATCTCAGTGTGGGACTGAAACAGAGTTGTGTGATGTCTCCATGGCTGTTTAATATATACATGGATGGGATTGTAAAGGAGGTGCAGGGTAGGGCAGTGGATGTGGGGGTTCCTCTAATGAATGAGGGTGAGATTTGGAAGCTTCCGGCGTTGCTGTTTGCTGATGATACAGTACTGTTGAGTGAAGATGAATGGGAGTTGCAAGGTTTTGTGAATGAATTTGGGACAGTGTGTAGGAGGAGGAATCTGAAAGTTAATGTAAACAAAAGTAAAGTTATGGTGTTTAAGAGGAATGAAGTCACAGAGTGTGCAGTGAGGTTGGATGGTGAGGATATGGAGAATGTGAGTGCATTCAAGTACTTGGGTAGTGTGATGAGTAAGGATGGAACTTTGGGGGATGAGATGCATGAAAAGGTACAGCAGGGAAGGAAGGTTGTTGGTACACTGAAAGCAGTGATGAGAAATAGGGAGGTGAGTATGGAAGTTAAGAAGTCACTGCATGATAGTATTGTGATCCCTACCCTGACGTATGGAAGCGAGGCATGGACCTTGCAAGAGGGGAACAAGTCAAGAGTGAGAGCAGTGGAAATGAGTTACTTGAGAGGAGCATGTGGAGTGACGTGGAGGGACAGGTTGACGAATGAAGAAGTGAAGGAACGCTGTGGGGTGGATGTGGACGTGGTTGAGAAGATTAGGAGAAATACACTGAGGTGGTTTGGACATGTGAAGAGAATGGAGAATGAAAGACTGACTAAGAGGGTGTATGTAGGTGAGGTGGAGGGAGGGAGAGGGAGAGGTAGACCGAGGATGAGGTGGAGGGATGGAGTTGAGAGGTATATGAGGGAGGGGGGGGTGAGTTGGGGGGAGGGTAGTCAAATGGTGGGTGACAGAGCAACTTGGAGGCGTTTTGTCTGCGGCCACCCTTTGCGGGATTAGGGTGTCGGGCTGTAGATAGATAGATTTTCCTTCCTCCGTTCTGTTATTTAAAAAAAAAAAAAAAAAAAAAAAAAAAGTTTAGTTGGTAATTTAGATGCTCCAGTCGGATGGAGCCTGTGAAGGTTTATATCCAAGAGGTGGTTGGGGTTTATTGTTCACGTTATGCCACTCAGGGATGAGTAAAGGCTGGTCACTCTCATCTCAAATGTCAGGACCAACTTGCCTAGCCCTGGGTTCCTCCTCATGGGACAAAACAGGATTGGATGATGGATGGATAAAACAGTGAATCAAGGGAGGTAAACTATCCCACAAAGAATCAGCCTGGCAGGGGTTAAATGTAAAATTTAAATGATCACAACAGCTGCTACTTCAGGGCTGGCACATGAAGTCATTGTGTGATCAGGAGAGCATTATGAAATTATGATTATCATCATTCACTGACTGCAGTCTCCAACTGTGTGGTAGTAGCCATTACAATCATTTCAGCTGTACATTTAAGACATTGTACAGAAGCACATAGCCTGAATATTGTACTAACAAAAGTGTAATGAGTTGCTCTGCATGTTGTTGCCTCATTTTTTCCAGTATGTTATCACATTTTTTAGTATGCTACCATGAAATGTGGTCAGACAATTTTGCACACCTTGTGTGTGTATTCACATTTAAAATACTGTGTACCTGTCTGGTACCCCGTCAACCTGGTGACAAGAAGCCTACACTTGATGGTGCTGTGTACCCTGGTTGGAGTGATGCAACTGTAGCATCCATCCAAGAACCAAACCCGCCCATATTTTTCCTGTGCCTTGCAATGGGGAAGGACCCTGAAGGGGTGCTGTCTGCTACTAAGGGGCACAGGTTTGCTGCATGGTGTATGTACTGTACTGTACCTGTAGGACAGCATCACAGAAATAGTTACAATACTTAAATATGATTGACAGGTTCACTTGGCCGGACCGACTGAGGTTAAGCAACAACGGCAGCTACCACCCTACGATATAGATTATTAGTTCATTTTTGGTGTCTCCAGACAGTTTTATTCCACTTTGCAGAGACTCCTGAAACTGTAGGGTTTAGATACAGTCGTCTTCACCACTTTCATTGGACAGAGATTGAATAGAATCATCTGGTGGTAGCAAGAATGTAATTAAAAGTGCATCTTTGAATTAAAAGGGTTAAGTGCTGATTTCCCCATGTGTTTTTCCAGTAAGTTATGAAATGATGTTTGCTTCAGTCTTAAGTAAAACATTGATCATCATATTAGGCAATGTTACATATCCATATTATTATTTAATTGCAGCCTTTACTGGTGCAGTGGGAATGGTGAGATCATGAACTGTGGAGTTATAATTTAAATATGACAGTAGTATTAAAAATCAGTGAGAACTGGAACTATGTATGAAGTACAAGTGTGTATAAATGATGTCTTGTTTGTAGCATCCCATTGTCCTTACCCTGTGGTGTAATGTCAGTGCATTTGGGGAAATGTCACTCAGTACCAATTCCAGTGAACTTGTGGGTGTTGGTACTTTTAATGATGACTACGGAGTACTGTTTATATGGTCATTGCTTGTTAGTATATACAGTAGTATATTGGTTGTTCCTTTTTTTTTTTTTTTTATTTTTTTTTTTTATATATATATATAACCCCTCGCCAGGGTGATGCATTGTAAGGTAGTGTACCTCCCCTGAGTCACTGTCTTTATAACTAATGTAAATTGTACCTCATATAGGGTCAGTAGCTTGGCAAGGGCTAAGTAAGTTTGAAGTTATGTTAAATGTCTGTCTTATTTTGAAATGAGCATAGAGAGCATATCATAGCTTATGTCCCTGTTCCTGGTGTGTGGTGTGGTTATGGGCTGTACTAACCCTTCCCTTTCCTCATCCTCATACGTGTCCTACATCATACCTGTGCATCCATCCGTATCCGTTTGTAAACCCCTTTCTTACAGTGATTAATCATCTCAGGGTTTTTATACACATTACTACATTATGAACTGCTACTACCATTAACTTTCATCCATCCATCCATCCACCATCCAATCCTATGTTGCCCCACGAGGAATGTAGGAGCCCGGGGCTAGGCAAGTTGGTCTTGACATTTAAGATGAGAGTGACCAGCCTCACTCATTCTTGAATGGCATTACATGAGCAATAAGCCCCAGCCACCCCTTGGACATAAACCTGCACTGACTCAATCTGATTTGAGCTCCTTAATTACTCATTAAACCACCAGGTGTCATAATTTAGTTATATGGTTACGACCAAGTGTAGTAAATGGTTTCCTGGTGTACAGGAAACTATCTGGCATGTCACTCAGTGTAGAGTCACCCGTTAACTTCCTTATGTTTTAAATGCATATGAAGTTGGCTATTTCATGAATTAAAAAATAGGTAGGGATGCACACCATCCACTCACTTAATGTAGTGCTGCATGGGTGCCTGCCCTTCCCCCTTTTCCTTCCTTATTTCTTTGCTTCCTGTTCTGTTTTTCTTTCCTTCATCCTTTCCTCTTCCTTATGTCAATGGGTGACTCTACACTGAGGGACAGGCCAAATGGTTTCTTGTTCACCAGGAAGCCATTTACTACTCTGGGTGGTAACATATAACCAAATTATGGCGCCTGGTGGTTTAGTGGGTAATTCAGGCGCTCCTGTCAGACTGAGCCGGTGCAGGTTTCTATCCAAAGGGTGGTTGGGGTTGATTGCTCACTTAATGCCACTCAGGGATGAGTGAGGCCAATCACCCTCATCTTAAATGTCAGGACCAATTTGCCTAGCCTTGGGCTTCTACACTCCTCATGGGGCAACACTGGATTAGATGATGATGATGATGATGCTGGTGATGATGATGATGATGATGAAAGAATTAAAAAGTGAAGTGTGACCATATTCTCTATGATTTCTTGTGCCTGGCAGTTCAGGACTCTGATAATTTGTGTGAGGAATCATGTATGGAAGATGGAGGGGGTGGGGGAAGCATTATGAAATTTATTTGGGTGAGACAGCGAAACTATCAGATTCACTTAGAATTGCCGTACCCACAGACCCTGAGAGGGTTAAATTACAATGGCCCCCATAACTCCTAGTTGTTCTTTACATGTCCCTGCTTTGCCCTGCCCACCATCACTTTGTCTTAATCTATCCGCATTTGACTCTTATCTTTCCCTACTTCACCTAACCCCTTGCAGACGACAGGATGGCCGTGGGTCGCTTCTGAGGCGACTGGAGGAGACCTTCATTCACGAATCTATCTTGGCCAGGTATAGCTGCGCACAGAACCCCTACTCACTGCACAGAGTATATAGCTTTGCATGCTGCATCTCACAGATTTTCTTAGCTCTCTCTCTCTCGCTCCACCTTCTCCCTTTGTTGATTAGTTGTCAGATAAAGATGTTTCAGTTGATTTTATTATAAGGGCCTTTACTCTGATGGCATATTTTTTGTGTTATGAGTTTAGTACCGAATCATTTAATTCTGCTTAGGAGAGCCATCTTTAGTAGTGAGAGGATTGATGAAGGCTATATCTAGCTGATTATTTCAGAAGGTGTATCATTAAGTGAATAAAATTTTCTAGAGATAGGATTCAGATGTCACATAATATCATATTTCAGTACTAAGTCTCTGATGAATTAACATACTTTCATGACCTAGTTGCTTGCGTTTTGAAGTCAGAAATGAGTAACCCTCACTCTTTGACCACAGTTGTTTCACTTAGAAGTTGTACTTTGCATCTGCTCGACCAAGACTTTAAGCGAGGACTGAATGCTGTAATTATTCTCCGAGCCATTTACCTGCCATTCTCACCTTTCATTGCTGTATATTCATGTTTTTATTCCTGATAGTGCTGAAAGTATTTTAGCTTTATATTTGTTGTTTTTTGCATTGCTGTTTCCTCTCCCCATTTGTTGTGTCATGCATGAAATATACTGTTTACTGTATGTTGGTAGTGACTATCAGGTTCTTCATAAATTTGATGTACAGTATGATATCATTTATTGTAAGCAAGTATACATTTTTTCATGTGTATGCAAGTAAAAATGAGAGATGACTGTGTGCACATTTGTGTGTTTGTGCATGCACACACACATGCATGTGTATCCATGCAAACATATGTTCTAGTTGGTAAAGGAGTGTGTGAAGTTACTGAATTATGGCTCTAGTTGACTTTTACGTGCCATCAGCAAAATTAGAGAGTACCATTACCAGTAATTAGTATATCTTAGTCCATATTATTATTGCAAACAAAATTATTCTTTTATTATAGTACACCACTGTATATTGTTGATTACCATAGTAACTGTATTATAGTGTTGATTAGTATTTGTAATTAGTATTTATAGTTGTGCAGCACATACTGTAGCTCTAGCAAATTACAATTTAGGTTTGTGCTTCTGAACTTTGACTTGTTCTGCATCTTTATTTTATTCTCTATGTGTGCTTTGAATAGGATATATATATATATATATATATATATATATATATATATATATATATATATATATTTGTAGATCAGGGTTTTTGGACCCCTTGTGAGCATGGCGGTGTCCGGATTGACTCAATCGGATACGTCAGTGTGAAGCTGCAGAATGTGGTGAATGTTTTTGGCGTATCCGGTAGAGAAAGGATTCCGGGGGCTTGAATAATGAGTGAATGGAAGTTTGGCCTATTTGATTTGGTCAAGTTTGTGCTGTCTGGACGTTGCTACTCCTCACCCTGCCCTTGGGTGGGAAAGGAGGTCCGGATGATATATATATATATATATATATATATATATATATATATATATATATATATATATATATACAGTATATATATATATATATATATATATATATATATATATATATATATCATCATCTGGACCTCCTTTCCCACCCAAGGGCAGGGTGAGGAGTAGCAATGTCCAGACAGCCCAAAATTGCCCAATCCAATGTATATGATACAGCTGCAGTCAATAGGTTAATTTGTTTTATGCATGTTCAGTCAACACTAGTGGTAGGTGGGGGCGCTCACCATCCACTCACTCGATATAGTGCTACTCTGGGGTGACTGCACTCTCCTCTTTTCTGTCCTTCTTTCCTGTTACTTTTGCTTGTGGGTGACTCAACACTCCCTCTTCTGTTTTTTTTTTCTTTTATTTTCCCTTCATTCTTTCCTCTCCTTCTGCCTATGGGTGACTTTGCACTGAGTGACAAGCCAAATGGTTTCCTGTACACCAGGAAACCATTTACTACTCTGGATGGTAACCACATAACCAAAATAGCGCCTGGTGATTTAGTGGATAATTCAAGCGCTCCAGTCGGATCCAAGGGATGGTTGGGGTTTATTGTTCACATATTGCCACTCAGGAATGAGTGAGGCTGGTCATTCTCATCTTAAATGTCAGGACCAACTAACTTGCCTAGCCCCGGGCTCTTACACTCCTCACGGGGCAACACAGAATTAGATGATGATGACAGTCAACACTAAAAGTATCGCACACTTTACGGCACATAACAATCTGAAACATGGAAGAAGTATCGTGATACATGGAGCACCCTGTGATAAGTGCAAATATTATCCTTGGTAATTATTAGGACTTGAAATTGCACAAGATTCACATTCTGGGTGCTTGGTTTTTTTTAAGGTACAAGGTTAGTAGATTCATGTGTGTCCTACAAAACCCGCACATTTTCACATATCACACCCCAGGTGTGCGATACTTTTCTTTGTTGACTGTACAGTATAGTGTTTCTTTATTATTTTTATAGCTTGCCAGATCTTATTCATTCATGTTAGTTTACATGTATCACATCCATTTTAATTTTCTCTGTGGGCATAGTCATTATTATTATTATTTTTATTTATTTATTTTTTTTTTTTCCAGATATTTCCCCCCCCCCCCACTAATATCACTTACTGGCATAACACAGTATTTTATCTTGTATAATGTGCTGTGCATAAGCTATACATTTGACCCTCAGTCTGTGTGGGACTGAGTTGCGCTAAACACGTTTTGCATGGAAAAATCTCTGGCCTGGCCCAGAAAATGGCGGGGGGAGTGGGGGTTGAGGGGAGCAATTTGCACTGGGAAACTCCAGAAGTCCATCCCCAGCCACAGCCTTGATGTTGACTTAACAACACCTCTGGCAGGAAACTCTCAGGCAACAACAATAAAACAGTTTTGGAAGATGTTTAGTAAAGTAGGACACTGATATAACGCATAATAGGTTCTAAAGCAACTTGCTTTCAGTTGATCTCACACGAAATCTAAGTATTGTTTCAGTGAGATAAATTACAGATGTTGTAGTTTGGTACATGAGAGACACAAAATGCTAAAGATATATTTATTGACATACAGTATAAAAGCATGGAAGTGATTGATCATCATCCCCTAAAGATGAGTTGCAGATCGTGTGTACAGTGTGGTTGGTCTACACTGTTTCTATATCATAACAGAGGGTTGCTTAGCATCCCTGGCCATTTTCCCCAGTGTCCACTGTTGAACCATGTAGATGTACACTCACCCCATCTAAAATAAACAGATCAATGTCTTTTTGTAGGATTTTGCTAAATTAAATGCCATAATTTGTGTTTATGGCAGGTAGGGGGACCACTGATGCCATATTCATTGTTCGACAGCTTCAGGAATAATATATTGGTAGGAGAAGGGATCTTTATTTTGTTTTTGTTGATTTGGAAAAGGCCTTTGACAGAGCCCTGGAGAGGTGGTGAAGTGGGCAATGAGAAAGCTTGGCTTGGAGGAGTGGCTGGTTAGGGTGGTTATGGCCATGTATGTGGGTGCTCACACCCAGGTAAGAGTGAATGGAGATTTGAGTGATGAGTTTTCCGTGAATATTGGTGTGCATCAGGGGTCAGTCTTGAGTCCCATGTTGTTTATCATGGTACTTGAAGCCCTTTCACGTGACTGTAGAAACGGACTCCCGTGGGAGTTGTTGTATGCTGATGATTTGGTGTTGATTGCAGAGAACGAAAGGGAGGCGGAGGAAAGGTTTAGAAAGTGGAGAGATGGTATGGGGCAAAAGGGTTTAAGGGTAAATGCAGATAACAAAAGTGATGATATCTAGGGTTGGTGGCGGTACTGTCAAAGACGAGGGAGAGTGGCCATGTGCAGTTTGCCACAAGGGCGTGGGAAGTAATTCCATCTTGTGCGGTGTGTGTGATAAATGGGTGCATAAGAGATGTAGTGGTATCAGAGGTAGACTGCGAGATAATGCTGATTTTATGTGTACGGCGTGTCGGGATGAGCAGGTGGAGATTGTCAGACGTGAAAGGATTGAACTTGCTGGTGAATCTCTTGAGTGTGTGGAAGAATTTTGTTATTTGGGAGACATGTTGTGTGCTGGAGGTGGGGCTGGAGCTAGCTCTGTGGCTAGGGTGAGAAGTGGTTGGAAGATGTTCAGGGAGCTCTTGCCTCTCCTGACATTGAGAGGACTCTCCATACGTGCTAAGGGGTCTTTGTATGCAGCATGTGTTAGGAGTGTAATGCTGTATGGTAGTGAGACCTGGGCAGTGAAGGAGGAAGATATTCGCTGGCTCAGACGTACAGAAATGACAATGATTAGGTGGATGTGCAGTGCGTCCCTGTGTCCAAGGCCTGGAGGGGCTGGGTTTATGATGGAAGAGTTAAGAGGTAGGATGGGACTGGAGTGTATTGGTGTTGTGATGAGGAGAGGTAGATTGAGGTGGTTTGGACATGTGGAGAGGATGGGGGATGATAATTAGGTGGGGAAGGTGAGGAGTGTTAATATCGGGGGTGGGGTTATGAGGGGTAGACCGAGAAAGACATGGGATGAGGTCATTAAGTGTGACCTTAGGGTTAAGGGACTGAACAGGGAGGTTGCAATGGATCGTGCAGCGTGGAGAGCCGCCATTAGGTGACCAAGGCTGACACATGCAAGCATGTTGGAGCCTTTAAAAACGAAAACGAATTCAACATTACATAAATTATGGGATGTGAAATGGCTTGTTTACTTTCGATGAGCTGGCCACTCACGCACACTTACTAACACGCACAGACAGTGATTGCTGTCCGTCTCTTGTCTGTCTTATAATCACCGCCACTCCCTGTGTACTTTTTCTTGTTTCACCGAGGTTATTCATTAAAACGAATAATCATAAAATTGACACTGCCAAGGTTATAGGACATGAAATGGTCTTTTTACAGGACATGAAATGGTCGTTTTACATTTGATTAGCTGTCCCCCCCTCTCAAACACACACACACACACACACACACACACCAAACACTTATACATACCCCTTCCCCCCCCCACACACACACACACATTGCTCACCACCTGCCTCTCATTTCCCACCTCATCGTCACCATTCGCATGTACAGCAGATCTCGTTATATGATGAACTGGTATGCAATGAATCACTTTTGCGATGACGGTTTTTTCAGTGTACATTACAATTTTCGCTTAACAGTACAGTGATTATGATCCTGTATGAAGCCTTGCTGGTTGATATACAATCACTGTTTTTCACTTACTTAGTCTCTTCATGCAAGTCTTTAGTCATTTGTTTGTTCCAAGAGGGCATTTGCACCCTTCACTGATATAGAACAATAAAGAGTGTGATGGAGTTCAAGCAGCAAGTGAAGTGAAATAGCGACCAGTTTAGGTAAGTTGAAAATGTGTTTTCAGACTTATTTTGGTGGTAAGCAGCAAGTGAAGTGCAGTGAAGTGAAATACACAGCCATTTTAGGTGATATGAAAACTTGTTTTTAGATTGTTGGGTGAGTAACTCTTGGCCAAAAATGTATCCCCATTGAACCCATGTTACAATTGACTTGATACTGGCATGTGATACAGTAAATTGTTATGCAGTGTATTTTTTTCAAACACATCGTCATTGTAAACTGAGGTCGTGCCGTTTATTTTCTTCTTTCAGTAAATATTTCATTACTTTATGCTATCAGATTAGGTTTTCACCTACCGTATTTCTAGGTAGATAAGTCATCATCTGAAGATGCTAAACTCAATCCATCACATAATGTCTGCTGATGCTGCTTCGCCAGCTGACAGCAGTGCAAAACAGTTACATTATTACAGCATTTCTGCTGCATAATTAATACATATCATGCATCAGAAATTAAATGTTTGTTTTCCAGACGATAAATATTTGCATGTCACATTCCATGCTCAAAACTGAATGTCATAAATAAGAAACTCTGTCATAGCACTGAAATCTACCTGATAATGATGATGGATGGGGGAGTGATGTGATTTTCTGCTGGGATTAGAGAGTGGCATTTATATACCGGTTTGAATACTTAATTTTACTCATTTTACTTCATTTAACTCATTTTTTTGCCCAGCGATGTGTCATAGACATTTTATGTGTACCCTGTGTAATCAGGATGAGGGGTAAATATTTTTGAAGAGGATCAAGGGAGGGGGGAAACTTGAAATTTTGGAATTTCACCCTAGTCATGTAATACATGGGTTTCAATGATGTGATTTGTTCATTTCAATTTGCGCAGTAAAATTTCCGGATACATTAATAACACAAAATGAGGGCCTACTGTACAGAGTATTTAATTACTGAATTTATGTATATCGTGTAAGAGAGGAGTGAAGTCAGTGAATGTACAGTGAGGCTGGATGAGGAGGAAACGGAAAACGTGAGTGCATTTAAGTACGTGGGGAGTGTGATGAGTATGGATGGAAGCTTGGAGGGTGATGTGCTTGAAAGGGTACAACAAGGAAGAAAGGTTGCTGGTTCTTTGAAAGCAGTGATAAGAAACAGAGAAGTGAGCATGGAAGTGAAAAAGTTACTACATGACAGTATTGTGATACCAACTCTAATGAATGGAAATGAAGCTTGGACCTTGTTGGAGGGACAGAAGTCAAGAGTGAGAGCAGTGAAAATGAGTTATTTGAGAGGAGCATGTGGAGGCACATGGAGAGACAGACTGACAAATGAGGATGTGAAGGATCATTGTGGTATGGATGTGGATGTGATAGGAAGCTTTACGAGAAACACATTGAGGTGGTTTGACCATGTGGAGAGGATGGAGAGCGAGAGACTGAAGAGGAGAGTGTATGTGAGTGAGGTAGAGGGGAGGAGAGGGATGAGATGGAGGGATGGAGTGGAGAGGTATATGAGAGAGGGGGGTGTGAGCCAGGAGCAGGGCATTGAAATGGCGGGGGTCAGGGCAACATGGAGGCAATTTGTTTGTGGCCACCCCTTACGGAATTAAGGCATCTGGTTGTAGATAGATAGACAGTCACAAAAATCCAACACATTCTTATCAAACAGCATTATATCATCTGCACCCATACATTATGTCATCACTATTGTCATCATCATCATCTTAACCCAATTTTACATTCATTCATTCATTCATCCAGTCCTGTATTGCCCCATGAGGAGTGTAGGAGCCTGGGCCTATGCAAGTTGGTCCTGACATTTAAGATAAGAGTAAGAGCCTCACTCATCCCTGAGTGGCATAATATGAGCAGTAAACCCCAACCACCCCTTGGATATAACCTTGCCTAGGCTCAATCCAGTTGGAGTGCCTTAATTACCCACTAAACCACCAGGCACCATAATTTGGTTATTTGGTTACCACCCAGTGTAGTAAATGGTTTTCTGGTGTACAGGAAACCATTTGGCTTGTCACTTAGTGTAGAGTCACCTGTAGGCAGAAGAAAGAGGAAAGAATGAAGGAAAGAAAGACAAAAGAGGAAGGAAGGAAGGAAAAGAGGGAAGGGCAGTCACCCAAGAGTAACACTACATCGAGTGAGTGGATGGTGAGCCCCCCCACCTACCACCACACATATTAAAAAATCGGTAGGACCCAGAAATAGAAAAGTAAATGCATTGATTCATTTATGCATTTATTACCCATCCATCCATCAATCATCTAATCCTATGTCACCCCATGAGGAGTGTAGGAACCCAGGGCTTGCCAAGTTGGTCCTGATATTTAAAATGAGAGTGACCAGCCTCACTCATCCCTGAGTGGCATTACATGAGCAACAAACCCCAACCACTCCTTGGGTATAAACCTACACAGGCTCAATCTGATTGGAGCACCTTAATTAGCCACTAAACCACCATGCGCCATAATTTGGTTATATGGTTACCACCAGCATAGTAAATGGCTTCTTGGTGTACAGGAAACCGTTTGACTTCTCACTCAGTGTAGATTCACCCATAGGCAGAAGGAAGAGGAAAGAATGAAGGAAAAAAAGACAGAAGAGGGAATGTAAAGTCACCTGTTGGCAGAAGACAGAGGAAAGAAAGGCAGAAGAGGAAGGATGGAAGAGAGGAAAGGGTAGACATCCAAAGCAGCACAACATCAAGTGAGTGGATGGTGAGTGCCACCACCTACCCCAGTGCTGTCATAATTCTTTCCTCTATCTCAGAGGCATATGTCTTTTAGACTGTGCTTTGGTCAGTTAACATCACCATTATAATAACGTATTTTATTCAGTACAGTACTTAATTCTTCATCCCACCGATGATTTTATACTGCACAACTTTTTGCATTAGAGGGATTGGGTGTAGCTTTCTTAACCCTTTACCCACGGGGATGGGTGGACCGCACCGTGCCCCTTCCGCGGGGATAGCAGGAAATCTAGACAATACACGATAAATTAGCCACTTCCAGGTCAGTGGAAGTATCTATCTATCTCTATACCTAGGCTGCTTCCCTCAAGGAAAGGGAGGTAGCCGAGACAGGACGACACACTCCCCATTTACTCATCCATTCAAACACATTCATTCGCATCTTAGCCCCAAAGGGGAGAAGGGACAGATCCTCACCGTACCACACCGCACAAGGGTCAACTGCGCAGTGCAATCAGTGACATCTGCAACAGGGCCTGACAGCAGAGCTGGTTTACCCCTGCCACATCATAATAGATCCATCCCCTAACTTGCAGCTGACGTGACTAGCTGATCAGACCAAATGCGGGAGAATATCCCCTCAGGGCTGCGTCATCATTTGTTCATTCACAATTTCTCTCCATTTATTTCTGTCACGCACAGCCACTCTTCCTTGCTCAACAGACATCCCTCTTGCATCCAGCGCTCTCTTCGCACTGTCCATCCATCGTATTTGTGGTCTCCCTCTCAGCCATACACCTCTCACATCAGATCTAGTTATCTTTTTCACCAATTGCTCATTATCCATTCTCTTCATATGCCCAAACCATTGCAACACCCTCTGCTCAACTCTACCAGCCGTCTCCCGAACAACTCCAGTTCTCCTTCACACTTCATCATTTGCACTCGATCCATATGCGTTACTCCACACATACTCCTCAGACACCTCATCTCCATGACATTCAAACTTTTCCTTTCTGCTACACCCATATTCCATTTTTGAGCCCCATATAATGCAGTCGGTACTACAACACCCTCATACAGCCTTCTCTTTACATCCATTCTAAGCGAACGACATCTGAACACTTTTTTCATTCCTCCCAGCACCTTACCTACTTCATTCATTCTAAACTTCACTTCTGCATCTATTCTTCCATCCACAGCAACATGTGACCCTAAATATTTAAAACACTACCTTCTCAGGCAACTGACCATTCAAAATTATAATCATCCCCCTACCATCTACCAACCTCGCACACCTCATCACTTTACTCTTATTCTCATTTACTTTCAATTTCCTCCTTTCACACACCCTTCCAAACTCCTCTACCAACTGTCTCAATCTCTCCACTGAATCAGCCACCAGTGCAGTATCATCTGCAAACAGCAGCTACTTCAGATTCCACTCTCCACCATTAACATTTACCAGACTCAGACCTCCACCTAAAAATCTTGCATTCACCTCCCTTTCAACACCATCCATATAAATATTAAACAACCAAGGCGACATCACACACCCGTGTCGTAGCCCCACTCTCACGGGAAACCATTCACTGACAGCATTTCCCGGTCTTACACATGCTCTACTATTTACATAATAACTTTTCACCCCTTTTAGTAACCTACCATCAAGTCCATACAATCTTAAAACAGTCCACAAAGCCTCCCTATCAGTTCTATCATATGCTTTCTCTAAATCCATGATTGCCCAAAACACATCCTTGCCTTTCGCTAAATACTTTTCACACACTTGTCTCACAGTGAACACCTGATCCACGCATCCCCTCCCTCTCCTAAAACCACACTGCTCATCACCAATCACTCCCTCTGTACCCTTTCTAACTCTCATAATTAACACTCTACCATACATCTTACCTACAACACTCAACAGACTTATACCCCTAAAGCTAATACATTCATACTTATCACCCTTGCCTTTATACAACGGGACCACACAAGCACTTGCCCAGTCAATTGGCACCATACCTTTCACAAAGCACACATTCAACAATCTTACTAACCAGTCAACAATACTCACTCCACCACCCTTCAGGCATTTCCACAGCACACCCATCCATATCTGCATCTTTCCCTGTTTTCATCTTTACTGCCTTCTCCCACTTCCTCCTCCGTGATTAATGAATCATTCAACTCTCCCAACAACTTTATTCATTGGAAGTATCACTTAGCCTTTTCTCTTTTTTTTATATATTTTTTTAGTATGAAAATAGGTCATAAGGGACATTTCAATGGGTAATGAACAGGGAAAATTAGTGACCAAGTGCACGTGGGGTGTTGCCAGGTGATAAATTAGCTACTTCATGGCCAATGGCAGTATCAGTTAGCCTTTTCCCCTTTTTTAAAATATATTTTTAGTATGAGAATAGGGCATAGGGCTCATTTCAATGGAAAAAGTGAATGGAAAAAACCTGCTGGGAGTTGCATTGCGCGGCCAGGTTGTAGCTAAGCAAGGGAGGGGGTAAGGGAGGGGAGGTGGGGAGGCGAGGCAAACACAGAAAAATGGCTAAATTGGTAACACTGATTGCAAGTATTAGCGGTATTAGCAGCACTTCCTATAGCTACACACTGGCAGTACTGATAGATGATACAAGACCGCACTTGAAAGCCTGGGCGATTTTAAAAATCCCTGGATCACCGAAGTGATGCCTCATAGTATGGTACTTACGTAACAAGCATCATGGTAGTGATGGCCCGTGGGTATGGGGTTAAACCATTTTAGTGCAAGATGTCATTTATAGGTTGAATAAAATGACATGGAGGAAGCAAAATAAAATAATGCATCATTGTAATGAAGAGATTAGTGCATTGTTGAATAAGCATGCAGTATATGCAGTTAATGATTATTCTGTCTGCTACCTTTTGAAATTGGAGTGCATCTTCATATACAGTATATGAGGTCTGTCCAAAAAGAAACCAAGCTTTTTAAAAAGCGCACCAACTGGCCGGTGTAGCATGATTGTGATGGGAGCACTGTGTAGCGGTGACTTTGTGCTTTAGTCTGACACTAGTCACATCGCACCATGCCATTTATTCATCTAGGTACACATGCTTGAATGGTCGTGTGTTTGGTGCACTTGGCGAATTCTCTTCTGTTGACTGAAATTGGAGACTTTTCAGAGTGTATTTCAACTTTGGGGGAGGGGGGAGTCTGCAGGGACCAGATCTGGAGAACAGGGCAGCCAGTGGACAAAAGTTTCTTGTTTCATTCATTCATTCATTGCCAGACGCCATGTATCCCAAACGGGGTGGCCTAGGGCTTAGAGTTAATTGTTTTACAGGGAGGGGCACTAATCCTCCACCAACCCCACTTGACACGTAGGGAGAACGTTATGCCAACAGCATCTGGTGTTCCCAGGCGGTCACCCATCCAAGTACTAAAAATCACGGATTAGAAGTGATGCACGAGCGGGTGCATTGTCATGGTGAAGCATCCAGGTTTTGTTTGTCCATGCCTCAGGCCACATCCTTCACACTGCCTCCCTCAAAAACTTCAGGACATCCAAGTAGAATTATTTATCGACTGTCTAACCATGTGGAACAAACTCATGATAAACGATGCCCTTCCTGTCAGAAAAGACGATCAACATCACCCTTGCATTTGAGTGACTGACGTGCTTTTATTGGTCGTGGTGACAGTGTTCCAACCCACTGCGACAACTGCCTGTTTGTTTCAACATCATACCAGAACACCCATTTTACATCTGTTATTATGACATATTTCTGAAATTTTTCTTCAGCATTCAAACAGTCAAACAGATCCTGACTGACTCCCTCTTTTTGCTCATTTGTCAGCAGACGCGGCACAAATTTTGCGGCAACATAATGCATCTTCAGTTTTTCATTTAAAATCTTGTGGCACAAACTTTTGCAGGTGTTTTCTTCTTCAGAAACTTCACAGATCACAGCCCACACTTTCTTAATGTGATTGTTGTCTGTTGATGTGGAAGGCCATCCAGATTTGTGATCGTCTTTGGTGGATGTTCTTCCTGATTTGAACCACTGGAACCACGTGTATCGTTGTGTATGGCCCAAACAATCCTCCCCTTATTGTCGTCTGTTGACATGGAAGGCCATCCAGATTTGTGATCATCTTCGGTGGATGTTCTTCCCGATTTGAACCAGTGGAACCACACATAGCATTGTATATGTATCAACCAGTCCTCCCCGTAAACCTGTTGCAACATTTGAAAAGTCTCTACAGCTGTTGGGTCAGTTATTATTATTCTCAGTTTGCAACAAAATTTCACACAAACGTGTTGCTTTTCAAGATCCTTTGTTGTTCAGCATGGAACAAATTGCCAAGTGCACTAAACACAAGTTCACACAAGTATCATGGCAAGATGCGACATGTGTTTGACTAAAGCTCAGAATCGTCTACATACAGCACTCCTGTTGCATTCACGCTATGCTGGCTAGTTGGTGCACTATTTAAACAATTTGGTTTTTCTTTGGATAGACCTCATATATACAATACAAACTTAAATCTGAAAATATGAGTTCAGAAAACTTCCACTCTCCAAACAATTAACATATATTTTAAGACAAAGCTATTTTGTGGAGATGAATTAGAATGGATAATAAATGATTAATGTAAGTCATTTCAATTTATTCACTGTTAATGGTACTGTAGGCTCTTTTTGCGGGCACTGTATATGATTTTCTCATTTACTATTATAGTTCTGTAATCCAATATTTCTCGTTTCATGTAATGCCTTTGGACTCAAGCATTTCAGATTTGAGAGCTTTTACAGTATCATCCATTTACGTCTAGTGTTCATGAGATTTTGTGCTTCCTCAACTTCAGTACTGTCTTTTATCTTCTTTCTTCACTTGCTCCCACCCTCTCACAATCACACAAATTCACTTACCATATCAAACAACACTTGACCCTCAATTTGGCGGACCCCTATTTCCCGGATTTCGAATTTCCCAGACACTGGCTGAGGCCGGACAATATTATCAAACACCAGACAAATGCCTGTACAAGTCCGGGATTCTCAACAAAAGTACGGCCATTGTTCTCTCATATAAAACTATAAGCAGTCTGCTGCACAGCACAGTATAATTTTAGCAAGGTTTTGACTCGATAAATTGTAACACACACAAGTAATTATTTTCATACGTGAAACACATCTTGGCCACCAACCTGCTTCATGCCATCAGCTCCTAACTCGTGGCAATATCCCATTTGCCTCTTACCTTTCTCAAATGCCACTATAAATAGTTTATAGCATAACAGTAAAGTTTAAGAAAGGCTTTGACACAATACAGTAATATTCATAGGTAATAAAAACAGGTTGACGAATGAAGAAGTGAAGGAACGCTGTGGGGTGGATGTTGATGTGGTTGAGAAGATTAGGAGAAATACACTGAGGTGGTTTGGACATGTGAAGAGAATGGAGAATGAAAGACTGACTAAGAGGGTGTATGTAGGTGAGTTGGAGGGAGGGAGAGGGAGAGGTAGACCGAGGATGAGGTGGAGGGATGGAGTTGAGACGTATATGAGGGAGGGGGGGGTGAGTTGGGGGGAGGGTAGTCAAATGGTGGGTGACAGAGCGACTTGGAGGCGTTTTGTCTGCGGCCACCCTTTGCGGGATTGGTGCGTCTATCTATAGATAGATAGATAGAATAAAAACAAAAATATTTTCTTATGGACAAAGTCAATGGGATCCATTCCTACTCACTTAGCTCACCGAACTTGGTGTGACTACATACCGAATCAGCATTTTTCACTGGAAAATATTTTAATTTTTTATGCCACAGTGGCTAATACACACCTAATTATCTGAAATCTACTTAAAATATTTTACTTAATATAACTTAATTAGAAAATTAGGTTTCAGAGCTAAAATGCTTGAATATTAGCAGATATTTCCCCTTCAGATCGTCAGTATTTATATCACGGTCAAGTGATGAGTGGCTGGCCAGTGTATTTCCCCTTCAGATCATCAGCACACCTTGACAGTCTTCTGTTTTGCATAAATATTTATTTTGAGTACAAAAAAATGTATCTGCATTGTAAATTGATACTTATCCAAAACAAAAGTCCATTAAGGTGAGTTGTTAGGCTAGAGGCAAAACACTTCTGCTAATTTTAAGAAATTTTTTCTCTGAATCCTGATTTTGTATTAATTCGATTAAGCATAAACTTTTGACTGAATTTCAAATAATTAGGTGTGCAAACCTATATGGTCTATCTATCTATCTATTGCCAGACGCCTCAATCCCGTTTGGGGTGGCCACAAACAAATCGCCTCCAAGTCGCCCTGTCCCCCGCCATTTCACTGCCCTGCTCCCAACTCACACCCCCCTCTCTCATATACCTCTCCACGCCATCCCTCCATCTCATCCTCGGCCTCCCCCTCCCTCTTCCCCCCTCCACCTCACTCACATACACTCTCTTCGTCAGTCTTTCACCCTCCATCCTCTCCACATGGCCAAACCACCTCAGTGTGTTCCTCATAACGCTTCCTATCACATCCACATCAACACCACAACGCTCCTTTATATCCTCATTCGTCAGCCTGTCTCTCCATGTGATTCCACAGGATCCTCTTAAATAACTCATTTTCACTGCTCTCACTCTTGACTTGTGTCCTTCCAACAATGTCCAAGCTTCACTTCCGTACATTAGAGTTGGTATCACAATACTGTCATGTAGTAACTTTTTCACTTCCATGCTCACTTCCCTGTTTCTTATCACTACTTTCAAAGAACCAGCAACCTTTCTTCCCTGCTGTACCCTTTCAAGCACTTCACCCTCCAAACCTCCATCCTTACTCATCACACTACCCAAGTACTTAAACGTTCTCACATTTTTCAATTCCTCACAATCCAATCTCGCTGTACATTCACTAACTTCACCTCTCTCAAAGACCATCACTTTACTCTTCCCTATATTCACCTTTAGATTCCGTTTCTTACACACTCTCTCAAACTCATCCACTAAGCCTTGCGGCTCCCCTTCGTCTTCACACAACAACACAGTATCATCTGCAAACAACAGTACAGGGAGTTCCCAAACACTATCCTCTCTCACCAGGGCCACTCCAACATCCACTACCCTACCTTGTACCTCTTTTATTACCCCATCCATGTACAGATTGAACAACCATGGAGACATGACACATCCCTGTTTCAAACCAACTTTCAAAGAGAAAAATTCACTTAGTTCACCATCCACACGCACTGCAGCCTTCGCACCATCGTACATACTCTTCACAGCATTCAACAACTTCCCATCTACTCCATATATTCTTAACACTTTCCACAATCCTTGTCTATCCACCTTGTCATATGCTTTCTCCAAATCCATGAAAGCCGCATACAACTTCTTTCCCTTCTCTAGAAACTTTTCCACTAAAGATCTAAGAATGAATATCTGATCTACACAACCTCTTCCCTTCCTAAAGCCTCCCTGTTCTTCTCCAACTACTTTCTCTGTTCTTTCTCTAACTCTGTCTATAAGTATCCTACCATACACTTTTCCTATTATACTAAGAAGACAAATGCCCGTATGATTACCACACACTTCTTTTTCCCCTTTTCCTTTGTACAAGGGAATAATTATACCTGACTTCCAATCCTTCCTCCCAGGCCAATCTGCACATCTTCCACATCCATTCTACTACTGTCTCTCCCCCATGCTTCAGCATTTCACCACACACTCCATCAATTCCTGGGGCTTTCCCCGATTTAACTTTCTTCATTGCTTCCACAACTTCTATCCTACTGATTTCTTCCTGTCTTCTCACCTCCCTCCTTCTCGCAGCCATTCCCCAGCTACTTATACTCGTATTACTTCCATCCTCTACGTTCAACAATTCCTTAAATTGTTCTCTTCATCTGCTCACTTTTTCTCCCTTCTCCACCTATATGGTGATAATGATTAAAATATTTTCCAATTAAAATTGCCGATTCTGTCCAAGATCGAGATCGTGTTAGATGATTGTATCTCGATCAGCTGATTAGTGGTTGGCCAGTGTTAGCAGATATTTCCCCTTCAGATCATCAGGACACCTTGACAGACTTCTGTTTTGCATAAATATTTATTTTGAATACAAAAAAAAAATGTATCTGCATTGTAAATCGATATTTATTACAAAACAAAAGTCCGTCAAGACGAGTTGTTAGGCTAGAGGCAAAACACTTACGCTAACTTATTAAGAAATTTTCGCTCTGAATCCTGATTTTCTATTAATAATTAAATTAACCAGAAGTTTTTGACTGAATTTCAAATAATTAGGTGTGCAATCCTATATAGTGATAAAGATTAAAATATTTTCCAATTAAAATTGCCAATTAGGTCCAAGATTGCGTGTTTGTATCTCGGTCAGCTGATCAGTGGTTGGCTGACCTTGTGGTGCTTCATTCCTTGCTCATTTTCCTCTTTTTCCTCAGCTTTCTGATCATCTTCTATCATACCCTCCACATTCTTGTCAGCAACTGTCTAATCAACCATTCTTAGGGTTGTAGCTAGCAAAATACAGCTGTTGAGTCAGTTATTATTATTGTTATCGTGTCAGTGTTATTATTTTATGTACTGTGTGTGTTAGTTATGTTGGTATAAGTAGCCTACATTCCAGAATGCTCTAGATTATCGGAATAATTGCCAGACAATATTGGAGAATTCGGACAAAGTATGGTAATAGTCCGGGGAATGGTATGTGGGGCTGGACTTTTGCCATCCCCAGACTGGTCTACCCCCCTTTTAGTCCGGCAAATCGAGGGTCGGGTGTATCACATTCTTGGCTTTACATATCTTGCTACATCCTCAAATTCATTTACATATAGCTTGTTTACCACCCATGACCTATTCACTCAGCTTCTGTGTCTGTGTCATCTACTGTAGATATACTCCTCTGTTCATGATCAATAGACTTTCTTACTCAGCATCTTTCACACTCATTCTACATCATTGTACTTCTTATTCCATTGAATTTGTGCAAACTCCAAATATTTTGTAAATCCTGTTTTTGCACATTTCACTCTTGATTCTCAACTTTGCACTCCCACTTTGAAGGTGTCCTCAAGGAAGAGGTGTCAGGCTACTTTACATATCCACAAAATTCAGAACAAATCTGCAAAAAATTAGTGGATTATTAGAAACTGGCACAGCATTCTCTGCATAAATCAGGCTTGAAATACTCTGTCTCTTATTATTCATCACTGGCTGCATGCCTTTTTTAAATACAGTAATGCTTATTTTGATCTCTCTCATACCTCCACATCTTATGTCAGTAATGTGTTCCAGATTACTGTATCACAGCTTTTTCTCTATACAGTAACTCGTTCTGTAAATTGAGAGAGCTTTCAGATCAACTCTATAGGCAGTAATAAAACTTTAATAGAAATGTTTATGTAATTCGCTGTGGACTTACTGGCAAAACAGAATGTCAAAGAAGGCAACGCATAAAAAGGACTCTCATTATGAACATAACAGTGACTCTATTGACTGTTTTGCCCTTGTGCAGTCGTGAGGGCCGTGAGTACCAGAGTCAGCGCGGACCACGTGACTCACAGCCACGCCCTGTCAGCAATTACTATGAGTATGAGAGTGTGCAGGCCATGATCTCTCATGCTAGGGATCCATCATCCACATCGCTGCCAAGACCCAGACACCCACACCCAGCCCCTCCACCCCCACATCAGACACAACCTCCCAATTCTCTTCTTAAGGGTGAGTACAGTACTAGAAATGACCACAGTGTTCAGTATTGTCATTGTTATGGTCCCAGATATTGACATCAGCCCAGTGGACTGATGGAAACTGGTTATTTCAGCTGAGCATTCCTCAATATCTTTTGCTGGGATTATGTTAAAGGATTGTGTGAATTGGGAAAGTAGGTGCATGAGGTGAGCAAGTGTGTTGTGGTGGTGGTATTGTTGTAGGTCCAGGATCATCTGGACATGAACCAGGTGGTCTGCAGGCTGAAATTATCCTTCTGCAGGTCACTATCATTCTTTTGGGAGATAGGGAGATAGTTGCAGAATGTTTGATCAGTTATAATTGGGCAGCAGAGCCTCCCTGTTATATAAGTAGCACTACATGGTGTCCTGCTCCAGCACCATTGTGGTGTGAGAGGCTGCATTACATTGAGGGCATAGTGGATCATTTGAGAGTTGTGTCTTTATGCCAATACTGAAATAATGGATGCATTCAGTCAGTCAGGCACACTTTTGTAGAAAATGACTTTGTTGGTGATTAACTGATATATCCTCCATAACACATTCACTACCATGACATGTTTACTTTTGCTGTTACCAGATAATTTTATTACAAGTTCCCTTGCACAAGAAGGGCCAATTGAGGCTGTATATAGAAAATCCCCTCCTGTCTGAAAAGTCTGTCCTAAGCAGAAAAAATCCAGAGGTAGCAAGAACAGAATAAAAAATCCATCCATCTATCATCCAGTCCTATGTCGTCCGATGAAAAGCATAGGAGCCCCGGGCTAGGCGAGTTGGTCCAGACATTTAAGATGAGAGTGACGAGCCTCACTCATCTCTTAATGGCATTATGTGAGCAGTAAACCCCAACCATCCCTTGGATATAAACCCACACAGGCAAATCTGATTGGAGCACCTTAATTACCCACTAAACCACCAGGTGCCATAATTTGGTTATATAGTATGGTTACTACCCAGCATAGTAAATGGTCCTGGTGTACAGGAAACCATTTGGCTTGTCACTCAAGCCATGGCTTGTCCATAGGCAGAAGGAAGAGGAAAGAATGAAGGAAAGAAAGACAGAGGAGGGAGTGTAAAGTCACCTGTAGGCAGAAGGAAGAGGAAAGAATGAAGGAAAGAAAGACAGAAGAGGAAGGAAGGAAGAGAGGAAAAGGCAGACACCCAAAGCAGCACTGCATTGAGTGAGTGGATGGTGAGTGCCCCCACCTACCACATAGAATTAAAAAAAAAAAAAAAATGAAAAAAGTACTGTATCAGTGAAGGAGTTATGTCTAGTACTGTAATAGCAGCATGAAATTTGATACGGCAAGTATTTCAGCCTTATAAAAGTGCTTGACCTTATGCTTTGATTCAGCCATTAAACAAATAGCTGAGGAAAATCAGAGGGTAATTTGAGATACTGTAAATGTAATATGGTATGCCCTTGTTTATGTTGCCTTCTTTAACATTCATTTTAACTGTTATATCCAAATAAATTTAAGGAAAAAAGCCTCATAAAGCTCCGTTCTGAGCTATAAAGTTGATTTAAGAGTTTTTCCCAGTGTATAGCACTAGTTGTAAGAAGAGTAATTAGGTTTTAGAACACATCCCTTGCTTATAAGAAGGACTGCGTGTACCCTCTGTGGATGGACTGGCGGAAATGCTTTGTAAAAATCAAAAGAAATGCCATGAAGTAGCGGGGTTTTGAAAGCCTGTGGTGGCTACGTATGTGCATGATTTTGATATTTTATTTGGAGTTAGGTGCTCATCACACATGAAAGAGTAATAGGTTGTGAGCATTCTTGTCAGTATTTATCACCATTTGTCTCTGATGATGCTGGTCCAGTGTATTGTCATTTTTTATAAACTTGATGCATAACTTTTCCTTTCTGTTCTTTGTATGAAAATGTACCCTTTTATGTAATTTTAATATTTGTACAGTAACACATGATGGTCAGGTGGAAGATCTCTTCAACCAGATAGTGCCTTGGCCTACATACTGCAGTTAGAATCACATAGCTGCCCACAGGTTTTTCTGTCGCGTAAAATGCCACCAGGAGCATTGGCTTGTCTTCTGTCCTTGAATATTCAGGACTTTGATAGCCTAGCCTTGGGTTTCTGTGCTCCAGCTGGGATGTATTGGACTGGCACTTCCCCTCCTTGGGGGGAAGGGGGGCAGCATAGGTAGTACCGGTAATTTAAACTTGGAAGTGATTGGAATATTGTTTTAAAAATGAAGCTTCAGTTGGGACAGATGATAGCCATACCATCTGTGTCTTTAAGACAGGTATCATACCTGTCTATCTATAGTTATTCATTGTTAAAGGTATTGTTTCATTATTAAATTGATTATTAATTAAATCCTTTCTTCATATACGTTACATATGATTCATTATAAATTTATTTTGCATTCAGGTACTGGATTTTTTTTTTTTTTTTTTTTTTTTTTTTTTCATTATTTATTTTTTTAAATTTCTCAGTCATGAACCATAAGCTTGTCTCAAAGTTGTTTTGATTTAAGCAGCATTTTACCTGCACACATCCTAGACTTTATGTAGGACTGACTACTGTATATGTTGTTGACAACCTTCTCCTTCCATGGAAACCCTTCACAGGAGATGGCCATGACAGAAGAATCTGCAGGCTGTGTCCTTGCACATCACCGGTACTGTTCTTTCAGCCATTCTCCTTCCATTACCTACGCTCTCACCAGTAATTCATCAAACTGTTTTCTTTGTTGCAAAATCACTCTGCATTCTCGCCATACATCTGTACTCTGCCAGATCATTGCTTCCATTCTTCCACATTTCCCTACATACCATCTATTCCTTCTTCCATGCAAAAGTATTCCTTTGTTCTGCTATTGCTTACCCTGTCTATAATTTTTTATTTACTGGCCTCACAGTTTTGATCCCATCTCGGTATAAATTGGGAAAATGCTACTGCTCAAGGCACCTGTATTTTATTATATATATATATATATATATATATATATATATATATATCCATCATCCAATCCTATGTTGCCCCATGAGAAGCGTAGGAACTTGGGGCTAGGCAGTTGGTCCTGACATTTAAGATGAGAGTGACCAACCTCACTCATCCCTGAGTGGCATTGCTTGAGCAATAAACCTCAACCACCCCTTGGATATAAACCTTCACTGGCTCAATCTGATTGGAGTGCAGTAATTACCCACAAAACCACCAGGCACCAAAATTTGGTTATATGGTTACCACCCAGCATAGTAAATGGTTTCTTGGTGTACAGGAAACCATTTGGCTTGTCACTCAGTGTAGAGTCACCCACAGGCAGAAGGAAGAGGAAAGAATGAAGGAAACAATATACACTCGACCCTTCATTTCCCGTACCCCAATTTCCCAGATTTCAGATTTCACGGACATGGGCTGAGGCCGGGCAATATTATCAAATGCCTGACATATGCTCGTACAAGTCCAGGATTCTCACAAAAGTCCAGCCATTATTCCCTCATATAAAACTATAAGCAGTCTGCTGCACAACACAGTATAATTTTAGCAGGGTTTAGACTTGATAAAGGCCATTTGTAACACACACACAAAGATATTTTCATACATGAAAAGCATCATGGCCACCATCCTGCTTCACCCCACTGGTTCCTTCCAACTTGTGGCATTATTTATATTTTTATTTCAGTATGTACTGCATTTATGTATATATGTTATTGTGTCAGTGGTATTATTTTATGTACAGTACTGTGTGTGTTAGTTATGTTGGTTTAGGTAGCCTGCATTCCAGAATGCTCTAGAATATTGGAATAATTGCCGGACAACATTGGAGAATTCGGACAAAGTATGGTAAAAGTACGGGGAATGGTATGTGGGGCCAGACTTATGCGATTCCCGGATTTTGGGGGTTCCAGACTGGTCTTTCCCCCTTTTTAGTCCGGGAAATGGAGGGTCGAGTGTGTGTGTGTATATATGTATGTATGATAATCATCATCATCATCATCATCATCCGGACCTCCTTTCTCACCCAAGGACAGGGTGAGGATTAGCAATGTCCAGACAGCCCAAAATTGCCCAATCCAATGGGCCACGTTTCTATTCACTCATCATTCAAACCCCTGGATTTCTGGCTCTATCGGATATGCCAAAAACATTCACCTTGTTCTGTAGCTTCACATAACCAAATCCAACAGAGTCAATCCAGACGCTGCCACGTTAAAAAGGGGTGGCAAAAATCCCTGATCATGCACTTCTCTTCACAAAATTCATCCAGCCAGCTCTATCTCCTGTCAGTTCCCTAGCCTCACCAACTTCCAGACCTCTCTTCCGCACACATTCATTCACCATATCTCTCCACCTTCTCCTTGGCCTACCTCACCTCCTCCCTCCTTCGAATTCGCTCAGATATACCTTCTTCACCACTCTATTGTTATCCATTCTCTCCACATGCCCATACCATCTCAGCACACTCTTCAAGTCTGGTGTCCACCGACTTCCTCACTCCTCATTGTTCACGAATCAATTATTTCGTATCCTATCCACCCACTGTACTCCACATACATTCCTCAGCAATTCCGTCTCCACTGCTCTTACTCTTGACTTTTCATTTTCATGCCACACCATAGTCTCATATCCATATGTTAAAGTTGGCACTAACACTCCTTCATGTAAGCCTCATGCAGCTGCAACACTCAAGCCTCTGTTTCTTATCAAGGTCTTCATTGCACCTGCTACTTTTCTTCCTTGTGTCACTCTACTTTCAACTTCTTTTGCACATTTTCTTCTCTTTTCTATCACTGTACCCAGGTATTTGAACTCTCTCACCAATTCCAGTCTCTCTCCATCCACTGGTACATTGCACTGGGAGTCACCTTCTCTCTCAATAACCATCACTTTACTCTTTTCTACATTTGCTTTCAAGAAACGACGCTTACAGACATCAGCAAAACTCTGCCCTAGCCTACCAAGTTCTTGTCCGGTACTTGCAAGCAGTATTGCATCATCAGCATACAACAGATTTGAGATATTCCATCCATCACCATTCATTACCAATGCCATCTCTCTCTCCATTACTCGTGTTTTCACTTCTCTCATCACCCCATCCATATATACAGTGCTTGTCAAAATTATTGAGCCCCTACCACCGAGCGCGCATTACTTATGGCCAAAAAAGAATCACCCATTTTGGGGGGTAAAAATTGAGCCACAAGTTTGCGGCGCTAGCGTGACGTCACAGTAGCCTGAGGCCGTCCGACGCGCTGGTTGGTTCCCGCCTCAGTTGCCCACGGGCTGCCTGAGATAGAGGAACTCCGCTGCGTCTCCCTCTCTTTTTGCGCCATTTTTTACCAAGTGTCCCTCAGTGTTTTGGCTTTCGCCACTTTGTTATGGCACCTACCCGTGAACTATCGAGTGAAATCATATCCCAGATCATTGCTCTAAAGGAGGCAGGCCACCAGACAAAGGAAATTAGTGAATTGGTTGGTGTGGCTCGATCAGCAGTGCGTCGGTGGTGCACGCGGTTTCAAGTGGAAAACAGTGGTGAAGTTCCCACAAAGAAACCGCAGTCTGGTAGGCCTAGGAAAATTTCCCCTAGGTCTGTTAATGTTTTAAAACGTGCAGTGGAGTTTAATCCTCGTGTGAGTGCAAGGAAAATAAAGGAGAGCAACCCAGAAGTGTTTGGTGAGGTGTCTGTGAGAACAGTGTCTCGTAGGGTCCATGAACTTGGTTACACAAGTCACAGGCCTGTGAAGAAGCCTCTTCTCACAAAAAACCAGCGACTTCGTAGGCTTGCCTTTGCTAATAAATATCTTAACTGGGGTGAGGAGCAATGGTTGTCAGTGTTGTGGTCTGATGAGGCAATGTTTAGTGTCACCTGTAACAGAGGAGCACGTGTGTACCGGCGCAAAGATAGTGACCCACTTGACCCACGGTATGTTGAAAGCACTGTTAAACATCCTGATTCACTCTTGGTATGGGATTGTTTTTCTGGTCAAGGTTTGGGGAAGCTTGTTGTGCTTCCCGAGAACATTAGAGTGAATCAGGATGTTTACCTGGAGCTTCTGTGTGATCATTTACCAGACTCCTTCAAGCTAACAGGTGCATGAGTGTTTCAGCAGGACAGTGCACCTACTCACAAGGCCAAATCGGTCACCAATCGGCTTCATGACTGCGAGGTGTCATGAAAGACTGGCCTGGAAATAGCCCAGACCTCAACCCAATTGAAAACCTCTGGTACCTCGTAAAGAAGAGTCTCCAAGGGAAGGACGTGAGCTCTCTGCCTAAGCTGGAAGCCGCCATTCATGACTCCTGGGACAAAATACCCCTCCAGCACCTCAGGAGCCTCGCCCTTTCACTTCCAAGACGTCTCAGGTCCATGAAGAAGTGTAAAGGATACCCTATGAAGCACTAAAGGTAAATAAAATGCATTACAGTATTTATGTTTTTTCCAATGTTGAAAGGTTTGTTTTGTAGGAGGGACGCAGGACGCTCGATACTTCTGATGAGCACTGTACATTGAACAACCATGGGGACATCACACAACCTTGTCGCACGCCCACACTGATCATGAACCATTCACTTAGATGCCCATTAACGCTGACACATGCTTCACTACCATCATAAAAACTCACGGCACCTAGCAGCTTACCTTCTACACCGTACTTGCGCAAAACTTTCCACAATCCTTCTCTGTCCACTTTGTCATATGCTTTTTGCGGATCTATGAATACCATAAACACCTTATGGTCCTTCTCACAAGCCTTCTCTACTATCTTTCTCGCTGCAAATATTTGGTCCACACATCCTCTGCCACTCCTAAAGCCACCCTGTTCATCACTCACTAGGACTTCTGATATCTCTCTTACTTTCTCTATAATAATTCTTCCATATACCTTTCCTACCACACTCAGTAAGCTTATGCCACGATAATTCTTGCACTCACTTCGTTCACCTTTATTTTTGTACAGGGGTACAATCACAGCCTTTTTCCACTCTGCAGGCAGTTTCACTCATCCATGCCTTCTTACATATCTCCAACAAGCACTTCATTCCATTCTCTCCACTACATTTAAGCATCTCTGCATACACCTCATCAACCCCAGCTGCATTCCTATTTTTCAGCCGCTTTACAGCACTCTTCACCTGTGCAAGTGTCACGTCTCCTGGCACTGCATTCCTTCTCTGCACACCCCCAAAACCAATCTTGTTTACAGACTATGTGCTAAAGAAGTACAATGCAGGGTAATATGAAAAAGTATATATATATGTCATCAGCATCTGGACCTCCTTTCCCACCCTAGGGCAGGGTGAGGAGTAGCAATATCCAGACAGCCCAAATATGCCCAGTCCAATGGGCCACGCTTCCATTCACTCACCATTCAAGTCCCTGGAATCCTGGCTCTGTCTGATATGCAAAAACATTCACCACATTCTGTAGCTTCACAGAAACGTATCCGATAGTTCCAGTTCAGACATTGGCACGTTAAAAAAAGGGTTCCAAAACCTTGATCATGTGCTTCTCCTCACAACATTCATCCAGCCAGCTCAGTCTCTTGTCAGTCTGCTAGCCTCACCAACTTCCAAACCTCTCTTCCTCACACACTCATCTATCATATCCCTCTACCTTCTCCTAGGCCTACCTTGCCTTCTCCCTCCTTCAAATTCACTCAGATACAACTTTTTCACCACACTATTGTTATCCATTCTCTCCACATGACCATACCATCTCAGTACACTCTCTTCAGTTCTGGTGTCCACCAGACATGGGGTAATAGTAATATGTAATAGTAATAGTAATAGACTGTTACAGGGTTTTCAAAGTAATAGTAATAGATCACAAGTTCCTGGCTGTAATTGCAGTAGAAGGCAAAGTAATAGATAATTGTATATTACTTTCCCATTACAGACACTTCTTTAATACCGTTTACCATAATCAATAAAAACAGCCTTCTCACCTTGGTTACTTGTTGGCTGCTCTCCAAGCTGCAGGTACACCACAGGAGACCGTACAGAATGGAGAGTGGTCAACAGGCCATCAGGTGATCTAGACACACTTGTGCATTCAGTGGAAGTCTCTCAACAATAATGAAAATAAAAACATTTTTCAGTTTAATAAATAGTTATCATAAATAATATATTAATAGTAATAGTAATACTCATAGATGACCAAGTAATAGTAATAGTAATAGATGACCACTGAAGTAATTATAATAGTAATATAATAGAGAGCAATTGAAATTAATAGTAATAGTAATAGAAACCAAGTAAAAGACCCCATGTCTGGTGTCCACAGACTTCCTTACTCCACATCTTTCACGAATCACGTTATGTCATATCCTATTCACTCTCTGTACTCCACGTTTATTCCTCAGTACTCCCATCTCCACTGCTCTCACTCTTGACTTTTCATTTTCATGCCACACCATAGTCTCACATCCATATGTTAAAGTTAGCACTAACACTCCTTCATGTAAGCCTCATGTAGCTGCAACACTCAAGCCTCTGTTTCTCCTCAGGGCCTTCATAGCACCAGCTACTTTTCTTCCTTGTGTCTCTCTACTTTCCACTTCTTATGCACATCTTCCTCTCTTTTGTATCATTGTACCCAGGTATTTGAACTCTCTCACCAATTCCAGTCTCTCTCCATTCACTGTAAACATCACACTGGAGTCACCTTCTCTCTCAACAACTATCACTTTACTCTTTTCTACATTTACTCTCAAGGCACGATGCTCATAGATGTCAGCAAAACTCTGCACTAGTCTACTAAGCTCTTGTCTGGTATTTGCAAGTAGTACTGCATCATCAGCATATATATATATATATATATATATATATATATATATATATATATATACCGTATTTTCGGGCATAAAAGGCGCGCTTTTTTCCAAAAAGTGTCCCAGAAAATCACCCTGCGCCTTATATGCTCAAGGTCAGGCTTTGGGTAGGGATACTGGTACTGTAAGCAAACTCCAAACACTTTCCTTACAAGTGTTTCCCATATTTCTTTAGAATGATTAGCAACAAAATATTATAAATTACAAATATAGTTAGACACGTGTAATTATAGTAGTAAATTACAAATACAGTTACTCAGTACATAATAGGCAAACCTGTGTCCACAGCAGCTGTGTGATGGTGACGGTGTTGATGATGGTGTTTACGGAGGTATTGCCTTTGCAACGGCACCTCCTTTTTACTCTTCCCGTGAATGCATTCCTTCTTCTTCTTTTAGTTCTTTTTTCCTTTTATTCCACATCTGGTGCAGTATCTCCTTTTTCTCCTTCAGTCTTGTCTTTTCAGATAAAAAGCTCCCAATTATTTCTTCCTCTTCTTCCTGGTATGGTTGTTTTAGCTCTATTGCCGTCTGTGTTTCATTTTGTAAGCTTGGACACCATAGTACAAAATGTTTCAGGTCTTCCACATCCACCCCACAAAGCTTGCACTCTGTTTGTCCGTTCGTGTGTCTGTTTCTGTCATTTAGTTGCAGTGTATTTGATCTTGCCTTGAAAAGAGTTAACGATGCTGGATAATTGTCATATATTTCCTCTTCCTGTATTTTTTCTTTGTACTGCCTGTATATATTCAAATTTGTTTTGTGTGATATTTCCTCTTTCCATTTATCTGTATCCCATCTTCTTGCCAACTCTTTTAATTGATCTCTTGTCACATTCTCTATTCCATTTCTTATTTTCAGTTCCGCCATACATTTTCGCACTGTTGTTATCCACTTATATTCTCTACTCCATTTCTTATTTTCAGTTCCGCCATACATTTTCGCACTGTTGTTATCCACATAAAGTTTCCTTTCTCCTGCATATCTCTCAAGATCATTTTCAGCAGATTGTTGTTTCCATCTTTTAGGTGTTTTAAATAATTCAGCTTGTCCTTCATCATTCTTGTTTTCATCAGTGAGGCTCCTATTTCCCCTCTCAATGCACATATGGGTGTATATTTCTGTGCTCCCAGGATTTGCTGGTATACTTTGTTCTCTATCCTCTGTAGTTTTTCTATATCAGTGTCTGTGTAATTTATAATATTGTTTCCATATAGAGTAGATGGTAAGACGACACTTTTCTAGAATATTTTGTCAATGAGCAGTTTGTTGCAACTCCTTAATATTACTGAGTATGTTCTATTCGACATTTCTTGTGCCTTATTTATGTTGGTCAGTTTCTGTCTTTCAAACATATTTCTTTTATTTTCTATGGTTATTCCCAGGTATTTAATTCCTTTTATTCCTTCCACCTCTTCTGGTTGTTCTTTCATATTCCATATCATTACATTACTTTTGTTCTTTTTTATTGTTAGTCCATACTCTTTACTTATTTCATTTACTATCCTTATGTTTGTTTTTGCATCTTCAATTTTTTCTGCCACTAGGAGTCCATCATCTACATAGAAGAGCACTCTTATTTTCAGTACCTCATTGCTGAATCCCTTTCCTCTGTTTTCGATGTCTGTGTTATCATATATGTTATCAGTTTGAATAAAAGTGTTGACGCTGTGCACCCCTGCGTTATTCCACTTGTCACTTCTATCTCTTCCTTCATTGTTTTAGATAGCTCTATCCTTGTTTTATCTCCGTCGTATAGTTTGCTGATAGCATCTATCACATAAGGGTGGATTTGATAATGTTTCATTACCTTGATGAGACTTTCTATTTTTATACAATCATATGCTTTTTTGAAGTCTATTGCTGTTACTATTAATGGGGATTTCTTTTTAAAGCTTTCTTCCACCATGTATTGTAGTATAAATATGTTGTCCTCTGTCCTTCCTCCCTTTGTGAATCCAGCCTGCGTCTCCTGCAATTCTTCATTTCTTTTCAGATGTAATTCCACTTCATCCCTCAGTAGAGCCATAAACATTTTATACGATATATTAGTCATTGCTAGGGGTCTTGGGTCTTTTTCTGTAGACTTTTTTACTTTTGGTATCATTTTTGTGGTTGACACTTTCCATTCTTTCGGCTTTTCTTTGCCTCCTAGCTCTTCCTTTAAACACACTGTCAGTTTATCAATACATGTATCACTTATTATTAGTGCCTTATACATTCCCGGTTTTATTCCATCTGGTCCTGGTGCTTTCCGATTTTTTAGGTTTCTGAGGTATTGTCTCATCTGTTCTGTACTTAATTCTGGGATATTCATTGGTACTAGTTTCTTCTCCGATGCTTGCACAGCATCCATGTGTTCTCTTAAGATCATAGGATATCTCTGATATTCATTTTCTATATCTCTGTTAAAACTAGCAAATTCCTGTATATATTTATATTTTTGTTAAAACTAGCAAATTCCTCTATATATTTATATTTTTTCTCCTCATTCCACTCTTCCTGTAAGCTGTTTGGGTGTTGTCCATAGATTTGTTGACAATATTCCACCAATGCTCTTCTACCTTCTTTTACTAGAACTGTTCCCTCATCATTACATATATTTAAAACTTCCTCACTTGTTTTCTTATTTCCTTTGTTTATTTATATTCTCCCATAATTTTCTGGTTTTATCTGTGCTGCCTCTTATTTCCTTAGTTATCTTTTCTTCATGTTTCATCATTTCTAATCTTATTTTCTTCTGTGCTATCTTCTTTTGTTCTAAATACTGACGTCTTATCTGCCTCTTTTTCTCTTCATTTTGTTCATTTCTCATTTGTCTATTCAATTTTTTATGTTTTCCGATTTCTTGTTGTACTTCTTTTGTTACCCATGGTGGTTCTTTCTTATCACTTATTGTTGCTCTTTTCCTTCAATATTTCCTTTTCAGTATTTTATCCGCTGCCTCTTTAATCACTTTATTATATTTCTCTATTGTTTCACACCCTTCTTTTTTAATTTCCTTTTCTACCTCTTCCACAAACTTTTTCAATTCCAGGTGTATGGCATTCTCACTTATTTCTTTTTTGTATATATTATTTGGTATAAGAATAGGGCATAGGGCTTATTTCAATGGATGAAATCAGTGGAAAATTCCAGGGAAGATTTACTTAGCATAGCACGGCCGGGCAGGCGAGAGGAGAGGGTAATTGAGGGGAGGTAGGGAGGGGAGCCAAAAACAGGGAGAAATGGCTAAATTGTCAACAATGGATGGGAGTACAGATGAGATTAGGAGTGCTGACTAGTGTTGGACATTGGCAGTACTGATAGATGATACAAGCCACCACTTGAAAGCCCGGGCAAATTCAAAATAACACAGAATCACAAAAGTGACACCCCGCGGTATGATCCCTTGCTCCCAAGCGTCATGAAAGTGACGCCCCGCGGTTAAGGGGTTAAACCAGGTATTATGAGATGATCACAGCAGTAACATATTCTTAATATGCGTTCCATTCACTTGATGTAGTCCTGCCTATTTCTTTCTTCCTCATTCTCATTCTATTCTGTGTCTGCCTTCATCTTTTTCTACTACTTTTATTCCTTCTTGCCACTTTTTATTACTCTTGTTTCCATTTAAGGTGGCTCAACACTGAGTGACGAGTATAATGGCTTTTTGTAACCCACGAAACCATTAATAACTTAGTTAGAGCTGTATAACCAGCTTATGGAATGAAGCAGAGCCTGGTATGGTGCCCTTGTTAACTAGGTGGAGAGATGCAAATGCAGTGTCCATCCGGAAGGCAAACCTCCATACTCTTCTTGGTTCCTCACTGTGGTGAGATGCTGTCAGCCACTAGGGAACATCAGTTTGCTGCAGAGGACAGACCTGAAGGTGCAGTTGCTTGCCTGCAGTTGATGGCTTTGCTTAGCCAGACACACATCTCTTGTGAAAAGTAACAGTGCTGGATTTTGTTCTGTTTGAAATCAAGTCTGGTATTTTCACTAGTTAAGTCCTAATTCAAGGAAATGTTCAGTAGCCAATTTGCTACAGACCATCAGCTGCTGATCATGTAAGTGTGGAAGATGTTGAATATTTATAACTGACAAGGTTTGTCTTAATTAGTAGTCATTGCAGCTTTCCACCCAGAAGGATGTCTTTCTTTTCTACTTAACAACCCTAATGACAATAGAATATTCTGGTCAACTCTTAATTCTTTCAATAATAACTTTAACAAGCCATCTTCAATTCCCCCACTAAAATCTTCAGATGGCGACATTACAAATGATCCACGTTGGAAAGCAGATATCTTTGCCAGTACCTTTGCCAGGAACTCTACCATAGACGATACCAGCCAGAATGTCCCGGTACTGGAACTTGATTCTCCCGAAATTGCCCCACTTAAAATACAGACAAGATACATAAAATCCATCCTAGACAATTTACCTACCAACCAAGTTCCAGGCCCAAATGGAATTCCGCCAATTGTTTTGAAAGAGTGTTCCCCTGAACTTGCCTCTGTCCTAGCTAAGTTGTTTGGACTGTGCATGCGTGCTTCTTTGTTCCCAGGTTCATGGAGGGAGGCCGGTATCCACCCAGTTCCGGGGAGGGGGGGTTCATCTTACCCCTCCAATTGCAGACCAATAGCTGTCGCATCTTCTCTTGGTGGGGTGTTTGAAACTCTGGTTGATGAGCGCATTGTTAAGCATCTTGGGTCCAGCAACCTAGTTGGTGATGGACAGTGTGGTTTTCGCCGTGAGGGGTCCGCCGTTGATGTGCTCGGTCTCTTGCCTCGTTCCATTCATCAATCAAATGATCTTTTTGGAGAAACTCATGCAGTAGCTCTTGATATCTCTAAAGCTTTCGACAGAGTCTGGCACCGTTCCCTGCTGCCCGGACTCCCTTGCTGTGGACTGGTGTCTTTTGTTCCTTTGATTTCTTCATATCTTAGTGACAGGAGGATGGGAGTTGGGGTAGATGGTGTGTGTTCCGGTTTCCACTCGATTGATGCCGGTGTGCCGCGGGGGTCAGTTCTGGCGCCAGCCCTATTTCTGGTTCATATTGGTGATCTCTTGTCTGTCATCCACGGTCCTATTCACACGTGTGCAGATGGCTCAGCGCTGCATGGTTCATTCGCACTCGGACGTCCATTTGCAGGGTCTAATGTCTCCACCTCTCAACTCAGTACAGCCATCTCCATAAATCAAGATCTGTCTACAATCAGTGAATGGGGACAAAACAACCTTGTCTCTTTTAATGCTAGTAAAACTAAATACAGTATATACAGTTTACTAATAGACAGATGTTGCCAGATTTGTACATTACCTTCAGTGCCACTAATATTTTCATCTCCAAAAGTATTGGAGTTCTTGGCGTCTCACTTGGCAGTGCCCTTAGCTGGATCTCTCATGTCAGATCACTTGCTAAAGCCGCCTCAAAGAAGCTTGGATTATTGTACAGAGTCCGTAACTTCTTCGCCGATGAGCAGTTGGCTGTAGTTTATAAGAGTCATGTGCACTCTCAGCTTGAATATTGCTCACCCTTGTGGAATGGTTGTGGAGAGGTTGCATTAAGACAACTAGACAAAATTCAGAACAAAGCTGTTAGAATCATTAACAACCCTGCCATTACATATAAACTACCTCCCCTGCAAGTGAGAGGGAATGTTGCCTCCCTTGCATTATTTTACAGATATTTTTTTGGCAAATACTCAGACGAAGTTGCGTCCATGGTGCCACCTCTCCATGCCTTCCCTCATGCTGCACGGGCATCTGGTGGCGCTCATGACTGGAGTGTCACTTAGCCATGTTGCAGAGCTTCTGCCTATCAGAATTCTTTCATTCCCCGAACTGCATCTCTCTGGAACTCGCTTCCCCAGAGTTGTTTCCCTCCAACTTTCAACCCACAACTGTTCAAGTCTAACTGTTACAGATATTTTATGAACAGAGGAAACCAGTAATCTGGTGTATGGATTATGTTTTTTTTACTCATTTGTTTTTCCTTCCTCCGTTCTGTTATTTAAAAAAAAAAAAAAAAGTATGATCTTTGTAAGTTCAGATGTATTGTTTCTGAGTTGAAACTTAATGTTTACACTTTTACATTATACTGTATCTTCAGTACTGTTGACACACAAGTAATGTTTTTGTGTACAGTATGTGGTTTCATTTTGAATGGCGCAGGTGAGCGATGCCTTCCCAAGGTGACACCTATATAGCAGGATGGCTATTGCTTGGCTATACTAACATCCTTAAGCTTCTTCCCAGTCCTCTGCAAGGAGGATGGTGGGTTGTAAGAGAAGGCATTATCAGCCTGCAGTTCACCAGGTTCGCATTCAGATGAGCCTGTTGTTGCATCCATCCATCCATCATCCAATCCTACATTACCCCATGAGGAGCATAGGAGCCCGGAGCTGGGCAAGTTGGTCCTGACATTTAAGATGAGAGTGACCAGCCTCACTCATCCCTGAGTGGCATTACATGAGCAATAACCCCAGCCACCCCATGGATATAAACCTTCACTGGCTTAATCTGATTGGAGTGCCGTAATTACCCACTAAACCACCAGGCGACATAATTTTGTTATATGGTTACCACCCAGCATATTAAATGGTTTTCTGGTGTACAGGAAACCATTTGGCTTGTCACTCAGTGTACAGTAGAGTTACCCACAGGCAGAAGGAAGAGGAAAGAATGAAGGACAGGGAGACAAAACAGGGAGTGTAAAGTCACCCGTAGGCAGAAGGAAGTGGAAAGAATGAAGTAAAGAAAGACAGAAGAGGAAGGAAGGAATGGAGGGAAGAGAGGAACATTAAAAACGACAACAGCATTTTGAATATACTAATTTACCCATATATCATATACTGTATGATTTTGAGCATTATCAATAAATTTTTTGCTTTCCCCAGGTAACATGAGTGGAAACAGTAACAATAATCATACTCCCTCTTCCCTGTATCCTGGAGCTTCCCAGCCTCACCATCTCACCCTCTACAAGCAGTCCAGCAACCATCCGCAACACCATCCTCCCTTCCACCCAACTACAGACCAAGACTCTTATTCCCAACAACCTCCTCATTCCTACCACCGGCCTGCAACCAGTCACTACCCTGGACCTCCACCGCACCATCACCACCACCACAAACCCCCTCCACCACCGCCACATCACCACCACACAACTAAAATCACAGTTCCCGGCTCTAAGGTATGACTGTGAGCTGCTTTGGTTACCTTCAGGAGCCCAGATACAGACTGAAGAAAAAGGTGCTGCCAGAATATGAAGGAAAAGGTGCTGCAAGGACAATAAGGCAAACACTTAGTACAGTTCCTCATTGCAAGTTGTCATGATTAACAGTTTGTTTTACTGCTGATACCAGTAAAATACAGAAATTACCTGTTAGAAATCCACTGTTACCCATGAATCTAATGTGCCAGTTTGCCCTAATTTACACAAGAATATTTTATTTTTCAGAACATGTCCCTGGCATGTAATGAGGACTGTCTTTACTTGCCCTACCCTTGTAACAGTACAATAATGAAATGAATTATGGTGCTGTGAATGTAAAAAGACTTTTAAAGGTGCCAGAAGCAGACTCTGTTTATTAAATCAAAATTCACAAACTATTGTTTGAAAAGAGGTGTAATATATGATGTATTTGTATGGACAACAGTACGAGAAGAATGTGTGACCAGTGTAAAAATTTGTACATATTGTATAATAACTTTGAGGGGTAAGTTGTGTATTGGTTGTGTACAAAGTTCTGATGTTCTGTCTGCAACCAGCCTCTTTTATCAACCTTACTTCATCACTACTAGATGCAGTGCAAACATTCCAAGAAATGCTTACTTATTTATGGAGCTCTGGAGTAAGGAGGCAGTTAGTACTCTTGCATTCTTAATTGAATTGAAATGTAGGAGTCAGTTTTTATTGTGTACCTGGACAGTTGATGATCATTTTTAATATAAATTACTATAATGACATGACAAGGCTTGTAAGCAATGTGGAATGGTCAAGGATCTTGGAGAAATATTTTGTGTACTGTATAGCATGTTTTATTATTGTATCTTGGATTATTGATAATGAGTCAGTTTTAGCATTTTTAGTGCCTGTGCAGTGAATAATATTGTATAGTTTTCTCTGGTGGAGTATGATAATAAGTATCTGCACTTAGTTGTGGTGCCTTAGTAAAAGTGATGTTGATAATTTTTAACACAGGACAGTGCCATCCATCGTTTTGCCTTGGCAGTTTGATGAGCTAATTGTTTATAGGAAGTATATTTTATGGAGGACAGTGCTTGCCTATATATACGAAACTTTAATATACAGATAAAATATATATCAGATCTATTTTGAAGGATTATACAGTATATTGTATTAGGATAGCAAGAAATGTCTTCAAATCACATTTTATATTGAATTTTTATTATATACAATACTGCTTAAGCTTTTAAATAAGGTTGTTTTTCACATGAATCCTTCTAGATTCTATCAACTCGTGCCAAAGTGAAGTGTTGCTGTCAGGCCTGGTAACTGGCTTGTCTGGTAACACTGGCTTGCCTCCCAACACTGGCTTGGTAACACTGGTTGTATTGCTGATGGTCACTTTAGCTGTTTTCATATGTATATATTGTATTTTAAAGTACACTTTTGTATAAAATTCCATCAGGTTTTACATCACTTTTAAAATATTGTAAAGTGAAGCTGCCACTTTACTCTGCTCAAAGTGCAGCTTGACTCTTTTGTAGGAAACTTGTCCAATACTCTCCAAAGGAAAGAATAAAGGATTTTTTAGTAAATCCAGTTTCTGCAGTACCATATTATAATTAACTCTGATGGTGTCAGGGAGGCATACAACTGAGGTGTTTTAGAAATAATCCATCATTATCACCATTATCATTGCCATACTCCTCCATCTCCTCCTCCTCCTCCTCCTCATCATCAGCAGCAGCATTGTCAGCAGCATCTGTATCATTTATCATCATCATCAGTGTCAACAGTATCTTATCAATTATCATCATCTTTACTGTCATCTGTCATCCATCATTCTGTATCCCTGGAAAAGGTAGGATGATCCATTATCTCCGATGCATTGCTCCATGCTGGGGACCCCTGGATGGGCGTGGACAGAATCCTGTCCAGGCTACTTTATCCCCACATATCTCTTGCTTTCAGACACTCATCTTCTTCTTCTTTCTTCTGACCCACATATTGCTCTACTCTTTTTCTTCCACACCACAGAAGGTCTGGCTCTGTCAGCATTGCTCTTGATTTCACTTTCAAAAACTTTCTTGGGCAGCTTATCAGTGTGCATTCTGTGTACATCTCCATCCCATCTAAGCATATTTCTTTTTATCTACTCGGTAATTCGACATCTGTTATTGACTCATTCTGTTTTACAGTGGTCTCGTGGTTACAGCAGTTTTCTTTATCACTGCTAGATGAAATTCTGCGCTCCTGTTATTGACGCATACTTTTTTATTAACAAACTTTGTTCTGAGCTGGTTTCTGCCAACATTGGTGGTGCAAAATCTATGGTTTCTGATGGCTTTGAGTAATTCAAAGATGATGCTTTAACCCCCACCCATACCGACTAATTTATTACAAATCCCACCCCCAAAACCTGACAAATTTTCATTTTTTTTTTTCTCAAACATCTGCTTTTTATGAGACATCGAAAATTCATAGAGAAATCACTCACCTGAGGTTTAAAATCCCACTACCTGTAACAATACCCTTACCTGGCTCTGTTTTCAATGGGGTCTGGCTCCAGAGAAAATGTGTTCTATGGGAGGGGTAACTATTCCAAACCACTCTTTTTTTTTTTTTTTTTTTTTTTTTTTTACGAATTTATATGTAGTACAAGAGTATATTGGTTTTCACACAGTAATATCGGCAATATAAGCGTTGTTTTACTCACCAAACACATCAACATACCGCACCTTTTTTGGCGACATTACCTGATCATCATTTCTGACTGTTTCTTCCTCTAATACTACGTAAACTTTGTCGTCCACATTGTCATCAATTGGGGAATCACTCTGGCCTTGAATTTCATTCCGTGGCACGACATGTCTTTACTGGCCAGGTCACTGGTAACAAGTGAGTTGCCGAAACAATGGCGTGGGGGGGGGGGTCATGCAGGGTAAGTCATTTCCCATGCAGGGTAAGTCATTTCCCATGCAGGGTAAGTCATTTCCCCGCCTGGCATTGGGTAGAAGGTGTCCTGTGTATACATACCAAAAATCATGCACGAAATTTGAAAAATGTGCAAACGACAGACCTTGCAATAGCAAAATGATCATCGTACATTGTGGGGACTGAGTGTGAAAAAAAGTTGCAACGTGCATCATACGTTTGGATGTGGGGGGGGTTAACTGAGGAGTCGAGAAGTTAATCTCAGGTGGCGGAGACCAGTAACTCTCCATCCCCTGGCCTCAGAGTCCCTTACCTCAAGCCCATCTTGGTCTCTGCCCATCTCAGATCTGTATATAATATACAGTATACTGTATTTCTACCTTATTTTGCCTTTTTCATTTTCTGTTAGCTATCCATGCCTACGTGTGTTTCTGACACATACCATAACAGCTGCGTGTATTTAGTGGGTCTAAACTGTATTAACGAAAATCTGGATTCATAAGTGGGTACCCAGTGCCAGTTAGGATAAATCCCATAGGTTCTGTGCTTTCGTTATTGCACAGTTTTGTTATCACTTGCTAAGCAGTGTACCAATTATGCGTGATAACCAAGAGATCACTGTACAGTACTCATAAATACTGGTATTGCTGTCGCTTACAACCATCCATCCGGGTGCTGGAAGGGGACATTTTCATATGGTGGCACTAATATAACAGGGTGCCTCAACTACTTGGTTATACAGCACAAATGCCCTTCCTTCCTTCCTTCCTTCCTCCCCCCCCCCCCTTTTTTTTTTTTTTTAAAGAAACAAGGAACCAAAGGCCAGGAACTAACAAAATTGCTCCCTCCAAGAAAAAACAAAAACAAAATAACAGAAGGCCAATCTCAAGATCCGCTCATTCAAGATGCCTGGACAGTGTGTGTGAAAGACTGGAGATAACAGGCAGTTGGAAATACATACAGATGGAAACAGTTCCAGAGCAGAGGTTGGTGGACTGCAGGATGACACCTGAAGCCTGCAATTCACTGGATGCATGTTCTACATCAGCCTGGCATTGCAACTCTATTACTTATACAGCACTTCACCATCCATCCTCTTTACTCCTGCTACTGTTCTGCAAGAGATCAATTCTAGCTGTCTTAGTAGTTGAGCAACCGTGGTTTGTCTGGCTGAGAAGATTCTTCAACTTCAGATAAGCAATCACCTTTACAGGGTGTTCCTTGCAATGAACCAGTGTTCCCTTGTGGCAGACATCTCCTCGCCTTAGCAAGGTTCCTTGAGAAATGTGGTTCCTGGATGGATGCCACATTTGTCTCTCTCCACCCTGCTAACAGGCACCATGGTATAGTTTCCACATCACCCTGTTACTTTATATGATTACCCCCCAGTTTTGTGAATGGTTTCTTGGGTTGCAGGAAACCACCAGGCATGTCACTCAATGTAGTCACTTAAAGGCAGCACTATGTTGAGTGTGTGGATGATGAGTGTCCCCACATACCACTAAAAGTCAATTTTGCATCTTGAAAACTAAAATGCTCCCTATCATTCACTCCCACATGAGAATGTCAGCAGTAAAACTTTCATGCAGGGTAGGTAGGATCCAAAAAATGGAAAGAGAGAAGAAAGTATCAGGAAAGTGTCCAGTGAAATGGTCCACACAACCACTCATTCACTCAGACATTCAAAATCTTGGCTTCACTTCGCAAGTAAAAACCATCGACACAACTTTTTTCAAGATGCACATAACAGAATGGCTGTGGGATAATCATTCTGTCAACTACTGTTCCAAGTTACAAAAAAAAAAGGGGGGGGGGGGTGCAATTGTTATAATATTCATCCTCGTCTTTACTGAACCATTCATATCTGCCCCTTGCCAGTTCTTCCTCAGCTTTTCTTGCTTCTGGCTTTTATCACACTTTCTTTAACCCGTTAACTGCGCATGGCGGTTATTTGGAGGTGTCCATGGTGCGCAGACATAGGGGTAAAAATGAAATTTCCCAAAGGCCAAATTTTATCTTAGGAATTGAGAGAACACATGCCAAAGTATATAGTATCGAAATATTAGCTCAACATTTACCTTGCTAAAGCCATGGATGAACATCGAAGTGTCTGATTCCCTATTGGAATGTATGGTTTTCGTTTTCTTTTTCTTTTTCGGTTTCAGTTTTCAAGGCTCAAACATGCTTGCATGGGTTGGCCTTGGTGACAATGGCACTATATTCGAAGTTCACTTGCGCAGCCAGGGCTGTATTGAGCAGTCGCACTCGGAACAGCCCAGGCTGCATAGAGCAGTGAACAGGTTAATAAGATAAATCTATCCGTGAATGTTGGCTTGCATCAGGGGTTAGTTTTGAACCTCTTATTGTAGTAGTAGTAGTAGTAGTTGTTCCCTAGTCAGTCTGGCCGAACAGCCTCAAGCCGCTAAGGAAGGCCACGGCCGAGACCGGGCTTGCCCACGGAGAAGTTTATGTTGTGTTTCTGGCATAGATGATTGTGTGCAATTCAGTCTTCCATAATGTGCATAACAGTATGGGGTGCTGTGCTGTGCTGCATCCTGGACAGGCATCAGCAATGGAGTCATCCAGCCTTTTCTGATAACTCAAGAGGGCTAGATGATGCCCACATCTCAGCCTGGCCAGGTGAACCCTGTCATCATGAGGGAGGTAGGATTCAGAAGGATGGATATCAGGAGGCCGTGCATGCAGCTGTGCTGTCTTTGAGCGACTGAATGGAGCGGCGAGTGATATGAGCATGGATATGCTTCTGGAAGCTGGTTTGAGGTAGGCAAGGGGGGAGAGATGACGATATTTGTGTATGATATTGTGCGCTGGGTGTTGTTTTCATGTTCCTTGATGTGTATGTGGATGTGCTGCCATGTAGTGTAGTGGATGGTGTGGGTTTGTGGAGGCTGCAACAAGAATTTGTGTGCCTTTCATGTCTGGATGATCCTTGACTTTGAGGACTTTGGTTTCTTGGTGTAGGTGGTCTGTAGGTGTAGTAGCTGTGCAGCCTGTGCTTATTTTTAGGTCCTTGTTCTGTATGGTTTGTAGGGTGTTGTAGTGTTTCAGTGAGGTTAGAGGCCCAAGCGGGGCTTGCATAATTCATCACTGAACGTAAATATTGTCTGTATACTGTGGTGGTGGTTTCTTTGTTGCATCCAAATGTTGTATGGGAAGGTGACCTTAGGGCACTAAGTCTTGGTGTTAATTTATTTCTAATGTTTGTGATGTGTTATTTGAATAACATTGATATGTGTTACACCAAGGATTTTTTTTGTGTGTGCGTGTGTGGTGGGGGAGTGTTGTTTATGGTGAGGCGTGGACTGTGACTATGTTCTGTTGTCCAGTTTGTGAGAAGGGTCACTGTAGATTTGGCTGCGGCAATTGTGAGTTTGTTTGTGGCAAACCATTCATGTAGTTTGTTGAGGTAAGGTTGGAGGATGTGTGCAGCTGTGTTTGCATTTTGGTGTGTACAGGTAAGTGTTATGTTGTCTGCTTAGGAAGCTACATGTATTTGTGGTGTGTGGGGTGTGGGTATGTCATGCATGTATAGGTTAAAGAGTGTGGGGGACAAAGCAGATCCTTGGGGACACCGTTTGAGAAGTTTCTGATGTTCGATGACTGACCGGCAAATGTTACATATGCACATCTGCCTGCTACATAGTTTGCCGGCCACCTTTTTGTGTGATTGTGCATGTTTGTGTTGGATATTTTGTTTGTGAGGTTGTGGTGAGGGATGGCATCAAAAGCTTTGCTAATGTCTAGTGTGACTAGGAGTGTTCTGTGTGGTGCTTGAAGCTGTCTCACATGACTTCAGAAATGGACTCTCATGGGAGATGTTGCATTCTGATGACTTGGTATTGATTGTAGAGAATGAAAGGGAGGCAGAGGAAAGAGAAAATGGAAAGACGGAATGGGTACAAGGATTCGAAAGTGACTGGCTAAAACAAAAGTGATGATATCTAGGGCTGGTGGCAGTATGGTCAAAGCAGAGGGAGGGTGGTCATGTGTTTGCCACAAGGGTGTGGGAAGTAATTCTATCTTGTGCAGTGTTTGCAATAAGTGTGTGGATAAGAGATGTACTGGTATTAGAGGTAGACTGCAAGATAATGCTGATTTTGTGTGTGCAGTGTCAGACAGAGCATGTAGAGATTGTCGGGCATGAAAGTATAGACCTTGCTGGTGAATCTCTTGAGTGTGTGGAGGTGTTTTGTTATTTGGGGGATATGTTTGTGTTGGAGGTGGGGCTAGTCCTGGCTAAGGTAAGGGGTGGTTGTAGGAAATTCAAGGAGCTGTTGCCTCTCCTGACATTAAGGGGGCTCTCCCTTCTTGCTAAGGGATCTTTCTATGCAGCATGTGTTAGTAGTGTAATGCTGTATGGTAGTGAGACCTGGGCATTAAAGGAAGAAGATATTCATAGGCTCAAACATACAGAAATAACAGTGGATGTATAATGCATCCTTGAATGTGAGGAATGGGGGATCTAGGATTAAGGTTGAAGAGTTGAGAAGACTGGAATGTATTGGTGTTGTGATGAAGAGAGAGAGACTGAAATGGTTTGGGCATATTGAGAGGATGGAGGATGACAGTTGGGTGAGGAAGGTGAGAAATGTAAAGGTTGGAGATAGGGCTGCAAGAGGTAGGCCAAAGAAAACCTGGAACTAGGTAATAGAATGTGACCTCAGGGATGAGGGACTCAATAAGAATGCTGCCAAAGATCGAGCAATGAGGAGTACCACAATTACGTGACCAAGGGCAACACAGCATTCACGTTGGAGCTTTTATAAACGATACAAATCATACAATGATTTCTCTTCTCACTTTCAAGATTGCTCATAGGTATACCCTAATACTATTTTTTATGACACTTTTTTCATATCCATTCTCTTTCTGTAATCATACTGAGCACAATCTCCTGTCAATAGAACACTTGAAGAAGGATAGAATGGACTCTGGTCCATAAGAATGTTCAGGAGGGAATTAAAAAAAGGATAAGAATGTTCAGGAGGGAATGAAAAAAAAATGGAATATGGAACAATTACAAAGGTGATGAGAGCACTGAGAAGGTTATTGAGAATATTAAGAGAAGTCATAGGCACCTGGTGGCCTAATGGTGAAAATGCCTGTTAAAGTGATGGCCTTGATAAAAATAAAGGTTCAATCATGCAATGCCATCAAGTGAAGTAGCCAGTCATCCGTCCCTAAAAGTACAGGACCACGGTACCCTAGCCTCAGACCCCTAAACCTTACAGGGGAAATATGGCATTGGCTGCTAATGTAAATGGAAGCACTTAGAGTGAATAAAGAGTAATGAAAGAGGAACAATGAGGACTGAGGGAGGGATTATGGAGGTATGGGGGAAGTGGTTGGTGAGTGGTTAATGAGATTTTTTTTCTAACAGAAGATGAACAGAGGAAGGAAAAACAAATAAAAAAATAATCCATGCACCAAATTATGGGTGTCCTCCATTCATAAAAAATCTGTAACATTTGGACATGAACTGGTGTAGGTTGAAGGCTGGGGGGGAAACTATTCTGGGGAAGCAAGTTCCAAAGAGAAGCAGTTCAGGGAGTAAAAGAATTATGATAGGCAGTGATTCTACATTATGGCAGTGTGACAGTCCAGTCATGAATGCTACCAGATACCTGTGTAACATGAAGGAAGGCATGGAGAGGTGGCACAGTGGATGCAACATCGTCTGAGCATTTACCATACAAGTATCTGTAAAATAATGCAACCTTACTTGTAGGGGTGGTAGTTCATTTGTAGCTGCTGGGTTTTTAATAATTCTTATAGTGTTGTTCTGATTTCTGTCCAATTGGTATGGTGCAACCTCTCCACATCCATTCCACAAGAATGAGCAATATATATGCTGAGAGTGCACATGACTCTTGAAAATTTTAGCTATCTGCCCACAGTGAAGTTACAGATTCTATGCTATAGTCCAAGTTTCTTTGCAGCAGAGTTAGCAAGTGATCTAATATGAGAAGTACAATTGATGGTACTGTTAAGTGAAACACCGAGAATATCAATACTTTTAGAGGTAGGAAGAAAGGTTGCTGGTACTTTGACAGCAGTGGTCAGTAACAAGGAAGTGAGCATGGAAGTGAAAATGTTACTGCATGACAGTCTTGTGATACCAACTCTAACAAATGGAAGTGAAGCTTGGACCTTGGTGAAGACACAGAAGTCAAGAGTGAGAGCCATGGAAATGAGTTATTTGAGAGGAGCATGTGGAATCATATAGAAAAACAGACTGACACATGAGGAAGTGAAGGAACATTGTGGTGTGGATGTGGATGTGATAGGAAGTATTAGGAGAAACACACTGAGGTGTTTTGGCCACATGGAGAGGATGGAGTGAGAAACTGACGAGGGGAGTGTATGTGAGTGAGGTGGAGGGGGGGAGAGGGAAGGGGAGGCCAAGGATGAGTTGGAGGGATGGAGTGGAGAGGTATATGAGAGAGGGGTGTGTGAGCAGGGAGCAGGGCAGTGAAATGGTGGAGGACAGGGTGACATGGAGGTGATTTGTTTGTGGCCACCTCTTATGGGATTAAGGCATCTGGCAATAGATAGACAGATAGAATATTGGTTGCACTGGAGGTAATATAGGAATCAGGCAGTACCTGTCTATTAGTAAATTGTGTATATTTGGATTTCCCTGCATTAAATGAGACAGTGGTATTTTGTCCCCATTCAGTGATCTTAGATAAGTCTTGATTTATGGAGGTTGCTGTACTGAGTTGGGGGTTAAAGATATCAAACTTTGTGAATGGGTGTTTAAGTGCAAAGGAATTGTAAAGCACTGTGTTATCTCCTATGAGTGAATGTGATTATGGTTGACAGACAAGAGAACATCAGTATTATGTAGGAACAAGGTCGGATCTAGGACTGATCCTTATGGCACACTGGCATTAACCAAGTGGATGTATGTGGAATAACTGAAACAAAATGGAGAGGAGAAAGTGTGAGAGAATGGGAGTATGGATGGGGTATATGTGCAGGAGTAGGTGAGAATGAGAGGGCAAAGGAAGGAGTATGTATAGTTGTGAGTAAAAGATGGAAGAAGAGCATAAGACAGTATGGATCAGTTGGGTCAAGGATTGTGTGGGTAAAGTTGAAAGTTGGAATACAAATGTGGGCGATTGTGTGTGTGTATGCGCCAACGCAAGATCGTGCTAGCAGAGTGAGAGAGGAGTTCTGGACAAATGTGGAAGTGTGCATGGAAAAGTTTGGAAGAAATGAGAGAGTGTTTTTGATCGGTGATATGAATGGTAAAGTAGGGAATGTGAAGGTGGATGGAACAGTTGGTGAGTGGGGTGTGCCTGCTGAGATAGATGAGAATGGCAGTGCGTTAGTGGACATTTGTGCTGGGAGGGGGTTGGTGATAGCCAATACCCTCTTCAGGCATAAAATGATCCACAGGTATACATGGCGAGTGATGAGAAGGGTGGGTGGTGAACTGAATGAAAGGAAGGCAATGATTGAATATGTGTGTGTGGATGAAAGGATGCGAAGATGTGTAATGGATGCAAGAGTTTATAGAGGTTGGGGGAGTGGACTTTCTGACCACTACTTGGTGGTGGCCAGAATTAGGATTCAAGTAAGATGGAGGAATAGAAGAAGGGAAAGACGAGAGGAAGGAGTAGTTGCAAGGAGAGTGGAAAGGTTACAGGAGGATGAGAAAAAGGCAGAGTATTAGAGAGAAGTGGAGGAACGATTGGGCAAATATGAATTGGAGCAGATGGGAGACGTGGAAGGTGTGTGTAGGATATTTACAGAAGAAATATGTGCAGCATGTGATGTGGTGTGTGGAAGGAAGAGAAGATGGAAGGGGGTGCAAGGAACAGCGTGGTGGACTGAAGAGGTGAGACAGGCTGTAGCACGAAAGAAGAAAGCATACAATGAATGGATGAGAAATAGGGGCGTGGAAGAAGTTGAGAGGCGGAAGAGAGAGTTATATGTAGAAAGAAAGAGAGAGGTGAAAAGATTAGTAAGAGAGAGAGTAAGAAGAAAGTGGATGAGGAATTTGGAAGGAATTTGAGTGTAAAGTGGAGGGACTGTAAGAAAATGTTCTGGAAAGAGGTGAAAAGAGTAAGACAGGGTGGAAGTGAAGTTAGCAGGGGAGTGAAAGATAAAAATGGTAGATTACTAGTGGAGAAGGGAGAAAAAGTGAGCAGACGGAGAGAACACTTTAAGGAATTGTTGAACATAGAGGATGGAAGTAATGCGAGTATAAGTGGCTGGGGAATGGCTGGGAGAAGGAGGGAGGTGAGAAGACAGGAAGAGATCAGTAGGATAGAAGTTGTGGAAGCAATGAAGAAAGTTAAATCGGGGAAAGCCCCAGGAATTGATGGAGTGTGTGGTGAAATGCTGAAGCATGGGGGAGAGATAGTAGTAGAATGGATGTGGAAGATGTGCGGATTGGCCTGGGAGGAAGGTAGAGTCCTGGAGGATTGGAAGTCAGGTATAATTATTCCCTTGTACAAAGGAAAAGGGGAAAAAGAAGTGTGTGGTAATCATAGGGGCATTTGTCTTCTTAGTATAATAGGAAAATTGCATGGTAGGACACTTATTGACAGAGTTAGAGAAAGAACAGGGAGGCTTTAGGAAGGGAAGAGGTTGTGTAGATCAGATATTCAGTCTTAGATCTTTAGTGGAAAAGTGTCTAGAGAAGGGAAAGAAGTTGTATGTGGCTTTCATGGATTTGGAGAAAGCATATGACAGGGTGGATAGACAAGGATTGTGGAAAGTATTAAGAGTATATGGAGTAGATGGGAAGTTGTTGAATGCTGTGAAGAGTATGTGTATGTATGATGGTGCGAAGGCTGCAGTGCGTGTGGATGGTGAACTAAGTGAATTTTTCTTCTTGAAAGTTGGGTTGAAACAGGGATGTGTCATGTCTCCATGGTTGTTCAATCTGTACATGGATGGGGTAATAAAAGAGGTACAAGGTAGGACAGTGGATGTTGGAGTGGCCCTGGTGAGAGAGGATAGTGTTTGGAAACTCCCTGTACTGTTGTTTGCAGATGATACTGTGTTGTTGAGTGAAGACGAAGGGGAGCTGCAAGGCTTGGTGGATGAGTTTGGGAGAGTGTGTAAGAAACGAAATCTAAAGGTGAATGTAGGGAAGAGTAAAGTCATGGTCTTTGAGAGAGGTGAAGTCAGTGAATGTACAGCGAGGTTGGATGGTGAGGAATTGAAAAATGTGAGTATGGTTAAGTACTTGAGTAGTGTGATGAGTAAGGATGGAGGTTTGGAGGGTGAAGTGCTTGAAAGGGTACAGCAGGGAAGAAATGTTGCTGGTTCTTTGAAAGCAGTGATAAGAAACAGGGAAGTGAGCATGGAAGTGAAAAAGTTACTACATGACAGTATTGTGATACCAACTCTAACGTATGGAAGTGAAGCTTGGACGTTGTTGGAAGGACACAAGTCAAGAGTGAGAGCAGTGGAAATGAGTTATTTAAGAGGAGCCTGTGGAGTCACATGGAGACAGGCTGACGAATGAGGATAGAAAGGAGCGTTGTGGTGTGGATGTGGATGTGATAGGAAGCGTTATGAGAAACACACTGAGGTGGTTTGGCCATGTGGAGAGGATGAAGGGTGAAAGACTGACGAAGAGAGTGTATGTGAGTGAGGTGGCTGGGGGAAGAGGGAGGGGGAGGCCGAGGATGAGATGGAGGGATGGGGTGGAGAGAGATATGAGAGAGGGGGGTGCGAGTTGGGAGCAGGGCAGTGAAATGGCAGGGGACAGGGTGACTTGGAGGCGATTTGTTTGTGGCCACCCCAAACGGGATTGAGGCGTCTGGCAATAGACAGATAGATAGAAATTGGAATATAGATCATCTACTTTTACTCTTATCTTTCTGTTGCTGAGATATGAGAAAATCAGTGGAATAAAAGATGGTAAGCCATGGCAAGGGAGTTTAGATTGCAGGGAACAGTGCCACACTCTGTCAAAAGCTTTAAAAATATCGAGGGATACTGCATAGGTTTCTCCATGTTGGTCAGTTGACTGATGGATGGTATGAGTCAAGACACTGAGTATGTCAACAGTGGATCTTTCATGGCAAAAACTATACTGTCTGTCGCTAATTAAGTTGTTGGATTCAATGTGCTTATAATAAAAATCTCAAATGCTTTACCAAGAGAGGATGTGATCGCTATTGGTATGTAATCAGTGGGGTCCGAGGAGCTTCCTTTCTTCGGAGCTGGGTGAATATTGGCTTCTTTCCAAGAATTAGGGAAAGAAAAAGTGCATATGCATAGTCTGAACAATTTAGCTAAAACAGTATCAAGTTCTGGTAACACTTTTTAAAAATGATTGGAGGAATTCCATCTGAACTTGGAGCTTTTTGTGGTTGATAAATTGTCTAAGATGGATTTTATACATCTAGTCTGTATCTTTAGTGAAGCAGTTTCAGGAGTGTCAAGTTCTAGTACAGGAACGTTCTGATTGATTTCCTCTACGGTAGAATTTCTGGCAAACGTAATAGCAAGGATATTTGCTTTTCCACGCGGGTCATTTATAGTGTTTCCATCTGAAGGTGGGAATGGTGGTAGACTTGTTAAAGTTTACTGAAAGAACTGATGGTTGACTAGAACATTCTACTGTCATTAGGATTATTTAATAGTTACTGTAGGATGCTTGGCTGTGAAAAAAGTCTGATGTGGCAAGATATTTTACTGCATTTGCATGGTTTGTAGCAATTTTAAATTGACTGAGGGATTTGGTTGTTTTTTATTTTAAATAAGAGTTACATGCTAAGAACATTTTGGATAATTGCTGTGGCACAGTTACTGTCAGACCATTTGAAATGACATGAATTTGACACCAGACTGAAATTGGAAAGATTTGATGAATTTCTTTAAAACAAAATTTATTAATCTTTCACAAGATCGACTGACATGTCATAAATGCAACCCCTGCAAATACCAGTGCACTGGTCCTGAATGAGATAGCCCTAGCATATGTTCAATATTTACACCAGGTATTAGTGTCAAAGTGGTGACATGTAGGAGAACTGCTGGGTGTCAGGGAACAGGATGTTCCCAGAGTCGGACATATAAAAAAAAGTCGGGGGGGGGAGGTTCAGAATTTCCGAGCAAAAAGATTTTATCAATAAGGACAAATTTGTAAATGCAAGCACAGGAAATTATACTGTATGGTGTTTCAAGATTTGTGGTGGGGATGGGGGGGCAGGTTCAGAATTTCCGAACAAAAAGATTTATCAATAAGGACAAATTTGTACATGCAAGCACAGGAAATTATACTGTATTGTGTTCCAAGACTTTTGTATACTCAATATAGATATGTATTGGCTGTTCATACTGACAAAAGTAAATCTGGTGGCCTGTAAGAAACATGGCACAGCTGAAAAAAAAAAAGAGTTCAGACTTCCTTCCTGCATCACCACTGTAGAAAGTTGGTAATCATAATGATGATGATCCATCCATCCATCCATCATCCAATCCTACGTTGCCCCATGAAGAGCGTAGGAGCCCGGGGCTAGGCAGTTGGTCTGGACATTTAAGATGAGAGTGACCAGCCTCACTCATCCCTGAGTGGCATTACATGAGCAATCAACCCCAACCATCCCTTGGATATAAACCTTCACCGGCTCAAGCCGACTGGTGCCAAAATTTGGTTATATGGTTACCACCCAGCATAGTAAATGGTTTCCTGGTGTACAGGAAACCATTTGGCTTGTCACTCAGTGTAAAGTCACCCGCAGGCAGAAGGAAAAGGAAAGAATGAAGGAAATAAAGACAGAAGAGGGAGTGTACAGTCACCCATAGGCAGAGGGACAAGGAAAGAATGAAGGAAAGAAAGACAGAAGAGGATGGAAGGAAAGATGAATGGAAGAGAGGAAAGGCCAGACAACCGAAAGCAGCACTACATCGAGTGAGTGGATGGTGAGCTTATTATTATTATTGTTGTGGCCTGGCTCATCTGGATCTACCAGATGGACTGCAGGAAACTAGGCATTTCAGCAGAGTATTCCAGGAGTGATATTATTGGCACTGAAGGGTTGTCTGTATTGTGAGAGTGAGGTGCATGAGGTGAATAACTGTATTAAGCTGTGAGGGACTGACTTGCAGAGATGGGATATATACTTTACTTACCATGAGAGACACAAGTTTGAATCTTTACTGGTGGAGGACAGTCTCACACCTCATCCACATATCAGGGCTGGGTCCAGCATTCTACAAAAGGGGTGTGTGATTCCTAGCAGAACTACCACAAGTTTGATTTCATCCTGACACATCATTAAAATGTATTATAGTAAAACCTTACTATAAAAGACTAATTGGGGCCCAAGGCATTTCGAAAAATGCAAAACTCCAATAAAAGTGACACACAGACTTCCCCCTGCTAACCCGGACTTTTTCTGGTATATCAGACATTAGTCCAGATTGCACCAACAGTTTTTAAACTGTTTTCACAACCATTGCAGTAATGTACTGTATTATACATTCACTACAATAATCAAATGGTATATTATATATAATAATACTGTACATTACACTGATAGACACGAGTTTTACTTTATTGTGACGAACATAGCTGAAGTGGTCAGGCAGTCAGGACTGCTTCTGATTTTATCGGACTTTTTCCAATATAGCATATAAGAAATTTGTCCGGTAGCTCCTAGATTCTGATACAAGCAAATTCCGGTCTATTGAAGTCCATCATTTTGAGGTTTTACTGTACCAATGTATTACTAAATGACTCATTCAGTGAGATTACTTTATGATAACATTTCTGTAAGATATTAATTGCATATATTTGGTACGTTTTACTGTAAATAATCATTGGTCAGCCAAAAACAGAGGAAGGGGTGGGGGAGATGCCTGCATATGATTACCAACAAGGCAGTAAGATAAACCTGGGTATGACATTCTGTTAATCCTGAATAGGACTATCGCCCTCTCTGTCTTAAATCAGACTGAGGACATTAACCCCTTCAGTTCAATAACATTTCATATTTCATGACGTGCTTAACGGCAGTACTTGCCTTCATAACTTAAAAGCTTTGAGCCTGTCGTGGGTTATTCACTCACTCTCATGGGATACAAGGCCACTGAATCATGCAGGTTACCACAGTTACCAGTACTTCCCCTTCGATGTGACCTTAGGGTCTCATTTATACTATACCTTGATAATGAACATGTAGATTTTTAAAATTTTCAATGAATAATACACTACAGAAAAAACTATTTAGTAGAAATTATTTTTCTATTTACTGCTGCTCATGTGGTTATTCAGTCAGCCATAGCAATACCTTATTAAACTGACTCATTGTTCAGTTTATGCAATGTTTATTTGGTAGGGCCCAGGTGGTTATTATATCTGAAGTTTGGGTTATAAGATCTAGTACAGCATGACCTTACTGTCTTCTTCTTCTGTCCCGAAACTCTTCTGAATATGAACTGGGTGGACTGCAGGTTGAAGTTACCTTTCTCCTGCAGTCTACCATCCTCCTCTCAGGAGATAAGGATGAAATTGAGGGATGTGTGTGTGTGTGTGTGTGTGTGTGTGTGTGTGTGTGTGTGTGTGTGTGTGTGTGTGTGTGTGTGTGTGTGTGTGTGTGTGTGTGTGTGTGTGTACAGATATAATGAATTAAAAGATTGGCTGTTGGATTCAAAATTCAGGCTATATACTGTATAAAGAGAAAGAAAAGGGAGGAAAGGGAGGGAGAGGACACTGAGAGGAACAGAAGAGAAAGGGAAGGAGAGAACACTGGGGAAGGAAGGGGAAAGCAAGGGAATGAGAGATAAGAGACTCTTGTGAGAGGAAAGGAGTGAAAAGGAAATGTATCTCGCAAGAGAAGAGGTCCATTACAGAAAAAGGGGTAAATGATGGGCACTGAGGAAGGAAGGAAAGTAAAGATGTATTGAATCATGAAGAGAGAGGTGCTAAAATAGGAAGAAAAGGGAGGCTTTGGTACTGAGAGAGGAAGGAATGGAATTTGAGGTGGTACAGAAAAGAGGGAAAGGAAAAGACAATGAGGAGAAAAAAGGAATTAAGAGATGAACACAGGGATGAAAAGAAGGGAGAGAAGAAGAGGGAAGAAGGGAATGGAAGGGAGAAGAGAAAGGAGGGAACAAGAGGGAAGAAAGGAATGGCAGGGAGAAGAGAAGGGAGGGAACAAGAGGGAAGAAGGGAATGGAAGGGAGAAAGGAAAAGAATTGAGGATCACTCAAGGATGAAGAGAAAAAGAGGGAAGGAAGAAAAGAGGGAAAGTCACTGAGAAAGGAAAGCAAATGGAGCAGAAACAGACTGGTTCATTAGATTGGCCTGGGCAAAATTTAATTAGGTCAGCCCACACTTTTAAATGGTGCAAAGCTGTAAGTGTGTGTGTGTGTGTGTGTGTGTGTGTGTGTGTGTGTGTGTGTGTGTGTGTGTGTGTGTGTGTGTGTGTGTGTGTGTGTGTGTGTGTGTGTGTGTGTGTGTGAGAGAGAGAGAGAGTGAGTGCGTGCGTGCGTGCATGCGTGTGTGTGTGTGTGTGTGAGAGAGAGAGTGAGTGCGTGCGTGCGTGTGTGTGTGTGAGGACTGAGTGAGTGAATAAATGATGAATGGGGAGTATGTGAATCAGTGAGTAGGGAGTGAGTCAGGAATGAGTTAGTGAACTTGTGAGTGAGTGGGGTTATTGAGTGAATATGTGAATAAGAAACTGGGCACTGAGTGAGTGTGTGAATGAATGTGAGTGAGTAATTGAGGGTGAATCCCCTGAGCTAGGACCAATGGACCATACAGCTCTTCTGGGCAAGGAGAGATCCTTGGAGAGACTGCTATATCTCTCACCAGAAATACGCTACCCTGGTGCAAGCTCAAACTGCCAACCCTACTGTTGTGAAGCGTGGGTGCTACCACTGAGCTATTCTGATCCCCGGGTGAGTAATTAATGAAATGGGAAAGGAGGTAGAAAATGAGTGCCCACACACCAGAAAACCTTAAGCTAACTGTTCGACCGTGGTTAACAAATCTTAAGCTAATGGTTGGATGGTGGTTAGTCTATGGTTTGGTTAGATTAGATTTAACAATGTGCAGGCATAATGTAAACAATCAGTTTATACCTGATTTTTTGCTGACATGGGGTAGGGATGTCATAGGTGAGCAGTGTGTGAAGAATAATGAAGGAAAGGCAGTGGTGAACAGTGGGAATATTAAAGATGCCTGGAGACAGCATTACAACCGGTTGTTGAGTGAGGAGTTTAACTGGGACAGGGAAGGTTTGGAGCCAAAAGATGCAGTGTCTGACCCTTGGCCTTTGATTGACACTGCTACTGTGAGCAGGATGCAGGTGGGGAAGGCAGCAAGTGTGCCTGAGTTTTGAGTGCTGAAATGTTAAAAGCCTCAGGAGATACAGGAGTGGGGTCAGTCACTGACCTGATAAATACGATTATTGTATATAGGAGTGTGTTGTCCCAAGTGATTGGCTGAAGAGTGTAACTGTAAATGTGTACAAGGGGAAGGGTGATGCCCTGGAAAGAGGAAATTATAGAGGCAAAAAGCTTTTGGACCAGATAATAAAGGTAATGGTGAGAGTTCTAGAAGATATGATCAGAGAAAGAATGACTATTGATGAGATGCAGTTTGGGTTTATGCCAGGCAGAGGGACCACTGATGCCATATTCATTGTCTAACAGCTTCAGGAAAAATATAAAGGAAAGAAACGAGAACTGTACTTTTTTTTTTTCTTGATTAGGAAAAGACTTTTGACAGAGTCCCTAGAGAGGTGGTGAAATGGGCAATGAGAAAGCTTGGGATCGAGAAGTGGCTGGTTAGGATGGTTATATGGCCATATATGTGAGTGATCGCACCCAGGTAAGGGTGAATGAAGATTTGAGTGATGAGTTTTCCATGAATATTGGTGTGCACCAGGGGGCAATTTTGAGCCCACTGTTGTTTATTGTGGTACCTGAAGCCCTCTCACGTGACTTCAGAAATGGACTCCCATGGGAGATGTTGTATGCTGATGATTTGGTGTTGACTGCGGAGAAGGAAAAGGAGCTGGAGGAAAAATTTAGGAAGTGGAGAGATGGTATGGGGCACAAGGGCTTGACAGTAAATGAAGAAAAACAAAAGTGATGGTATCTAGGGCTGGTGGCAGTGCTGTCAAAGATGAGGATGAGTGCCCAGGTACGATTTGCCACAAGGGTGTGGGAAGTAATTCCATCTTGTGCAGTGTTTGTGATAAGTGGGTGCATGAGAGCTGTAGTGGTATTAGAGGTAGACTGCAAGACAATGATGATTTCATGTGTGTCGTGTCTCGGAGAAAGCATGTAGAGATTGCCAGGCATGAAAGGACTGAACTTGTTCGTGAGTCTCTTCAGTGTGTGGAAGAGTTTAGTTATTTGGGAGACATGTGCTATGCTGGAGGTGGGACTGGAGCTAGCTCTGTGGCTAGAGTGAGGAGTGGTTGGAAGAAGTTCAGGGAGCCATTGCCTCTCCTGACACTGGGAGGGCTCTCCTTCCATGCTAAGGGATCTTTGTGTGTGGCATGTGTTAGGAGTGTAATGCTGTATGGTAATGACCCCTGGACAGTAAAGGAAGAGGATATTCACAGGCTCAGACATACAGATAAGGCAATGATTAGGTGGATGTGCAATGTGTCCCTCAGTGTGAGACCTGGGGGGGGGGGGCTAGGTTTACGATGGAAGAGTTGAGAGGTAGGATGGGACTGGAGTGTGTTGGCGTTGTGATAGAGAGGTAGATTGAGGTGGTTTGGGCATGCGGAGAGGATGGGGGATGATAACTGGGTGCAGAAAGTGAGAAGTGTTAATGTTAGGGGTAGGGAAGTGAGGTAGACCACAGAAGACCTGGGACGAGGTCACTGAGTGTGACCTCAGGGATAAGGGACTGAACAGGGAAGCTGCCAGAGATAGAACAGCACGGAAAGCCGCCATCAGGTGACTAAGACCAACGCATGCATGTTGCAGCCTTCAAAAATTAAATGAAATGAAATGATCTCTCGTGAGAAATTCTAGGTGATTTTCTCACTGCTGAAGCCATGCTTCATACACACCTGTCTTTGCAAGTTGCACAGTTTGTCCTGACCTACCTCACCATCTACAAATATTCCAGTCTATTCTCTCCACTTTCTCCACCCCCACCCCTTTTTTTTTTTTTTGCTCCTTCATTGAACATCCTGTTTCTCAGTAATCATTGGGCTAAGCAAATGTTAATTCTGCTCATGGTAGCAGAACCTGTTGTTCGACTCATTTTGTTTACACTGAAAGATTAGCTTTGGTGGCCACAATGGTTTACGTGAATTGTTTTCTTAACCCCTTCAGTTCTATGATCTATTAGTTAAATAAGACCACCGTCAGACTATTTTATTCATCCTAGGAAAGAACTCTTAAGTTTATTAAAATGTAAATGAGTTTTATATGTAACGCCACAGTTTCGAGAAAGCCATTTCTGTGCAGTATTCCAAACTGAGCTAAAGGATCTGGGGATATTTGAAGAATAAACTATATGCATCATTATAGTGAAAGGGTAAAGGTTACACATCCAACATTTCTGGGGCCATACTCCATCCCCACTTCATGTATGCAACTGGTCAACTCTGGAACTGTCTTCCTCTCTCAGCATTTTCTTCTGCCTATGACCTCCAGTCTTTTATGCGCAATGTGTGGTGGCAACCATCATCCACTTACTTGATGTACTGTAGTGCAGCCTACTTCTTCCTTAGCTTTTATCCTTCTTTTTCTGTGCCTGCCCTCCTCTCTTCCTATATCTCCCATCTTTCCTGTCACTTTTCTTTCCTTTACAGGTGGCTTTACATTGAGTGACAAGCCAAATGGTTTCCTGTAAGCCAAGAAACCATTTACAACGCTTGGTGGTAACCATATAACCAAACCATACATGCTTCCTACGTGTCAACAAGTGGGTTGGTGTAGGTGTAGTGCCCCTCTCCGTAAAACAAATAACTTAGAGTCAAATGGCCATCCCTTACGGGATTATGGCATCTGGCAATAGATAGATAGATAGATAGTGTCCAGACATAGTGAAATGAACGGATTCTGATTTTTCTTCTTCCATGGAAAGAACAATTCTGCATTTTCTCCTACCTTGGAAAAAAAAAAAAAAAATTACCCTGAGGACCCCACATCCGGTGCCTTGCTTATATTCATCTTGTAGAGGCGCTGACGAGGAACCTACACATACAGTACATACTGGCACTGTGCATCCTGGGTGGAGCAAATGCAGTGTCCACCCAGGAGCCAACCCTCATATTTCTAGGCACCTTGTAGGGATAAGGTCCCACGCTGGCACTCAAGGTTCTGTATACTACTAGGGTGCTGGTTCCCTGCACGTTGTACAGGTACGTACTGTACTGTACCTGCATAACGGGCCCGTAGAAGCAGCTGCTTACCTGAGGTTGACGGGTCTGCTTGGCCAGACATACCGGCCTGGGTTAACAACTCTTGCTGATATTTTTGCAGGTGTTCCTGAACATAGTCAGTAGACCAGGAACAAGAAATGATCTGGTAAGAATGTGCTTCTACTGTCTCAAATAAAGCTTATATCTACGGTATATTCTTATGTTTTAAGTTACTTTTCATTTAAACTTTCAGCCGCCACTTCATGATTTTACTTACTAGGCAGAAATATTAATTTTGTAACCTTATCCCTGTACTTAATACCAAAGATAGTGTTATAATGAAGTGCTGCTTAGAGTAGCGTATAGGCCAAGTTTATGAAAAAGTGTTTCATGCACCATAGCCATGAATACCGAGGAGTGGTTTATTCTAAACACTAATCTCAAATAACATCCTGCTCTGCGGTGTTTGTAATAACGAGGTGGAGATAGAGAGGCATACGCCACCGATTATATCGGTATAAGTTACTCTAGGACAATGAACGGAAGTGAAGTATACTGAATGCTGCAGTGTTTGTAACATCCTATATCATTATGATATGATATGAAGAGTGGTCCGCATACACCTTCATCGACTTTAACGCTGTATGTACATAATGCTTGTAAGCTATGCAGACACGAGATCTTAGTCGTTTTGCAGATACATCATTCTCTGATTATTTATGGTTTACTGGGGATCACATGTGTTCTTCTATACAATGATTGATTTACGTGTATACACAGGTGTTCCTAATAAAAATACTTTGAATGTGGCGGTGTTGGCGCCAAACTAAGTGTAAAGCCGTGAGTGGCTGGCGTGGCACGAGCGAAACCAATGGTGGCCGGCCACCACAGAGAGATAGCTGGATGATTACTGTAGAATTTGGCAGAAAATAATTAATCTCTCATTGCTTCCATGTTCGTTTTTAAATAACCTTATATGCATGTAACGAACAACTGATTATATGTCTTTGCAATTTAGTATATTGTTAAAGAATGCCCGTTTAAGTAATGAAATATGGATCTTTTATAAATGCACCGGCATCTCCAACTCTGGCTCGCCATCCTAGGCCGGCATTTAAACAGTCGACGTACTGAAGCGGAGAGGGAGGGACGTACACCTGGGAAAATGACTTCAAGATTGCTAGTCCTTTTGGCCCTGGTGGCTGCAGTTTTAGCCGATGATGTCCCAGAGTACGAGGACAGTGATTTTGACCAGAAAGTTGGGAGTCATGAAACAGTTTTAGTAATGTTTTACGCCCCCTGGTAAGTTATATCACGAATGTTTGTGTAGGTGTTTTGCTTCTCAAGCTGCGTTTATAGTCTCTTCATATTAAGGAACTTTGGAGTAGTTAATGAATGTTGGCTGGAGCCGTAATTGGCAACGAAAACCTCTGAAGGGATTTGTACGAATACGTTCGGGTGGTAAAAAGGACAAAGTTAAGTGTAAACATCCTTTCGGAGGACAATTTTCTAGTTTGTTCCTTAAGATTTCTACCAGGTTTTGATAATTTTTTGTCTCTAGTAAGAGGGGATGCATGACTGCCTGGATATTTGCAGCATATGACATCGTTGAGGATTAGTTGCATTAACTGAATGCAGTTTGAGCTTGAGGTTTGTGCCGTATGAGGTGTGCAGTTATTAGCGTTTGGAGTAACAAGGCTCGTGACACTTTGAGCTATAATTTCACTGGATATAATGAAACATTGAGAAGTGTAACATGTGCAGAAAACTGAATTCTACTGTAGTTAGACAGTTTAAGATTAAACATAAGTTGCATCTCTTAATATTGTATGCGGTCCTTGTTATTGTTTAGATATCACACAAAACCGAACGGGATCAAAGATGGGAAAGCCACATCCTTTTTTAACCTGGGCATTCTTTGGCCTTTACCAGGACATGGATATAAAACTTAGTCATTATTTTGATCTGATATCTTAAAACAGATTGCAGCCCCTAGATATTATTTCCTTCATTTTTCTCCCTTCTGAATGTGCAAAGTACCGTAAAGATTGTTAAAATGAATTGTTTACAACCTATTAGCATTTTTTTTTTTCCCCCACTATCTCGGTTTCATTTGCCTAACCTTTTGATGAATCTAGATTTTATTTTGTATTGGACGTAAGACAAAATAGTACCAGTAACGTACCTGTACTTTTAGGTAGTGACAGTTAAACTCCATTAGCCTCTTCATAATCAGTACCTTCCCGAAGTTGAATAACATCACCTGAAGATATCAAGAACAAAAATATAGGTAGTTTGATTATTGCTGTAAACATTGTCATTAAACTTGTTAATGGGTAGGCTTTGCAGGTGTATTACCTCTTCCATGCCTCATCCTCATGCAGTGCCAGTCTGTGTTCAAGTCCCACCCTGCCCCATCACCTTCTTTTTAACTCTACCCTTTTCTGCACTCGCACTGAGTAGGACTTGTCATCTGCCAGTGCTGCCACTACTGCAGTGACAGTCTGACTGTCAAGGGTGTAGTAATGACACCCTGCTTCACCCACAGTTCTCAATCTATCCTACCCATTGGGACCCACTCCTCACCCCACATGGTCTTTAAAAAAAGAAAAAAGAAAAAAAATGGCCAGGGGCTGGATTCTGTTCATAAGCTTTGGTACCTAACTTAGATCCTGTATGGTACACATTATTAAAACACCATAACAAACTGCAGTTTGGTATTCACTAAAGTTTTTAATGGCTCCTTACCCCTGTTCATAAATTTGGCCCACCTGATGTGGCTGTTAGCTACAAAAGCATCTTTGGCACAATTAGCCAGTCATAAAGCCCTCTATCGTCAGCTGTTTGGCATCGTGTAAAAACGATGTTTGTGTCCACTAGCTACTGTAATATTGGAAAGAACACAACTAGATCAACAGTTAAACCAGTGGCAACATGAAGAGGGAAAGAAATATTCCCAGCCCAACAGAACCTTTCCCCTTTTTTCTGTGATGGACTAGTAAACTGCTATGACACGGAGTTTTTTTTTTTTTAATGCCAACATGTTTATTCTCTTCAGGTGCCTTGATGAATAGCTGTAGTTCCAATCAGTGCTACTAGTTACCCCTGGAAATATACTTGAGATATTCATCATTCTAAATTATCTCCTTCACTGTTCTGGTATTCTTAATTCTAGCTTTTGTGTACAGCAGAACTCCTAGATGATTACACAACACTAGAATGGGTTAGTCCTGTGGAAGAACCAGCAGCTAACCTAAGCTGACATAACTTTACATAACCCAACCAATCCTGACAGAACCTGCAATATTAAACGTAGATTCCATACCAGGGACAGAAAACTTAACCTGACTGTCCAGACCTGTGGTACTTAATGCAACTTTAACTTATTTGACAAGGATTTAATTAAATATAATCAGACCTCTACTGAAATTTAATGTAGCTGCTGTAATAATAACCTAATTTAATGTACAGTAAATGCAATATCAGGGAGTTAGCCTAACCTAACCAGACCTATTTATCTTTAGCCAGATGCCATAATCCTTTAAGGGGTGGCCGTTTGAGTTTTACAGGAAGAGGCATAAACCCTCCACCACCCACTTATTGACACGTAGGGAACATGTATGGGTTGGTTATGTGGCTACCACCCAGTGAAGTAAATGATTTCCTGGCTTACAAGAAAGTTAGGCTTCTCACTCAATGTAAAGCCACCTGAAAAGGAAAAGGTAAAAAGTAACAAGAAAGATGAGAGAAATTGGAAAAGAGGACAGATAGAGAAAAGGAATGGTGAAAGAAGTAGGTAGCACTACATTAAGTGGATGATAACCAGACCTGCCTAACCTTACTGTAACGTAGGTACCATGAGAGGGAGATAACTTAATTAGTTTTCTATCTATCTATCTATTGCCAGACGCCTCTATCCCGTTTGGGGTGGCCGCAAACATCGCCTCCAAGTCGCCCTGTCCCCTGCCATTTCACTGCCTTGCTCCCAACTCACACCCCCCTCTCTCATATACCTCTCCACCCCATCCCTCCATCTCATCCTCGGCCTCCCCCTCCCTCTTCCCCCCTCCACCTCACTCACATACTCTCTTTGTCAGTCTTTCACCCTCCATCCTCTCCACATGGCCAAACCACCTCAGTGTGTTCCTCATAACGCTTCCTATCACATGCACATCCACACCACAACGCTCCTTTATATCCTCATTCATCAGCCTGTCTCTCCATGTGGCTCCACAGGCTCCTCTTAAATAACTCATTTCCACTGCTCTCACTCTCGACTTTTGTCCTTCCAACAACGTCCAAGCTTCACTTCCATACGTTAGAGTTGGTATCACAATACTGTCATGTAGTAACTTTTTCACTTCCATGCTCACTTCCCTGTTTCTTATCACTGCTTTCAAAGAACCAGCGACCTCTCTTCCCTGCTGTATCCTTTCAAGCACTTCACCCTCCAAACCTCCATCCTTACTCATCACACTACCCAAGTACTTAAACGTACTCACATTTTCCAATTCCTCGCCATCCAACCTCGCTGTACATTCACTGACTTCACCTCTCTCAAAGACCATCACTTTACTCTTCCCTACATTCACCTTTAGATTCAGTTTCTTACACACACTCCCAAACTCATCCATCAAGCCTTGCAGCTCCCCTTCGTCTTCACTCAACAACACAGTATCATCTGCAAACAACAGTACAGGAGTTTCCAAACACTGTCCTCTCTCACCAGGGCCACTCCAACATCCACTACCCTACCTTGTACCTCTTTTATTATCCCATCCATGTACAGATTGAACAGCCATGGAGACATGACACATCCGTTTCAACCCAACTTTCAAAGAGAAAAATTCACTTAGTTCACCATCCACACGCACTGCAGCCTTCGCACCATCGTACATACTCCTCACAGCATTCAGCAACTTCCCATCTACTCCATATATTCTTAACACTTTCCACAATCCTTGTCTATCCACCCTGTCATATGCTTTCTCCAAATCCATGAAAGCCGCATACAACTTCTTTCCCTTCTGTAGAAACTTTTCCACTAAAGATCTAAGAATGAATATCTAATCTACACAACCTCTTCCCTTCCTAAAGCCTCCCTGTTCTTCTCCAACTACTTTCTCTGTTCTTTCTCTAACTCTGTCAATAAGTATCCTACCATACACTTTTCCTGTTATACTAAGAAGACAAATGCCCTTATGATTACCACACACTTCTTTTTCCCCATTTCCTTTGTACAAGGGAATAATTATACCTGACTTCCAATCCTTCCTCCCAGGCCAATCTGCACATCTTCCACATCCATTCTACTACTATCTCTCCCCCATGCTTCAGCATTTCACCACACACTCCATCAATTCCTGGGGCTTTCCCCGATTTAACTTTCTTCATTGCTTCCACAACTTCTATCCTACTGATTTCTTCCTGTCTTCTCACCTTCCTCCTCCTCCCAGCCATTCATATTTACTGATATTTTTTCCATCTTTATTGAATATTTTTTGAATGTTGAAGGAGGTCAGGAACTTAACCCCCCTATTTCTTAACAATCTTATGAGGAAAAATTGGTTCGTTATTCAACCACTTTTTATGGAATGCATCCCTGTCGAATAGTGGGGGAGAGGTTTGGGTCAAGTGGAATTGCTCACGACACATGCTCAGCCTGTAATATAGGCCCACGTGATAAGATAATGTATTGCACAGCACAGGTCCTACCAGTAGTAAGGTGTAGACATATTAGCAGTACAGTATATGGAACGTGTGGGACGGTCCTATAGGACATGCATGTGACTTCACCCATGATTACAATGGTGTTTATCTGCCTTACTGGACAGTATGAAGGCAGGTTTTGGGCTTGAATGAATGGCTGAATATGTATTAGTGGGGGAGTGGGTATTCCTTGCCCATGGTTATTTTGTTTGGCAATCTGTCGTACAGATCTTTAGGATAAACCTTGGTAGGTAGTGTCCTTGTCAAAACGTAGTTGTTAGGTTTTGGTCGGATGCCCATCCTTTATGCTGTAGGAACATTCTCATGTACTTTAATTTATTGAATTTGATAATGATTATTGTGGGGCACTACTATAGCAGATTTTGACAATCTTGAATAGCTTGCATGACCTTAGCGGGTCATTCCCTCTCAACGTGTGGTTAGGTTAGGTTGTGGACGATTTCTTGTAATGCACTTTATGAACATTTACCCGTTATTTCATTCTTGCGTTCTAATTTAAGAAATACAGTAAATATGATAAAGAATTAACATGGGCACAGCTAGAGCTGGATTTTTACATTCTTCAATAATTACCTGCATCACCCAACCTCCACTGGCCCTGTTTTCTTGTCAAGGGATGGATGTTCCTCAACCATAGGCCTTAAAGACTTTTTCCTGTTATACATGTACTCTGTTGTTCAGAATGATTGTGTACCATGAGGCACAATTTTTATTGATTATTACCACAAAATTTGCCGTGAACTGCTTTGACGACCTAACCTTGACGAGTTCTGTATGTCCCCAAGAAAACATGGTTAGGGTATGGTTAGTTCTCCATTTTGCATGCATTTAAGACATTTATATATTTTGTACATATACTTTAGTTTATTGAGTGGATGTACGAAAGAATTTGTGTGACACTGCTGTGGCTAAATTTTAATTAATTGTTTTTGCTACAAGTCGCACAAGAATAGTGTAGCTTATTCTGAAACTGCCACTTTGTCATTTGCAAAACAGTAAACATTTGCAGCCATAGAACTCAAACTGTGTATTATTTGTTATTTGGCAATAAATAGGCTCGGATATATACAGTAGCCTCTCGGTTATGTGTCACAGTGTCCGTCATATTGCACTGTTGCATCTTTATCTCATATATCACTGTTTCAATGGTCACTGCCCCTCTGAACTGTCGGCTTGCATCCCTTCACCACAATGGCAGGTGCATAGCACCCCTCTAGCAACAAACTCATCCCTTTTCTGTCTGACTGTCTAATGCAAGAATTAACCGTTACTCCCAGTCCTTCATTTATGCAACAGATCAACTTGGGAAATGTCTCCCTCCGTCTGTATTTCCTACTGTCAACAATCTCCGGTCTTTTAAATGTAGTGTGTCCAGGCATCTCAAAATGAACAGATCTTGATTTTGGCTCTGTTATCCTGTTTGTTTTTTCATGGAGGGAACAATTTTGCAGGCTCTTGGCCTTTGGTTCATTCTTCCTTGCAAAAAAAAAAAGGGGGGGGGGCTCTATTAAAACAGCATCCGGCAAAATTTGGCAATATCCAGTTCAAAAACGGGAAGCAGTCGGCAGTACAATAGTTGTGATATAAGACAAATGGAAGCGATGATCTTACAATAATACAAGCATTTAGTTTCTTCTTTAATTATTCAGTAACACGTTAATCACTTAATTGTGTGGGAAAAGCTCAGTGGTAAGTGGGTGCATGTAGGAAATAGTTTAACAGATACAGGTAGCTGCATTTGTTTTACAATTCATGCGTTTTACTTTTGTCGTTCACTGATGAAGTGGTTCGACAGTGACCCATGTCCCATACCTGCCACTGCCTGCCTCAGTTGTTGTTGTTGTTGTTGTTGTTGTTTAGAAGCAGTTACCTGTTTTTATTTACTCGTTCATTTCATATCAGCTCTGAGCACGTGGTTCCAAACTAACTTCATTTGTGCAGAAGCAACCTGAAAGTGTTAAGAATGCAAGAAAAGCATTTATTTGTTTTGTTTAGCTTCGTTTGTAAAGGGTCCGAAGAAAAAGTAAAATTGTTGGACGAAGTGGCGTGTGATATGGGAGCTTAATATGAACAAGAGTAACATTGTCAGATAAAATGAGTCTCATGTTTAGAGAGAAAACTGAAAATGTTCGTAACAAGGGAGCAGTAAAACTCAAGTTTTCATGTTTAGTGCAATGTGTGAAAAGGGATTTGTGACTGAACTTTATGAACTGACGGACGCAGGGCTAGAAAATTTGGCTCTTATGGTATGTGAAGACTACGTTGACTTAAGAAGTTTGGTAAGATAATTGCTAGTTCAGTTATTTTGCACTAAATCATACAAATTAAACTGCTTGACTGGCTTACTGTTCAGGGTGACTGTAGTTGTTTGTATCAGAAGAGTGGTATGCCATTGCTCCATGCTGACTTTTGGTATATATTTTTTATTTATTGTCAGTGACTAATGATACTTCAAAAAGTTTCACATTGTGCATTTTTTTAATGACTGCACCAAAAGTACATCTTGGTGATGTAAGCTGGGCAGCAATTTTTCAAGTGTTGATTAGGTTAGAAGTTTTTGCCTGGTTGGTACTGGGTGCTTTCAAGGTTAGGCATAGTAGTGGTAGTCCATGGTGGTTGAAATTATGGGGTGTATTGGAGGGCAAAACTTCTTGGTTAGGCTAGGTAAGGATGCACTGATGTGTCCAGTCAACGAGATCATAATTATGTTAACAGACTGTAATGGGTGTCTTAGGCCAACGGTAGGTTAGTATGATTAAGATTAGATTATGTACTGTACTGTACTGTACATACTGTATGAATGCTAAATTGTATTTTATGCTTGATTTTAATCTTTTACTCATGGGTAACATTGTTGGAAAGTTTTTAGGAAAGAGGGTCGAACTGGATAGCTTAAGGTGATTATGTTATCTGGCTCAGTGCCGAATGGGCATCCAGTTTTGGGTACCTGTGCTGTATCTGGCATTTGCAATACAGTATCCAGTGGGGGGTTTAGCTGAATTATACCAGATAATTGAGATTACTGTAACTGGACAATGTCTTGCTGTAAAGTCTTTGATTGTGGAAACCTTTGCTTTAAAGGGGCATTGTAAATCTGAACATGTGAAGAGATAAGAGATGAAAAAAAGTTGAGGACCATCACCATTAAACAGCTGTATCTTTTAAGTATCCAGTTATAGTAGACCTTTGATTAAACCTACCTGAATGCACCGGATATTGGATTTAACCCGTTAACTGCTCTATACAGCCTGGGCTGTTCCGAGTGCGACTGCTCAATACAGCCCTGGCTGCACAGATGAATTTCGAATATAGTGCCATGGTGACCAAGGCCGACCCATACAAGCATGTTTGAACCTTCAAAACCGAAAACGAAAACGAAAACCATACATTCCAATAGGGAATCAGACACTTCGATGTTCATCCATGGCTTTACCAAGGTAAATATTGAGCTAATATTTCGCTGCTATATACTTTGGCATATGTTCTCTCAATTCATAAGACAAAATTTGGTCTTTGGGAAATTTCATTTTTACCCCTATGTCTGCGCACCAGACACCTCCAAATAACCGCCATGCGCAGTTAATGGGTTAATGGACACTAAGGAGCCACCCGATTTTCTTTGGCTATAATAGTGATGGTTAAATTGGGTGCAGTGGGTCGCAGTACATGTTTCGTACTCTTTTTACTCCAACCTGGCCTGAAATTACCTTCCCTTTGTGATTGCAGTTGTAATATGACTATAGTAATACTGTACTAATCATGAAATGCAATGAGTAGGATGTGAAAAACTGCTAAAGGGCAAAATTGTGGGCCAGGTTTGTGTAAAATGGGTATAGAATTCATTCTTAATGGTAGAATATACTGTTCTTATTTTTAAATGTGCTTGAAATCCCACATCAAGGGGGGACCATTGGAATTAACAGATCATTGGCTTTACTAGATCAGGCTTACCCCCTGGTAGTCAGTTGTAGGGAGGTTCTACTGAATTGCAAAAATTCAGTTTCTGCACCAGTAGTCTGGCATGTTTCTCTGTGGAATATTGTTCTTCCTAGACGGTTTAGTCATGACATTAATTGGCTCAAAATAGTTGAATGTTTAGAATTTTTTTTTTTTTTCCCCCGTTTACCAGTAATTTATCAGTCTCCATACTGTATTTTCCCATGTTTTTGTTGTGTGGGCATTCTGATAATAAAATGAAACACTGCCATTATCTCATTGGGGCACTTTAAGTTTTTCTGTAAAATGTACTGTACGTAATGTAAGTTGTTAGGTATAGCTTGTAATCTTTCGAGTTACGTTACTCACGATAAATCTTGTCTTCTAAGTGTACTTTTGCACGAGCATGTATTTTTGTAGACGGGTTCCAGACCTTGGAACTTTCCACATGAGATCAGTGACCCATCCCTCCGTGAACTGCTTGTAGGTTTCTCAGCTTTTATGTGGCTTAATTTCCTTCTATATAATAGAACTGCTTGTATTTGAGGTAATTACACACGGCATAAGGGAAGTCCAGCAGATCTTCAAAGGTCAGGGTAGGCCAATTTTGACAGATCTTCAGTTTCATATTCCCCCAGCCATTTTTTCTGGAACAGTTTGGAGGCAAATTGTAGGGTCTCATCACACCCAAGTACTTTTTTCTGAGTAATGACACCTCATTTCTAAATGTTCCAGGATCCTGTAAAGCTGAGCAGTTGACGCACACATCACGTTGTTTAGTTTGCAGTTAAATGATACTCATATTCGAAGTTAGTGCTCATGTTTCTGCCATCCAGCATTGAGTCATACACAAACCCTGGTCATGTGAAAGCAATTCTTTACAGGGGCAGTTGCTTATCTGCAGTTGATGAGTCTGCTTAATCACAGATTGGGTTTGAGCAACATTAAAAAATAATGTATCAGGCCTATTTTGGGTCTTGTATCTTAGAGTGACAGGTACTGTAGGTACTTGATTGATGAATTGCTCTGTGGTACAGTGGTAGAATGTGCATTTTTGTACATGGGAAAACGAGGGTTCTCGCCCCGCCAGGGTAATAAACTTTGGGAGTGTTCATTCAGCCAGGCACTGCTTTGGCGAACATAAGGGGTGCTGTGGTTGAACCAGTGTTGCATACTATAAAGTATGCTTACAACCAGTTGGCTTGCACGGGCTGATTACACTTGGTTCACAAACTACATATACACACACTCTGACATTAGTCACACTTACAAGCACTTTTCACCCTATATACAATCTTGACCAGACAGCCTGTCACATGGTAGAGATACATAGGCTGTATCGTCCCCACTTCGGGTTGGGATAAGCCAGTCCTGCAGTGGACACTTTACGGTTGATGATTATGGAAAAAAAAATGAGTAGACAGTTGCACCAGTTGAGCAGGGCAGTATTCCCAAAGTGGATGGAAAGCTGATGACAGGGAGAGCTGGTGCTTCCGTTATATCAGCCTTCGGGACTAGTACCCTTTGCTGAACTTTCTCATTGTTTCAGTAACACAGAGAGCAGGCCAGCATGCTCTCCAATACAAGTTTCTCTGTCAACAGCAAACTACATGCACATTACACATTACACTTCCTTTTCAAAAAAAAAAAAAAAAAAAAAAATAATAATAATAATAAAATTGCATTTAATAACAAGCCTCTGAGTCTGACGGGGGAGGGGGGACCATAAATGCCCCCACCTTCTGCCCCTCTCCTGGTGATGACTGAACAAGCTGCCTGGAACTACTGTCTGATTCGCTTCTTCATTTCTGCAACATTTGCTGCCTTTCCTCTAACTTTCTGTTGAGCACCACCTCTCTTCCTCTAAACCTTACATTCTCTTCTTAACTGAGACTTAGCTCTCTGATCCAACTGATAGCAAACTCTTTTCTGTATCTTCCTACTTTCTCTATACAGTGCTCATTTCAATGCCAAAGGTGGCTGTTGTATATACGTACGTAACAACTTATCCTCTCATGTTCCTGAACTTGACTCTTCTGAATTCTCAACTTTTTGTCTTTGGACTTCCTGTCATTCCCTGGCTAAATATATCTGCGCTTTTTACTTATCCCCTAATTCTGCTGACTGAAAAATTCCTCGACTAAATTCCTCGACTATCTTCTACGATGGAACACAACCTATCCATTTCTCATTTCTCTGAAATCTCCATTCTAGTAGATTTCAGTGTTCACCACCACCTTTGGCTTTTCACTCCATTCACAAATCCACCTGGTGGACAGGCCTACATCTTTTCTATCTTTGATGACCTAGAGCCGCTAGTACAGCACCCTACCCGTATCCCTGACCAGCTTGAAGAAAGTTCCAACATTCTTGACCTCTTCCTTACAACTAATTCTTCTGCTTACTCTTAATCTTTCATCTCCGTTGGGCTCCTCCGATCACAACCTTGTTCACCTTAACCTGTCCTGTTGCACCAGTATGGCCTGTTGACCCTCCAAAGAAATGTCAATTGTGGCACTGGAGCTGCTGATTGGGAGGCCTTCAAGCAGTACTTCTTTGATTTCCCCCGGAATGATTATCGCTTTCATGGCCAGGAGCCATCTGAGCTTGCCTTGCGCATTATGGAAGTTATTCTCATGGGCATGGTAGCATACATTCTCTCATATCCATTTAACTAATGCAAAAAAGCCTTGGTTTAATCATGCTTGTTCTAATGTTATCCACAACAAGAAGGCCTACAAAAGGTACCAGAGCTAACCCACCCCTGAATCACATTTTTTTTTTTTTTTTTTTTTTCTGCCTTGAATCAAATTAAGTTTGTTCTTCGCTTTACTGAAAATAATTTCATCCGTACTAAATGCTCTCAACTCTCCTGCTCTAACTCTTCCTGCTCCTTCTGGCACCTTGCCAAAAACTTTCCTAACACCATTGCTGCTTCATCATCCTTCCCTCCTCTTTTCTACTCTGATGGCTCTGTAGCTACTGATAATGCAGAACTCTTCACTCGGACTTTCTCCTCCAATTCCACCCTAGATTACTCCGGTGCTGTTCCTCCATCACTTCCCCCCTTCGACTTACTCATGACTGATATTAAAATTTCCTGAATGGATGTATTTTGTGCCATTAATCGCCTCAATACTGCCAAGGCATATGGGCCTGATGGGGTCCCTCCTGTTGTCCTCAAGAACTGTGCTTCTGTGCATACACCTTGCCTAGGTAAACTGTTTCGCCTTTGTCTTTCAATTTGTACACTGGAAGTTTGCTCTCATTCAGCCAGTCCCAAAGAAGGGTGACCATTCCCAACCTTCTAACTATTGTCTGGTTGTTTTAACATCCTTTGTCTCAAAAGTTTTTGAGTCTGTTCTTAACAGAAAAGTTTTCAAGCATTTTTCCTATCACAACCTTTTTTCTGATCATAAGTATGGGTTCCGTCAGGGTTGCTCCACTGGCAATCTTTTCACCTACCTCTTGGACTCCTGGTCATCCTCCTTTTCGGACTTTGGCGAAAGCTTTGCCGTTGCACTTGACATCTGAGGCATTCGATCCAGTCTGGCATAAATCTTTAATTTCCAGACTGCCCTCTAAGATTTCTGTCTTATCTGTGCCATCATCTACAGCTTCCTTTCTGGTTGTTCTATAGCTGCTGTTGTAGATTACCACCATTCTCCTGGATCTATCAACAGTAGTGTTCCTCAGAGCTCCGTCCTATCAACTCTCTTCCTTTTATTCATCAGTGACCTAAGCTGTACATCAGACCCTACCCACTCATATGCTGACGATTCCACCCTTCACCTTTCCATTTGGTTACTGCAATGTCCATCTCAGCAGTTACTTCAACAAACAAGGGATGAGGCTATGGCACACCTAATGTCTGACTTGGTTTGTATCTCTGACTGAGTAAAAGTAATTTTGTTGTTTTTAATGCATCAGAGAGACTGTTCTTACACCTACCAACTACAGAATCGCCCACAGGAGTAACCACTAATGTTTAATAATATCCAGCTCAATCCTGCATCATCATTAAACATAGTTGGGGTTCCATTCTCTCGGGACTTATCTTGGAAAGTTCATGCAACATCTCTTGTAAAATCTGCTTCCAAGAAATTAGGTGTGCTAAGCTGACTCCATACCTTCTTTACCCCTGCACAGTTGTTGACTTCATACACAGGTTTTATTCGCCCTTGTGTAGAGTACAACTCTCATGTATGGGGAGGCTCCCCACATACATCCCTTCTCGAAAGGGAGTCAAAGGCTTTTAGTCTCATTAACTCTCCTCCTCTTACTGGCTCCCTTCAACCTCTGTGTCTTTGCTGCTCTGTTGCATCTTTATCTATTCTGTCACTGCTTCAATAGTCAGTGCTTCTCAGAACTGTCTGATTGCATCCCTCCACCTGTGCAATGGGTTTGTAGCAACTGTCTTGCAACAAACTCTCATCCCTTTTCTGGCCAACTCTTTAATGCAAGAATTAACTATTACTCCCAGTCCTTCATTTATGCAACAGGTCAACTCTGGAGCTGCCTCCCGATGTCTGTATTTCCTACTTCCTCTATCTCCAGTCTTTCAAACTCGGTGTGTCCAGGCATCTTGAAATGGAACGAATCTTGAATTTGGCTTTTTTGTTGTTGTTGTTGTATTGTTTTTGCTTTTTTCTTGTAAGGAACAGTTTCTGGGCTCCTGGCCTTTGGTTCCTTCTGCCATGCATTAAAAAAAAAAAAAAAAAAAAAAAAAAAAATCCTGCGTTCTCTCCCTCCTTCAGAGACATGAAATAACATTTGAGGCGAATTGAATCGGTACAGTATCAAATGATTCTTTCTCCAAAGTTGTGACTGAAGATTGTTAGGCAAAGCAAAAAAGAGGATTTCGTTTTCATATTACTGTAGTTTATGATTATGTATTGGTGCACTTTGTGCAAAATAGACTGGCAAAAGAGGATAGATGTCATGTAGTTTTGTCCAGTTTGTGATGGCCAGTATAGCTTAGTGACATTTGTCATGCATAGTATATTTATTAGTCACATGAAGAAGTTATATACAGTAATAATTTTCTGTAGGCTACTCCTTTATAACTTCTTTAATAGTGTTGTAGCTTGGAATCTTATGTATAGTCGTTGGTCTGGCACATCTGAAGGTGAGAAGGGGGGTTTGGAAGATTGTCAGTATAATGGTAAATATACAGTGATAATTGGTGTTACAAATGGAATGGCATAACCTAAGTTACTATATGAATAGTTCTTTCTGTGCTGTTTGGGGCAGCTTTGTTAATGTTTTTGAAGTTTAATCACTTGCATATAATTGTACTACCGGTAGCTTTATTAAAGTGTTCATGATAGCATTGTGTTGGCTTATGAAAGTTTTTACCATACATTTGTAGAGGATAACTTGTTAGCTTATACAGATTTCAGCCTTACATTTGTCAAGATAGAGACTTAACATTCATCGTTCAACTTAACAGGTGTGGACATTGCAAACGTTTGAAACCAGAATTTGAGAAGGCTGGACCCATCCTGAAGGCCAATGATCCTCCAGTCATCTTAGCAAAGGTCAGAATTGCCTATGTATTTCATGAAATTGCCATGTACTGTGTGACCTTGATCAATCATCATTCATCATTCATTGTTCATCAGTCATCGTTCATCATTAGTCATCGTTCATCATTCATCATCACTCATCTTTCACAATAATTCATCATTTGCAGTAATTCATCATTCGTCGTAAGTCATCATTCATCATTCGTCATCATTCATTCATCATTCATCATCCATAATCTTCATTTTCATCATCCAACATTATCATCCATCCATTCATCATCCATCATCCATCCATTCATCATCCATCATCCATCCATTCATCATCCATCATCCATCCATCCATCATCCATCCATTCATCCATCCATTCATCATCCATTCATCCATTCATCATCCATTCATCATCCATCCATTCATCCATTCATCATCCATCCATTCATCCAGTCATCATCCATCCATTCATCATCCATCATCCATCCATTCATCATCCATTCATCATCCATCGTCCATCCATTAATTCATCCATCGTCCATCAACCGTAATCCATCAACATTCATCATCATCTAATTGGTACAGCTAATTATTGTGGTGTGGGCTGCCAGGAATCTAAATTGTGAACATGAGATTAACCATACAGTACCAGTGTACAGTATACTGCTCTGTGTCTGGTACATAGAAGGTGGAAATATTTTTGGTATCAGGTAGAGTGCAAGATAATGCTGATTTCATGTGTTCAGCGTTTCAGGGAGAGCAGGTGGAGATTGTCAGGCATGAAAGGATTGAACTTGCTGGTGAATCTCTTGAGTGTGTGTAAGAGTTTTGTTATTTGGGAGACATGTGTGCTGGAGGTGGGGCTGGAGCTAGCTCTGTGACTAGGGTGAGAAGTAGTTGGAGAAGTTCAGGGAGCTGTTGCCTCTCCTGACATTGAGAGGACTCTCCCTACGTGCTAAGGGGTCTTTGTATGCAGCGTGTGCTAGGAGTGTTATGCTGTATGGTAGTGAGACCTGGGCAGTAAAGGAGGAGGATATTCGCAGGCTCAGACGTACAGAAATGACAATGATTAGGTGGATTTGTAGTGCGTCCCTGTGTGCAAGGTCTGGGGGGACTGGGTTTATGATGGAAGAGGTGAGAGGTAGGATGAGACTGGAGTGTATTGGTGTTGTAATGAGGAGAGATAGATTGAGATGGTTTGGGCATGTGGAGAGGTTGGGGGATGATAATTGGGTGCAGAAGGTGAGACGTGTTAATATTGGTGGTGGGGTTATGAGGAGTATACCGAGAAAGACATGGGACAAGGTCATTAAGTGTGACCTCAGGGTTAAGGGACTGAATAGGGAGGCTGCAATAGATCGTGAAGCATGGAGAGCCGCCATTAGGTGACCAAGATCGACGCATGCAAGCATGTTGGAGCTTTTAAAAATGAAACTAAACGAAACACATTTGTACACCTCAGGAGATGTATTGGTGAGCTTATTGTTTATATAATGGTTGTTAAGGATTGGTTACTTCAGTATTTAGCTCTTAAATGACAGAATTAGGACTTCCTACCCTACCCATGGCATATGAAACCCATAATTTTTCTAAAAAATAATTTCACCATGTTTAAGCATGAGTATGGTAGGTTATACGAGGCACTTAAAATAATGTCTCTAGTGCAGTTTTTTAAACAAGAAAAATGTCGAGGAGACTTTTAAACATCTCAGGAACTTGGATATTGCATTGCTCTTTGTATCTAAATGTAGTGCAAGGTTTCAGCTATAAAATATCATTTACATGAGAGAGAGAGAGAGAGAGAGAGAGAAAGTAAATTTTTTCACATACACAGGATACACTACAGTTTCAAACACATGCATAGACTCAATTTTACTGTCATTATGAACTTTTATCACCAAAGTCATTATAATAGTTATCATTATTACTGAAATTTTTGTCATGTTCCCATTATGTGCTTATTATTGCCTATACAATAATCCCTCGATTATCCAAAGGTATGTCCGGAAAGTAGGTCAGTACAGATAATAGACTTCTTCCCTGGCCCCCCTTTGTACATAACCTAACTTTTAAGTCATTGTAAAAGGCCACTGCAGTACGTCATACAACACTTGTTCCTTTTGTTTACCATTGTCTGGTTAAGCAGACCTATAAACCACAGCCAAGCAGTTACCATGGTCAAACAGACCCATCAACCATAGACAAGCAGTAACCACTGCATGACCATACCCTGCAGGGACATGAAAAAAGCATGAAAAAAATTGCTACACAAGAAAAATGCAGTGGGCACTCAGAACATAATGGTAAAATGGTCATAAGTGGTAGGTGGGGGCACTCATCATCCACTCACTCGATGTAGTGCTGCTCTCGGGTGTCTGGCCTTTCCTCTCCTCCATCCTTCTTTCCTTCCATCCTCTTCTGTCTTTCTTTCATTAATTCTTTCCTCCTCCTTCTGCCTGCAGGTGACTTTACACTCCCTCCTCTGTCTTTCCTTCCTTCAGTTTTTCCTCTTCCTTCCACTTATGGGTGACTCTACACTGAGTGACAAACCTAATGGTTTCCTGTACACCTGGAAACCATTTACAATGCTGGGTGGTAACCACATAATCAATTTTGGCGCCTGGTGGTTTAATAGGTAATTACGGCACTCAAATCAGATTGAGCTGGTGAAGGTTTTTATCCAAGGGATGGTTGGGGTTTATTGCTCACGTAATGCCACTGATGGATGAGTGAGGCTGATCACTCTCGTCTTAAATGTCAGGACCAATTTGCCTAGCCCTGGGCTCCTATGCTTCTCATGGGGCATCGTAGGATTGGATGGATGGATGGAATAAAATCATGTTAAAATAGTATAAAATCATGGCACAGTACAGTAAGCTAGAATGAAATCAGCACTGAAGATTCTTCGCTGGGCGTCTTGCTGAATAACCTGCTAGTACCATGACTGACTGTTGCACTGCGGCAGGCTAAGCTGTTGCACTGCACAGTACATCCTGTGTGGTCTTGTGGTGTAACCAGGTGAGCCTGAAGCAGGTAAGGAACATCCACAAAAGCCACCACATATGCTGCCATAACTGTCATAGAGGAGCTGTTCACTACATGGACGCTGGGTGGGAACTGGGAACGACTGAGGGGCTCTCTAGTGGACGCTGGGTAAACTACAGTAAAAGTCTTGTACACCTCTCCCCCACTATTCGTCAGGGATGCGTTTCATTAAAAGTGGTTGATTAATGAATTGGTTGAACAACAAACCTATTTTTTCCATTAGAATAAGAAATCGGGGGGTTAGGTTCCTGACCACCTTCATCATTCAGAAAATATTCAGTGAACAGAAAAATATCAAAAATGGCACAGGGATTTGAGCTGTTTTCCTATAGACTTACTTTCTCAGGGAAAATTATTTTAGTACTACATAAATCTCGGATGATTGACATTTGATTTTTGATTAAAAAAACAAATATTGGAGAACAAACGAATTATACCTACTTAACGATATTACAGAAAGCCACTTGAACTCCTCTGATAGCGTGTGTACTGCCAATCCTGTGAACTGGACATGGTCACCACACCAAAACAAACTCAATTGTATACAATTTAAAACCATAAATAGCAGTGGAAGCCTAACTGGAAGTACTAAAACTTAACTGGGGGGCTTTCCCCCAAAGACCCCCCAGTGACTATAACCTACCTAACCTAGTGCAAACTAAGATGTGAATTATGTAAAACTGGCATCAAAACAGTATCTTGCATTAAGAGCATTTATTAATCATTGGTGCAGTCATCTCTGACCATGCGATGGCAAAACAATCAGGTTGGTGTGCATGTGACTTCACTTGACGGGCAAGTAGGGGTCTTGGGTGGAGCCATTGTGGTGCTGTAGTATTCCATGTGGACAAACAGAAATGTAGATGGATGAAGAGGCAAGCGATCAGCAGGGCAGAACGCAGGAGATTGAGGGAGCTCAGTCCATCTGACTGTGTGTGGTTTGAATTGTCGAAATGGCGGGAATAATCATGTTGAACAACGAAAAAGGGTATAGATTTATAAATGCCAAAACAACCATTTGTCGAATAATGATTGGTCAAAAAATGATGGCCTGGTGTAATCCAAAACAGGGGACTGAGGGTCTTTTGAACTTTTTTTTTTTTTTTTTTTTTTTTTTTTTTTGAGGGACCTCTGAAAACATTAGAAACATGTACATGACCATTAACACTTTCCAGTTTGCTGATACTATTTTAATTCATGAGAAAATTTGAAAACGACCAAAAAAACACATAGAAAAGAAAAAGTGGGATAAAAATATTTAGGTGCTCTTTCAACATGAATTAGTCACATCTGTTTTACTTCATGCAGTATCACTTTTTTTTCCATTCATCTTGTTCTACAAAGCCTCAGCTTTCTAACAGTGTGAAAACAAATCCGCTAATCCAAATATGTCAGGGGGAGAAAATGATTAGAAAAGAAAAAAAAAAAAAATCATGAGCAGTGGCAGGGTAGTAGGGAGGGAGTGGGAAGGGAGGGAAAGTAGGAGGGTTCTGCTGGCTGAAGGGGGGTCAGGCCTGTTATCACTTACTGTGTTACATGCATTTGTTTAGCAGTTTTTTCCACCACTACTTGCAGGTGTGGGAGCCATTGTTGCTTTGTTGTAGTCTGTTGTTGGTCCAAAAATAGAGTGGAATTATCGGAGGAGCGTCTGACTGGGCACAGATTTAATCTGAAAATGGCTGTCCTCCCCACATGCTTCCACTCTGTGCCACTAGCGGGACTTTGAAGCCACCTTGAAAAATTTGGAGTACAGTATTGGGTTATACGGTTATTGGTGGTCGGATTAAAGGACTTTCACTTTACCAAGCCAGACAACGCGAGCCACTGGGCTGTTCTCACCTGTGGGTGGAAATATGTGATGATAATTTCCTCCTGGACGCAAGCATTCTTTCCGGATAAAATGGAAAAATGTACATGTAATGGTTTAATAAAGCCAGATCGGTGTTTGGGTAATGGATCGTCAGGATAATGGACATACGAATAATCGAGGGTTGTGCATGTGTAGATGCCTCTACGTGAGTTTGTAACCATGTGAGTTATAATTGTGTGTGTGTGTGTGTGTGTACAGTAAAAGTCCTCCACTCCAATCGCCTAAAATCCTAATATCCCAGTGCTCCAGACTTTTCAAGGCGAAAGTCTTCAAAAGTTTTTTTTTTTTTTTTTTCTGGGCTTTTCATTTTTTTCTGGGCTTTTTTATTGTTTTATTTCTGGTCTTTTTTTATCTTCTCTGGGCATTTTTTTATTTCTTCTGGTCTTTTTTCTATTTCTTTTTGTCCTTTTTAGAGTTTTTCTAGTCCTTTTTTTCTGGGCTTTTTTATTTTTATGCTTTTTTTTCTATTTTCTGGGCCTTTTTAGATTTTGGGGGTCTTTTTTTTATTTTATTTTTTTTTCCAGGCATTAAATTTTTTTTTTTTTTTTTTTCTGATTTTTCTGGGCTTTTTTTGATATTTTTTCAGGGATTTTTAAAGATTTATCTGGCTTGGGCCTGCCCTTGGACTTGGATGTACAGGCAAACCCTGTTTTAATGATGCAACTGGTTGAGTATAAGCCCGCCTCTAGGCGGGGTATCGTATCTCGGTGTGGACCCAACATGTTAAGTACAGTATAGTTCTGCATCTTTGAGCCTTGGGTTTCCCCCCAACCAAGTCCTAAACCCACCCAAATGAGTCCAAAAACAAGTTTAAAGGCAATCTAAATGGCCTTACAACTGTACAAGAAGCTAACCTAAGCCTAAAACCAGTGCCTTTCTCATTTGTACCCTGCCCAGGTCACTCGAGAGGGCGATCTCCGACTCTTATTCAAACTAGCAGCAGCATTGTATAAAGTATAATCCCACCATCAGATGGTCCTGGGACAATTTAAACAAACATCTGTCATGCATAATGTATGAATGACACAGAATCATCCCAGATACGAATTGTTGTGACTGAGAATCGTTGGTATTTTGATGGGGAATTTCTTGATGGGGAATGAGATTGATGATGCGATCAGGATAGCCTTTTCAACGGCCCTTCTTTGTCGTTTTAGTTACTGTTCTGGTTGCATTGCACCTTTATTTTCTTCACTTATTTTCCAACATTTATTTGGAAATTCCTTTGTAGTTTCAAAGTGTTTTGCCTTGAACAGTCCGAATGTAAAAACAATTTATCGATCGATGCTGCAACCTGGATAACCTTTTTAATGGCACCTCTTTGTTTTAGTTACTGTTCTGGTTGCTTAGCTCCTTTATTTTTTTTATTTTCTAACATTAATTTAGAGATTCCTTTGGATTTCCAGAGTTTTTCCTTGAACAGCCTGAATGTTATTTTGTGTGTGTGTGTGTGTGTCCAACTCTGGGCAAAGGCTTCAGGGCCTATTCCCAAGTCCCAGTAATCCTCTTTGGGGCCCAGTAGTCCTCCTACATCTCCATATGTCACCACTTTGGCATTAACACCCACCATCCATATTGAATACATGCTAGGACTGTCTCATACAGGGCTGGTGTATTGGTATTAGCGGGGGTATTTTTACGACGTGTCGGCGGGTCGTCTGGTAGATCAGGAAAGTCTGCTTTTAGGAAATTCAGTTCCTTAAACTGTTCCCTGCCCCAGCCGGGATTCAAACCTGGGTCCATTAGGACTGCAGGCCGCCTCTCTACCGATTCAGCCACCACTTTCATAATTGTTAATATTTATTTAAAATTAGTATTCCATGATAGGTTAGATGTTTAAAGGTCAGACACGAAATATTCTTTGAGTTGCCTAGTTGTCCACACTGCTTGTACCTCATCTGATGGGCAAGAATCCATACCCCAAATGAGTGTTCACTCCACCTATGACTAAAACATATTAATTTTAGTCAAAAAACAGTCTATAAATCAACCAAAACACAAAATTTGTCTAAAATATCAAAATCTGGAAGAAAAAAAAAAAATCGTCAACCATTGCAAAACCGGGGGTAGGCCTGCGATAGTTTGGGTAGGGTGTTATTTCTACCCCCATCACTATTCTTGGGTATCGTATCTAGGGGTATCGTAAAGTGGGGTTTGCCTGTACCTGCCTGCAACTATTCAGCTACTTTTCTATGCATTTCTGGTGTCAAACAATAACCCATATCATCATATATTTATGTAATGATCACGTACATATTTCTGTTTTCAAAGGTCCCCCCCCCCCAGTAGTCCAAGAACAATAGTCCAAAAGACCATTGGTTCCCTGCCATTTGGATTACAGGACTTTTACTGTGTAAGTGAAATAAAATTTGTTTCTCCATATCGTGAAAATGATAGGATTCTTTAGCTCAGACCTTACACTACATTTAGAAACAAAAAGCAATGCAGTATGTCTTACTTCCTGATATATACGTTCAGTATTTAAAAGTTGCTGGACTTTGAAGGCATTTTTCTTGGTTTTTAAGAAAATGCAAATGGGACATTCTTCGAAGAACCTCATATCTGATACTAAGAGTATCTTTGTTTAATCATAGTTGTTCCAGGGATATTGTTCAGTTGAAACAAATGGTGAATTATTTATATCATGAGAGCTTATTTTAAAGTACAGTATGTATGTATGTCAGTTTTTGGTTGTCTACCATAGTGTGGTCAGGGGGGCCTGCAAGACTAGAACAGCAGGAGGAACAACTTAAAAATACATGGTGGAGGTGGGGGGGGATAGATTTAGGGAGTGCCTGGGAGCTCTAGATGTCCGTTATTTTTAAAAAGTTAACTGTTTGCACTAGAATGAATCACAGAAAATTATTCAGACCAAGTGATGTATGTTGGGTCTCCCACTGGGCATCAAGCGATGAATGTTGCACTTCTGTGGTTAAGATGTCTGGAAAAAACATTCTATACTTTTTAAATTGTGATCTGATCATTCTTTCCCAGTGTCCTGTAATGTATTCACTAAAAACAAATTCCATGACAAAATTTATTAAATGCAGGGATTTGAAGTATACTCATAGCATATGTTAGGTTTCAAATTTGCTTTGTATGTATGCACTTCAAAGCACAAGATAGCTTGGAGCCTGGTTGCAAGTAAGCTGTTAGTTTGTCAGTATTGCAGCATCAGTGTATCATATGAGGTCTGCTCAGAAAGTATCCGACTTCAGGCTTAAAAAAAATAAATAGCAATAAATAGCTAACCTGTTTAGCTAGGACGCTAATTCCCCTCACAGTGGCCCATTCTGAGTTGACACGTAGCCCATGGTTCTTTCCACTCCCTGACGCGTTTTTCAGAGTTGGTTTTCAGTATCTCCTGCAGGTGCTTTGTTGCATTCATCATGATCACTTCTCTTGGATGAACATTGCTCAAGACATATTGGAGCATGCAAATCGGGATCCAGACTTTCTGAAGACTTATCACTGGGGACGAGACTTGGGTGTACAGGTGCGACCTAGAAACAAAAGCACAGTCGTCCCAGTGGAAGCATGCAAGAAAGCAGGATCGGTCCACAGCAAAGTGAAGTGCACTCGCATTTTGACAGTTTTTTTGTTTGACCACCGTAGTGTTGTGCATCACGAATATGCATCAGAAGGTCAGACTGTTAACAAACATTACTACTTCACAGTTATCAGTCTTTTTTGTGACAGTTTGGTGGAAGAGACCAGACCTTTGGAAAGTGGCAGGTTGGAAGCTGCACCATGACAGTGCCTCTGCCCATTCTTATCAACTGATTCAGGAATTTTCGGCCAAGCACAACATCCTGCAGGTCTGGGAGGTGCCCTGTTTCTCAGACATGGCATTGTGTGACTTTTGGTCATTTCCGAAGCTCAGAGCTCTGCTGAAATGTTCTCGAACTGAAACTAGATCATGAATGTGATGAAGCGCCTACAGGAGATAACAAAAACAGACTTTGAGAAATGTATCGGGTAGTGGAAAGAATGCTGGCCTGAGTGTCAAGTCAGAAGGGAGTACTTTGAGGAGGAATTAATGTCCTGGCTCAGAAAGCTATTTATTTATTTATTTTTTTTATTTATATATTTTTTAAAAACTAAGGTTGGATACTTTCTGAACAGACCTCATACATGAGGATATTGATTAAGGATGTAAGCTTGAAAAAATACTAAGACATTTTTTAAGCGTAAAAATCCAGTGTTTTACATGGTAAGCACTCTAATCTTAAATGTCAGGACTAATTTGCCTAGCCCCAGGCTCCTGTGCTCCTCTTGGGGCAACATAGGATTGGATGATGGATGGATGGATGTCCATGATGTACAGCTTATTACTGTACTGTATTGTTACATCATTAGAATGGCCTATGTAGGAAAGATGTTAGTTAAAATTTTTTTAAATCCCCAGGTTGACTGTACGAGTTCAGGAAAAGACACGTGTGGTAGGTTTAGTGTGTCGGGCTACCCTACGCTAAAAATCTTCAAAGGTGGGGAATTGTCTGCAGACTATAATGGGCCACGTGAAGCAAGTAAGTATGGAGGAGTTTTGTAGTACAGTAATACCTCGATATGATACCCTGCCTTAACGGGGATAGAAATACCACCATACTCAATCTAACGGCCAAACCCTGGTTTAACTATGGGTTTATTTACTTATTTTTTATTTTTACCAATTTTGATGATACTATAGACTAAAATTGTGTGTTTAGATTGATTTATAAACAGTTTTTAGACTTAATGTGTTTCAGCCATAGGTGGAGTGAACAGTGTCTTTTTGGGGTACAGTTTACTGTTTGATTTTTTCCAGACTTATATTTTGATTTGAGATATGAATGGAAAAGTAGGGAATGTGAAGGTGGATGGAGTAGTTGGTAAGGGGTGTGTGGCTGCAGAGATGGATGAGAATGGCATTGCTTTAGTGGATGTTTGTGCCGGGAGAGGGTGGGTGAGCGCTCATACCCTCTTCAGGCACAAATGATCTATAGGTATACATGTCGAGTGATGAGAAGGATGGATGGTGAACTGAATGAACGGAAGGCAATGATTGATCATGTGTGTGTGTGTGGATGAAAGGATGAGAAGGTGTGTAATGGATGCAAGAATATGTAGAGTTTGGGGGAGTGGACTTTCTGAAGTCCAAATGAAATGGAGAAATAGATGAAAAGGACAGGAGGAAGTAGTTCATACAAAGAGGGTAGAAAAGTTACAAAAGGATGGCAAGAAGGCAGAATATATGAGAAGTGGAGGAACAATTGGGTAAGTATGGATTGGAGCAGATGGGGGACATGGAAGATGTGTGCAAGGTATTCACAAAAAAATCTGCGCAGCATGTGAGGTGATGTGTGGGGTGAGTAGAAGATGAAAGGGGGTGCAGGGAACAGCATGGTGGAATGAAGAGGTGAGAGAGGCAGTGGCACAAAAGAAGAAAGCACATAGTAAGTGGATGAGAAACGGGCATGGAAGAAGTTGAGATGGAAGAGAGAGTTACTGGTATATGTAGAGAGGAAGAGAGAAATGAAAAGATTAGTAATGGAGAGTAAGAAGAGAGTGGATGAGGAATTTGGAAGGAACTTGAGTGTGAATTGGAGGGAATGTAAAAAAATGTTCTTGAAAGAGGTAAAGAGAGCTAGACAGGATGCCAAAGAAGTTGGCTGGGGAGTGAAAGATAAAAATGTTAGATTACTAGTGGAGAAGGGAGAAAAAATGAGCAGATGGAGAGAGCACTTTAAGGAATTGTCGAACATAGATAATGAAAATAATGCAAGTATAAGTGGCTGGGGAATGGCTGGGAGGAGGAGGAGGGATGTGAGAAGAGAGGAAGTAATCAGTAGGATGGAAGTTGTGGAAGCAGTGAAGAAAGTTAAAATGAGGAAAGCCCCAGGAATTGATGGAGTGTGTGGTGAAAGGCTGAAGCATGGGGGAGAGATAGTAGTAGAATGGATGTGAAGATGTGCAGATAGACCGGGGGGGGAAGATAGAGTTCCGGAGGATTGGAAGTCGGGTACAATTATTCCCCTGCACAAAGGAAAAGGGGAAAAAGAAGTGTGTGGTGATCATAGGGGCATTTGTCTTCATAGTGTAATAGGAAAAGTATATGGTAGGATATGGTACTTGTTGACAGAGTTAGGGAAATAACAGAGAAAATACTTGAAGAACAGGGAGGTTTTAGGAAGGGAAGAGGTTGTTTAGAGAAAATATTTGTTCTTAGATCTTTTGTGAAAAAGTTTCTAGATAAGGGAAGGAAGTTGTATGCAGCCTTCATGGATTTGGAGAAAGCATTATGACAGGGTGAATAGACAAGGATTGTGGAAAGTATTAAGGATATGTGGAGTAGATGGGAAGGTGTTGAAGGCCGTTACGAGTATGTATGAGGGTGCTAAGGCTGCAGTGTGTGTGGATAGTGAACCGAGTGAATTTTTCTATTTGAAGGTTGGATTGAAGTATGGATGTCATGTCTACATGGTTGTTCAATATGTATATGGATGGAGTTATAAGAGATACAAGGCAAGGCAGTGGATGTTGTAGCAGCCCTAGTGAGAGAGGGCACTGTTTGGAAACTCCTTGTACTGTTGTTTGCAGATGATATTGTGTTCAGTGAAGACAGAGGGGAGCTGCAAGGCTTGGTGGATGAGTTTGGGAGAGTGTGGGAGAAACATAATCTAAAGGTGAATGTAGGGATGAGTAAGTTATGGTCTTCAAGAGAAGTGAAGTCAGTATGTACAGTGAGGTTGGATGAGGAGGAAATGGAAAATGTGAGTGCAAAAGTACTTGGATAGTGTGATGAGTAAGGATGGAAGTATAGAGGGCTAGGTGCTTGAAAAGGTGCATCAGGGAAGAAAGGTTGCAGGTTCCTTGAAAGCAGTGATAAGAAACAGGGAAATGAGCATGGAAGTTAAAAAGCTACTACATGACAGTATTGTGATACCAACTGTAACATATGGAAGTGAAGCTTGGACGTTGTCGGAGGGACAGAAGTCAAGAGTGAGAGCAGTGGAAATGAGCTATTTGAGAGGAGCATGTGGAGTCGCGTGGAGATACAGATCGACAATTGAGAAGTGAAGTGTTGTGATGTGGATGTGATAGGAAGTGTTAAGAGAAACGTTCTGAGGTGGTTTGGCCATGTGGAGAGGATAAAGAGTGAGAGACTGATGAGGAGAGTGTATGTGAGTGAGGTGGAGGAGGGGAGAGGTAGGGGGAGGCCAAGGATGAGATTGAGGGATGGAGAGGAGAGGTATATGACAGAGGGGGGGGTGAACTGGGAGCAGGGCAATGAAATGGCAGGGGACAGGGCGACATGGAGGAGATTTGTTTGTGGCCACCCCTTACGGGATTAAGGTGTCTGGAAATAGATAGATATTTTATGGTGTTCAGAATAATATTTGTTGGTTTTAGTGAGTTATTTACAGGTGTTAGGCTTAGGTTAGCTTCTTTTACAGCTGTTAGGCTATTTAGATTGACTTTGAACTTGATTTTGGGCTCATTTGGATAGGCTTTGGAGTTGGTTGGGGGCAAACCCAAGGCTGAAAAATGCATTCCATAGCTTTACATGTTAAAACTACCCCGATATACGATAACCCACTAACGATGGGTTTTTTACCTAACCAATTGCATCGTTAAACCGGGGTATACCTGTAGTACTGGTACTTTAAAATTGCTCAATTGTTTTATTTTTTATCATTTTTTTTTTTTGACTGACCTGTAATTTATTCCATGACAGATGGCATTGTGAAGTACATGAGATCTCAGGTTGGACCAGCATCAAAGGAGCTGTCGTCGGTTGATGTTGCTGAGGCTTTCCTCGCAGCGCCTGAAGTCAGTGTGGTCTTCTTTGGAGAAGAATCAAAGCTCAAAGGTGAATAGAATTGGAAGCTGAAGAGAATGGCTTAGCTTTGTTGTTCCTGGCCTGAGAGAGAGTATGTGTGTGTGTGGGGCATGCATTGTGTGTGCTTGCACACATGGGTGCATGTGTGGGTGTGGGTGTGCACATGTGTGTGTGTGTGTGTGTGTGTGTGTGTGTGTGCATGCATTGTGTGCATGCATGTGGGTGTGTGTGTGTGCGTGTGCACGCATGCGAGCAACTCTGGGCAAAGGCTTCAGGGCCTATTCCAAGGCCCCGTAGCCCTTCTACACACCTCCACATGTCACCACTTTGGTGCTAACACTCACCTTCCATATTGAATACATGCTAGGGCTGTCTCATACAGGACTGATGTACAGGTTTACTCCTAGATGCGATACCCTGGCTTAGCGATGGGGGTAGAAGTACCACGACACCCTGCATAACGATGGCAAAGTCCCAGTTTAACAGTGGATTTTTTTTACCTATTTTGATGGTATTTTAGACATCAGTTTTGTGTTGAAGTTGATTTATAAGCTGTTTTTAAATTCACTCGTCTTAAATGTCAAGACCAACCGCCTAGCCCCGGGCTTCTACGCTCCTCATGGGGCAACAGAGGATTGGATGATGGATGGATGGATGGATTTTAGACTTAAATTGTGTTTTAGTCATAGGTGGGGTGAACATTGTCATTTTTGGGTACAGTTTGTTTTATTTTTTCCAGACATATTTGATGATTTTGAAATTTCATTTTTTTACTCTCTCTCATCATAAATGTCGGGACCAACTGCCTAGCCCCGGGCTCCTATGCTCCTCATGGCACAATGTATGATTGGATAATGGATGAATGCTTTAGGTGAGTTATAAACTGCTTTAAGACTTAGTTTAGCTTATTTAGTTTGGGGGTTTAGGTTAGCTAGATACTTGTTTTTGGACTCATTTGGGTGGGTTTAGGGCTTGGTTGGGGGTGGGGGGAACCGAAGACTAGAAATCGCATCCCTATACTTTACGTGTTAAATTAGCCCTGAGATACGATACCCCTCCTAGCAGTGGGGTTTTACTTAACCAGTTGTCATTACATAAGAACTGAATATATTGAGAGCAAGAAGCATGTGAAGACTAGTGAAGAGGAAAACAGAGGAGGTAAATGATGATCTAGGAAGAAAAATGAAAGCGAACTACTCTGAAATAGGAAGTTATTCTGGAAAGAGGTGCGGAAATGTAGAAGTGAAAGTGGAAAGAAATGTGAAGGTGTGAAAGATGCAGGTGGTAGAAGATTGACCCATAGGGATGAAGTAAGGACAAGAAGAAAAGGATATTTTCAAAGCCCGATGGATGGGAATAGAGAGAGCAGAGCCACTGTAAACTTGATTGGTTTTGGGAGTGTGCAGAGAAGGAATGCAGTGTCAGGAAATGTGACTCTTGCACATGGGAAGAGTGCTGTGAAGTGGCTGAAAAATGAGAAAGGAGCTGGGGTTGATGAGGTGTATGCAGAGATGGTTAAGCGTATTGGAGAGAGTGGAATGAAGTGCTTGTTGGAGATATGTAAGAAGGCATGGATGAGTGAAACTGTGCCAGCAGTGTGGTAAAAGGCTGTGATTGTACCCATGTACAAAAATAATGGTGAGCGAAGTGAGTGCAAGAATTGTCGTGGCATAAGATTGAGTGTGGTAGGGAAGCTACATGAAAGAATCGTGATATAGAAAGTAAGAGATATATCAAAAGTCCTAGTGAGCGATGAACAGGAGTGGCAGAGGATGTGAGGATCAAATATTTGCAGTGAGACAGATAGTAGAGAAGGCTTGTGAAAAGGACTATAAGGTGCTCATGGCATTCGTTTTGTTTCTTTTTTCAAGGCTCCAGCATGCTTGCATGCTTCGGCCTTGGTCACCTAATGGTGGCTCTCCATGCTGCACGAACTATTCCAGCCTCCCTGTTCAGTCCCATAACCCTGAGGTCACACTTGATGACCTCGTCCCATGTCTTTCTCAGTCTGCTTCTCTTAACCCCACCACCAATATTAACACTTCTCACCTTCTGCACCCAATTATCATCCCCCATCCTCTCCACATGCCCAGACCACCGCAATCTACCTCTCCTAATCACAACACCAATACACTCCAGTCCCATCCTACCTCTTAACTCTTCCATCGTAAACCCAGCCCCCCAGACCTTGCACGCAGGGACGGACTACACATCCACCTAATCATTGTCATTTCTGTACGTCGGAGTCTGCGAATATCCTCCTCCTTTACTGCCCAGGTCTCACTACCATACAGCATTACACTCCTAGCACATGGTGCATACAAAGACCCCTTAGCACGTAGGGAGAGTCCTCTCAATGTCAGGAGAGGCAACAGCTCCTTGAACTTCTTCCAACCACTTCTCACCCAAGCCACAGAGCTAGCTGCAGCCCCACCTCCAGCACATGTCTCCCAAATAATAAAACTCTTCCACACACTCGAGAGATTCACAAGCAAGTTCAATCCTTTCACGCCTGACAATCTCCACCTGCTCTCCTCGACACGCCGTACACATAAAATCAGCATTATCTCAGTCTGCCTCTGATACCAATGTATCTCTTATGGGCCCATTTATCACAAACACCGCACAAGATGGAATTATTTCTCACGCCCTTGTGGCAAACTGCGCATGGCCACTCTCCCTCGCCTTTGACAGTACCGCCACCAACACTAGATATCAATTTTTTGTTTTATCTGCATTTCCCTTAAGCCTTTGTGCCCAATACCATCTCTCCACTTCCTAAATCTTTCCTCCACCTCCCTTTAGTTCTCTGCAATCAACACCAAATCATCAGCATACATCTCCCACAGGAGTCCGTTTCTGAAGTCACGTGAGAGGGCTTAATGTATCATGATAAAACAACAAGGGGCTCGAAAATGACCCCTGATGCACACCAACGTTCACGAAAAACTCATCACTCAAATTCCATTCACTCTTACCTGGGTGCGAGCACCCTCATACATAGCCATAACCACCCTAACCAGCCACTCCTCCAACCCAAGCTTTCTCATTGCCCACTTCACCACCTCTCTAGGGACTCTGTCAAAGGCCTTTTCCAAATTAACAAAAACAAAATACAGATCCCATTTCTTCCCAATATATTTTAACTGAAACTGTCGTACAATGAATATGGCATGAGTGGTCCCCCTACCTGGCATCAACCCAAATTGCATCTCGTCAATATTCACTCTCTCTAATCATACCTTCTAAAACTCCATTACCTTCATTATCTGATCTAAAAGCTTTATACCTCTATAATTTCCTCTTTCCAGAGCATCACCCTTCCCCTCATACACATTTACAATTACACTCTTCAGTCAGTCATCTGGGACATCACACTTATTAATAATCATATTTATCAGGTCAGTGACTAACCTCACCCCTATATCTCCTGAGGCCTTCAGCATTTTGGCAGTCAACCCAGACACACCTGCTGCCTTACCCACCTTCATCCTGCCTATTACCTCACTCACAGTAGTAGCATCAATCAAAGGCCAAGGGCCAAACACTGGATCTGCTGACTCCAAACCTTCCTTGTCCCAGTCAAACTCCTCATTCAACATCCAGCTATAATGCTGTCTCCATGCATCTTTAACCCCTAAAACGCGGCTGTGTACGGGCGATCCCCCCGCTGTGGCGGGGTTGTAGCGGGGTCTGAGTACCTGTGGAAAAATATTTGCCAAAAATCATAGATTAACCCTAGAGCATTAAAATTTTTATGGCATATAGTACTTACATTCAGCTTTCTCCTGAGCCACATGTTGAGCCTTCGTTGACTACCAAAGGACTTGTGAAGACTTGCAAAGTTGGGTAACAAAGTCTTCACTCTCACACCTCCAGAAACCCGGTTTTCTTTCTACCACAGCCTCAATCTGTCACAGTACACTTTATACAACAACGTACAGGTTGTTTGGAATCCGTATTTGTAAATAAGCACTGAAAATAAGGCTAAAATGAACGGAGCGCACGGCTGACATGCAGCGCGGTGGCGATCTTCCCGTCAATATTGTCACATTTGCCTTTTCTCGGCAAAAAACACGTATACTACATTTTTTTTCATCATAGGACTTCGCAAACGTTTGCCTGTCACTATTACGGCCATAAAAATCACTGTCACTGCCAGTATTGTGGATTGGGACTGAGGAAGACCACCGCGGCGCGAGTTTATTCAGCCTTACAGCAGGCACTTTATTCTCGCTCCTGTCGGCCACTCGCACTTCATTTCTATCGCTCACTTTCACTGTATCTGTTCTTTTTTTTGCCTTATTCATCAGTGTCACTGTCCAGTGTTATAAAAATAATATTTTCTACACAGCAAACTGTCACTGTCAGAACATAGAATAGGAAAATATGCTTTCATCTTCTTACACTGGAGTGACTGTCACTCGCAATACTTATATTATTACTATGTACAATTATTTACACCAAAAAACACTGTCACTGTCAGCGCTTTTACAAGTACATACACTAATTTACACTCATCAGGCTGTCACTGTCAGCACGTAAAAGAAAACTAAACAATATTATCACTGTCACTCTCAGTATTATTTCAAAGATTCTTACCCTTATTTTCAAAATCTACTTAGGCTGTGGTAGTCAAAGAAACACAGGTAAGCACAGAGGGGAACTTTGCACTCTTTGCACTGCAAGGAGGTGCGCCTAAAGGTTCTTTCCTGCCTGGTAGTGTGGCAGCACACATGACACCTCCTCAGTGCTTTCTCCCTCTTTGCAGTGGCTGGCAGTGGCTCCAGGCGGTGTCGCTGAAGGTAGGCCGTACACTGTAGGCGGTTTGGAGGTGTGTGAGGGTGGCGTTTGGGACCTGTAGAAAGAACCTGGCCGTAACGCTGAAGCAGCTGGTAGACACAAGTCTTGGAAAATCGTCTGAGAGAGTAGTTGGCTGGCTTCCTGTTCTTGATTTTATACAGGATGAAGGCGTTCAACATACACATATCAATCAAGTGCAAGAACACCTTCCTGTACCAACGACGATTTTTCCTCAGGCAGTCAATCTCTCCAATCATCATATCAGACTTGTCCACCAGCCGCATATTGACATTATAGTCTATGACAGCATCAGGCTTCTTCACAGGCTCGCCAGTCCTTCTGTCGACCTTCCCTGTTGCCAGCATTTCACCCTTGTGTACTGTGGTGAGCATGTTCACGACTCTCTTATCATGCCACCTGATCGCAAGCATCTTGTCAGATTTCTTCAGGTGCACGTCTCCCCGCTTTGACTTTTCAGCCTCGGGGAAGGCAGGGTAATGTGCCCTTTTACTTCTGACAGTGCCACAGGAGCCGACGCCGTGTTCAGAAAGGTACTTGGCGAGTTTAGGAGCGGTATAGTAATTGTCCGTATACAGGACATGATTCTTGCCAAAGTACTTTTCCAAAAGCACTTTCACCACAGAACCAGAGAATCCAAGGGGGTCAGTCTTATCCAGATCGACATTGCTGGCGGTGTAAATGACGAAGTCAAGGATGAACCCCGTCTTGCAGTCGCACAGCACGAAAAACTTGATTCCAAAGCGGTGGCGTTTGCTTGGAATGTACTGGACGAACCGAAGACGGCCCCTGAACAATACCAAAGACTCGTCAATCACGACTTTCTTGAACGGGCGCAAGAACCTCGTAAACTTATCCTTGATCATGTTCAGGATTCCCCTCACTTTCCTTAATGGGTCAGTTTGGGAAGGCTCATCATTGTTCGCGAAGTGAAGATAAGTCATCAGCTGCCTAAAACGATCGCGGCTCATGTATTTATTGAAAATGGGTGTTGGGCACAGCTCATCGGAAGTCCAGTATTCTTCTAACTTGTGTTTCCAGTTGTGCGGCATTAGCAACATCAATCCAATAAATACAAAAAGCTCGCGGATCGTAAGAGGCACCCGTGCTGCCATCCGCTACGTGGATGGCGTGGCCGCCTCACCTTCTCCTTCGCGAACTGGAGCACATTGCCCCTCGTACCTGTTTGTCTCGGTACAGATGCGCTCCACAACCTTGTCGTCAAGGAAGGCCAACAGGTAGTCAAGGCATTCACCATCCTCATCCACAGGGAAGTCAGCCTGAAGTCCACACTCACTGTCGTCAAAGGGCAGATCCTCAGGCACAAAATCTGATCCCTCTGACCACACGAAGGCATCCAGCGTTCCCTGCCTAGGCTGGGAGGTGCTTGGGGCGGCGGGGGGTGAGGCAGGTCGTGTGGGAGTGGGTGAGGCAGGCGGGGCAACAGTAGGTGAGGCAGAGGCTATCCCAGGTCGTGTTGGTGTTGTGGTGGTGGTGGTGGGAGGGACATTATCACTGGGCTCAAGGTCACTCGCGGTGGCGTGACTGCTGAGTTGCCTAGTGCGAGTAAGCCTTATACTAGGGGACTTAACTCTAGGGGACACGAACACTAGGCCTACGAAAACCTCTCAAACGTAAAGATGCTCGTTTACTTCCCTTTCTCGGTGGTGAAGGAGACTCCGACGACTCAGGAGACAGGACAGCAGAGGAGGAGGACGAGAGAACAGGGCTGGGAGTACGTGGCGGGCTTGTGGTGGCGTGACGTGGCGTAGGGGACAATGGCGGTGAGCTGGGGTCACCGCTCCTTTTCCGTTTTTCCCCCTTCCCATACTCGAGGCCCCTTCTCACCGGAGCCTTCCCTGCTGAGGTGCTGGGCACTGACACAGTCTCCTCTGGTACAGAAACAATCACTTCTGGCCCGGGCTCTGCACTGGATTGTGTGTCAGACTCAGCCAGGCTCGACCACACACCGACGTCACTGCCATAGTCCATTGAGGCTTTCAAAAGTTCTGAGGCTATTGCAGAGTCACTTAGCCCCTTAGTAGTTCCTGGTAAGGTTTTGAAGGGGGTTGAGGTCACAAAACCCTTTTTCGGAGGGCTAGAAGGCACAGACTCGGAAGAGCTCGAGTTAGACATGGTGTCACCGTGGCAGATTTGCGTGGACTGACGCTATTCTGGGACAAACCGCGCGAAAAAATGACAGTGTGACAACTGGGGAACAAGCGTTTCCCAGTAGCAAAAAGTGCTTGCGAGATGACGGCGCAGATTGACACGTATCAGCCGTCCACGCGTTGCTATATCGCACGACGAGGGAGGGCCGCGCATCGGTGCGTCGGTGGGTAAAAAAAATGAGACTTGGCAACAACCGAGGTCAGTAGTACAAAGGTCAAGCGTGCTAAACGTAGCTCACGGGTGGCGGGACTGATAGACAATACCAGCTGGAGCATGCTTGCCCGCAGTTATTCAAAATTAACTCAAATCGCAAACGCAACGACCCGCCGTTCTGCCCTTTGGGCCGACCGTCGCAAATGCGACGATCCGCGTTTTAGGGGTTAATATCCTCACTGTTCACCACTACCCTTCCTTCATCATGTGCAGTGTAAATGGTAAGCTACTAGGTGCCGTCAAGAGTTTTTATGATGGTAATGAAGCATGTGTAAGGGTTAATGAGCATCTAAGTGAATTGTTCACACTGTGTGGATGTGTGTCAAGGTTGTGTGATGTCCTCATGGTTTTTCTATATACTGTATATGGATGGGGTGATAAGAGAAGTAAAAACATGAGTAATGGAGAGGGGGATGGCATTAGTAATGAATGGTGATCGATGGAATATCTCAAATTTGTTCTATGCTGATGATGCAGTACTGTTTGCAAATACTGGACAAGAACTTGGTAGACTAGTGTAAAGTTTTGCTTATGTCGGTGAGTGTCGTGCATTGAGAGTAAGTGTAGAAAAAAGTAAAGTGATGGTTATTGAGAGAAGGTGACTCCCAGTGCAATGTTGCAGTGAATGGAGAGAGAGTTGAATTGGTGAGAGTTTAAATACCTTGATACAGTGATAAAAAAAAAAAAAAGAGGAAAATGTGCTAAAGAAGTGGAAAGAGTGACACAAAGAAGGAAAGTGGCTGGTGCAATGAAGGCCTTGATAAGAAACAGAGGCTTGAGTGTTGCAGCTGCACGAGGCTTGCATGAAGGAGTGTCAATGCCAACTTTAACATATGGATGTGAGACTATGGTGTGGCATGAAAAGAAAAGTCAAGAGTGAGGCCAGTGGAGATGGGACTGCTGGGGAATGTATCTGGAGTACAGAGTGGATAGGATACAAAATAGTGTGATTGGTGAAAGATCTGGAGTGAGGAAGTCTAAGGACAGCAGAATCAGAAAGTGTGTACTGAGATGGTATGGTCATGTGGAGAGAATGGATAACAATAGAGTGGTGAAAAAGGTATATCTGAGTGACTTTGAAGGAGGGAGGAGCGGAGGTAGGCCAAAGTGAAGGTGGAGGGATATGGTGGGTGAGTACACGAGGAAGAGAGGTTTGAAATCGGTGAGGCTAGGGGACTGACGAGATCGAGCTGGCTGGATGAATGTTGTGAGGAGAAGTGCATGATCAGGGATTTGGCACCCATTTTTAATGTGACAGCGTCTGGATTGACCGTCTGATCCCTGTATGTGAAGCTGCAGAACGTGGTGAATGTTTTTGGCGAATCAGATAGAGCTAGGATTCTGAGGGCTTGAATGGTGAGTGAATGGAAGTGTGGCCCATTGGATTGGTCAAATTTGGGCTGTCTGGACATTGCTACTCCCCACCCTGCCCTAAGGTGGGAAAGGAGATCTGGATTATGATGATGAATGATACCTGTACGGTATTGGTGGGGGTATTTTTGACATGTCAGTGGTCTTCTGGTAGATAATTAGTCATGCTTTTATGGAATTCAAATCCTTAAACTGTTCCTGCCCCAGTCGGGATTTGATCCTGGGTCCATTAGGATTGCAGTTTGCTTCTCTACCGGTTAAGCCACCGCCTCTCCCAAATATTAACCTAGACTTGCCATGAGCTTGAACCAGACTGGTTACTAGGGTTGAAGGACCAAAATCTCTAGGTCATGACATGAGCTTCTAGAACAAGGTTCTTGGGGAATTAATGAGCCTGGCAGTGATCATGCTTCTCCGTGGGTGGCATTGTGAGCAGTAATATCCAACCATCCCTCAGATTGTAGTAATCATGGGCCACATCCAGTTGGAGTGCCTTCACCCACTACATTAGACAGACTGAGGAGGACATGGAACAAGCTGGAGTGTGTTCATCTTACATCCAAGTGTTTTAATAGAGCTGGTGCAGAGCAGAGCAAATTGGTGTTATCCATTGAATCTGTTTGACTATTTGTACATGGAAAATGGACTTAAATCTGAATGAAAGGTGAACATAGTCACTTCAAAGTAGCACTGAGTGAGTGTATGAGAGGTGCCCCCACTTTTAAGGCTATAGGACCTTCATGTGGCAGTGTGCTAACATGAAAAATACAGGTATTCTCTAACCCAGGCAACTATGTACTGAAATGAGTGAGAAAGGTGTATGGAGTACGAAAGAAGATGAACAGAATTGTAGACAGTAGATTAAATGAAGGTTGATTTAGAAAGGGGGCACTGTAGATCTGAAGTTTATATTTTTAGGTTGTAAAAAGAAATACGTAACAAAATAAAGCTTTGAATGTGGAAAAGGTGTATGATGGAATGGCGTGGGATAGATTATAGAAGTTGTTGAAAGGTGATTGGTTATTTGGTAGCAGTGAATGAATTATGAAGAAATAGATTTATGCAGTAGTAGAGCTGCATGTGAGAACAGCAAACCATCCATCCATCATCCATTCCTTTACAACCCATCAGGAGTGTAGGGGCCTGGGGCTGAAAGACATTTAAGGTGAGGGTAAAATAGACATCAAACTGAATTAAAGCTAGAAGGGCACTTCATCTGTCTGCTTGTGCAGTAGTTGAGAGATGTATAAGAGAGATTGGGAAGGCTTCTACAAATATTAATGTTACGTAACTTAAAATTAAAGGGAATCTTAAAGCAATTGGTCTGCTTAGTAATATAGTTATTGCTGAAAGATATGCAGGTGAGGAAAGGAGAGGGTATTAAGAAAACTGAATTCATCCATCGTTCAATCCTACGTTGCCCCATGAGGAGCGTAGGAGCCCGGGGCTAGGCAAGTTGGTCCTGACATTTAAGATGAGAGTGACCATCCTCACTCATCCCTGAGTGGCATTACGTGAGCAGTAAACCCCAGCCAACCCTTGGATATAAACCTTCACCGGCTCAATCTGACTGGAGTGCCCTAATTACTCACTAAACCACCAGGTGCCAAAAATTGGTTATATGGTTACCACCCAGCATAGTAAATGGTTTCCTGGTGTACAGGAAACCATTTGTCTTGTCACTCAGTGTAGAGTCACCCACAGGCAGAAGGAAGAGGAAAGAATGGAGGAAAGAATGACAGAAGAGGCAGTGTAAAGTCACCCGTAGGCATAAGGAAGAGGAAAGAAAGAGGAGGATGGAGGAGAGGAAAGGGCAGACACCTGAGAGCAGCACTACATCGAGCGAGTGGATGGTGAGTGCCCCCTACATCGAGTGAGTGGATGGTGAGCGCCCCCACCTACCACCACTAAATGCAAGTAAATAAAAGTACTTTTGTGTAAAGGAAAGTGACATTTGTCATACGGGATACAGGTCATTTGCAGATAAGATTGCTAAGGTACTCTGCGAACCTAACAGCAGTTTTGTGTGAACATGGTAAAAGTGTAAAATAATGCTCAATTATTCAAAGGGGAAAAAGTTGTTGTATAGTGATTGTATTCAGAATGAACGATGGTTGGTTTTAGAGACTGAGTGGAGACTTAAAATTAGTGAAGGTGAAATTGAGCACACAAGTACAGTGGATTACTTCCTTATAAAATGATGTCAGGGTTAAGGGACTAGAGATACCAGAGCTTGTTTAACGTGAAGTGGAGTCAAGTGAACAAAGCTGGCACAAGCATGTAGAGAGCATTTCTAAACAATTGAAGACAGTGTGGAGATGTGCTGCTTCAAGTACCAGGTGAAACATGGAGAATAAGAAGTTACAGGGTCTTGATTTACCGGTATTAAAGTTTGGCAGTTTCCAACAGTACCTACTATATTTGGTATACATGTGATAGAACTTTGCACTCTGGTTGGAGTAGTTGTCACTGCCACACCTTTTATTTCCCTGCACCCTGCCATGGGAAGTAACCTTTTCTGAGCTTGGTGAGATGATGTCTACCACAAGGGACACTGAATCCTATATGGTTTATGTATTTCACTTGGTGGTAGGTGGTGGCAAGTCATCCACTCTGTAGTGCTGTTTACTTCTTCCTTCTCGTTTCTCACTTTGTCTGACCACCTCTCTTAGGTCTTCCTTTCTTTTCTGACCACTCCTTTCACTTGTTACTCTTCCTCCCACTTCAAGTGGTTCTAAACTGAGGTGACAAGCCTAATGGTTTCAGTTAACCCAGGAAACAGTTTACAATTTGGGTGGTAACCACGTAGCCAACTTACAGGGCGAAGTGGCACCCCTGTTAAATGGATGGAGACAAATGAGACGTTTTCAGGAACCAGACCTTTGTACTATTCCCCTCACATTACTGGAGAGGAGTAGTCTGTTGCAAGGGAATGGCTGCTCACTGCATCAGTCTGCCTTGATGTGGCAGTTGTTTGCATATGGTTGATGGGTCTGCTTGTCCAGACTGGGGTTGACAAGAACTGCATCTGTAAGACTGCTCCACAGCAGTTGCTCACCTATGGTTAATGGGCCTGCTCAGCCAGACTGAGGTTTTACAGTGCAACCTATTGTATGGACTATATTTTCTTTGCTGTAGAAAGTGATGTAAAATACTTTTTGCTGTAGTTTTTTGTACCTGTATTGTGTAATACAGCTTATCTTTCAGAGATATTGCCATATGGATTTCATTCACTCACTCACTTATCTTCCAGAGGCATTCCTGAAGGCTGCCGACAAGCTCAGGGAATCTGTAAGATTTGGACATTCTGTGGCTTCAGCAGTGAATGAGAAGTATGGCCACAACAATGCAGTGGTGCTTTTCAGGCCCAAGAGACTGGAGAACAAGTTTGAACCATCTTCTGTGGTGTATGATGGAGCAGAGGACAAGGCTGCTATTGAGGCATTCATAAAGAAGAATTAGTATGTAATGTGGCTTGGAAATGAGTTAATTACTAGTTTAATTGGAACTAATGTATTTGATACTGTACCATGGTTCATCATGGAAATATAGGAAGGTAAAAAGTAGTTGGATGATTACACTTTATCCATTTCCAGTATATACTGTAATTGTTTTTATTTATTTTTTTAATAGCCATGGTCTGGTGGGTCATCGTACAACAGACACTGCACAAGACTTCAGTTCCCCACTAGTGGTTGGCTACTACTCTGTGGATTACATCAAGAATGCCAAGGGCACTAACTACTGGCGCAACCGTATTTTGAAGGTTAGTATGTTATAGCCCTGAAGGCAAAGAACCCTGTTTAGTGTCTGGATTGAAACTACTGCTGTAGAGTAGTGTGTGAATACTGTACTGTACAGTACTTATAATTGGCATAATTTATGTAATTATAAATGGAGACTTTTATCTTTGTCCTCCTCCCCTCCTCCCACTCCATTTAGTTGGTCACTGAAGATAGCTACCAGTAACTGATTAACCCGCCCCATCCCAACGTTCCCCCCCCCCCTCAAACATCCGCTTTTGGTGAGAAACATCGAAAATTCATAGAAATCGCTCACCTGAGGTTTAAAATACCCGATTTAGGTACGAGTAGTTCCTTACCTGACTGGGTTTTCTAACAGGCTGGCACCAAAGAAAACGAGTTCTATGGGAGGGTAACTATTTTATCCACTCATAAACAGTATTTATTTATTTACTTGGTACGAATTTATATGTAGTACAATAGTATATTGGTTTTCAAACAGTAATGTAGGCATTATAAGCATTGTTTCACTCACTAACGCATCACCATTCATGACCTTTTTTTTCCCACATTACCTGATCATCATTTCTGACTGTTTCTTCATCTAATGTTATGTAAACTTTGTCCTCCACATTGTCATCGATTGGGGAATCACTCTGGCCCTGAATGTCTTTATTGGCCATGTCACTGGTAACAGGTGAATTGCTGAGACAATGGCGTGCAGTGGGGGGGGGTGGGGAGGTTATGTGGTGTAAGGCATTGTTCCTGCTTGGCATCTTGTAGAGGAATAGAGGAAGGTGTCCCGTGTATACGTGCCAAAAATCACTCGCGAAAATTGAAAATTGTGCAAATTAGGGACCTTGCAATGTTGCTGCGTTAATTCACGTTGCCGGGACGGCGCGGGTTAATATTAACAATGAAATATTTGCTTAAGTGAAATTTTTGCTTTAATGCTAAAACAGGGTAGATTGGAAAAATACAGTAAATCGAGGCTTAGTTAATTTAGCTATCATTTAAGACAATGGAAGTTAAAAGTTATTCCAAAGCAGGGCCAGATCCAGCATTTTATTAAAGGGGAGTTGTGATTAGCATTTTCATATACGGTATATATATGGAGCCTCTGTGGTACTGTGGTAAAATGTGCGTTTTCGTACACTGGAGAGCGAGGGTTCACACCCCACCAGGGTAATAAACTTTGGAAGCGTTCTCCCGGCCATGTACTGCTTTGGCGGACACCAGGGGTGCTGTGGTTGAACCAGTGTCGCATACTGTAAAGTATGTTTGCACCCAGTCGGCTTGCGCTGGCCGATTACACTTGGTTCATAGACTACACACTTATCCAAAGCCACTACAATCACACTTAAAAGCATTTCTCACCCTACATACAATCTCTACTAGACAGCCTAAGCCACTTGGTAGAGATACATAGGCTGTATCATCCCTACTTCGGTCGGGATAGGCCGGTCCTGCAGTGGATACTCAAACGGCTGACGATGATGATGATGATGATATACATATAAATATATATATATATATATATATATATATATATATATATATATATATATAAACAGTAATCACTCCAATATCCGACGTAATAGAGCCATAGGCAGGTCCGGATAGTGGTCCTGTCCGGATATTGGGCCCCAACTTATGAACTTGTACTTATGGACCCTGACTCAGAGAAACACCTATACAACTCCCTCTGGACATTCATAGCACCTATTTAAGACCCAAATCACACCAATAAGGCACATAAATGACTGAAATAAATGCAAAAGAAACATAAAATGAGGGTTTAGAAGTAGGTTCATACAATAATAAACATTCTGGTGACTGGCTCCTGGACTGGTACTTATGGACCCTAACCTAGCCTAACTCAGAAAAACACCTTCCTGCTGCACATGCATAGCTCCTAACACCCTATTTACACCAATAAAGGACATTAAAGAGTGAAATGAGGTAAGTATAGTATGGAAATCGGTACAGTATGAAACATTCTGCCTACTTACAGCAAGTCCATGGCCACCTCGATGAATAACCGCCTCCTCTCAGACTCTGACAGTAAGAAGGATTTCCTGAAGCACATGCAGTACACTGTTCCTGAAGTCTTGCACTGAACTTAGTCAATCGCACTCAGAAGTCCGTTCTCTTCACAGTGCGCACTCTTGTCTAACTAATGCTCCATTGTAACTTACTAAGTGTTGCACTTTAATTTTTCCCATTCTTCTAATAATTTTTCAAAGCCAAAACAAACAAGTCTATTTACGTTAAATTTTGTTTCAATTGAGTCTTTTCTCTCACAACACTGTTTTTTTTCCTTAACACAACACACTGTCTTTTTCACTGCACAACACTCTAATTTCCCGTGTGGTCTAGTGGAGAAGTTCTTGCTGTTTATTCACTGTCAGAGTCCGAGAGTATCACTGGCAGATGACCTAGGGGTGCATCGCTGGGTCGTGGTGATGCCGTGCCCACTGCAGACGACTCTGAAGACAGCCGCAAACTCACGTCGAGCGGTGACTCCACTGTGGCTGATGTGCTGGGCTGTGGCTCGGAGCATGAGGGCCTGTCTTGGGGAGGCTACGGAATGGAGCCAGGGCTGGGCACAGCGGGGGTCACGGCCCTGAAAAAACTGTCAGTGGTTGATTGACGCAATGACCGACGATTCTGACAATTGATGATGCGCTGCCTGAAAGCATGCACTTCCTCCACGAGTCCCAAGGGCCCCATCTCCCTGTCGCAGTCCGGGTGTTCCAGGTAGTCTAGGACGAACCCTAGATGTTCCCGGAGTGCGCTCAGCTTGGGGGTGGCTGGAGTAGTGTCCTGCTGAGAGGAGTCCGCATAATCGTCGCCTTCCTCGTCGGAATCTTCAAGTTCGGTACTGACACCTGCAACTGAAGACGCAATCTCGATATCAGATGATGTCTGATACCCAGGATCACCCTCGTCATCATTCAACCACTCACGAACATCGTCCACATCAACATCGTCACCGTGCATAAGTAGCCGTGCATGGAAGTCATCCACGTCAAACCCTAGAAATCGTACTCCACATCCGTTTCGAGAAGCAGACGAGACCAACCATTTTCCAGAGTCTTCACAGGGACTTCCTTCCATGCACTAGCCCAGTTGTACAGCACAGATTTGATGTTGTAGTGGTGAAGGTTTTCCAAAGTTTGCTTGCCTTGTGTGTCCCGTCCCTCCCTGCGCTCGTCCTTGTCCTCGAGAACAACCATCACCTCGTCCAGGAACTTCTGACGGTATAGGCGCTTTGTTGCCACGATCACTCCTTGGTCCATTGGTTGGATGAGAGCAGTCGTATTGGGTGGCAGAAACATGCACCTAATCCGGCTATTTTCAGCAACCAAGTCCTTGTCACACGGGTGGGCAGGTGCATTGTCGAGGAGGAGGAGGGCCTTTACCTGGTCGCTCGCGGGATTCCCAGTGTCTTCGTCTGGTAATGGATGACCTCCTTGACAAAGTGGCGGTGGAACCAATCTTTGAAGATCTGGGCTGTAAACCATGCCTTCAAAGAATGGTACCAGATGACAGGAAGGACATCCATCACCCCACGAAGACACCGAAGCTGCTTTGCACGGCCAACAATAACGGGCTTAAGCCGGTGCATGCCGTTAGCATTGGCACAACACAAAGCAGATATCCGTTGCTTGGAGAGCTTGCGGCCAGGTACACGCTTCTTCGTCTCCTCGGCTAGAGTGTTAGTTGGCAAAGAGCGATAGAATAAACCAGTTTCGTCAGCATTGTAGACTTGACCGAGAGTGAGGCCCTCCCTGTTGATCAAGCCCTTCAACTTGTGCCGAAACTCAACTCCATCCTCGTTAGCGTCCAAAGCTTTGCCATGAGCTTTACGGTTGGTAAGGCCATGCCGTAACTTGAACGTGAAGAGCCAACCCTCGGATGCCTTAAAGTCTAGGGCGTCGTGAAGCCTGGCGAACTTCTCAGCAGCAGCCTTCAGCTCCATACCACGTACCATCACACCAGCAGCACGTTGCTGTCCATACCAAATCAACGTGGAGCTGTCGATTTCGGCAAACTTGGGAGTAAACATCACCTTCCTCTCCACGTTGCGTTTGCTTCTCGACGAGAAGTCAGCCGTGTACTGCATGAGTTTGTCTTGGGATCTCTTGATATCGAACAAAGTAGATCGGGCCAGGTTGAACTCTCGGAGGATGCGGGAAGAAGACCACCCCGGATCTACTTTCTCCAATATCTCCCATTTCTTCTCCAGAGTCAACACCACTCTCTTCCTCTTCTCAGGCGGCGGGGCCATCATCACATACACTAATAAGAGGCACAAGAGCAGCAGGAGTGCCTGCAGCAGGTAAGGAACCACCACAAAAGAGAGCACGTGGGCAGCCATGACGACGAGCGTGCACTCGTGAGGAGAAACAGGCGGAAAGTGGGGAGGATGCAGCGGCGTTCTATTGGACGTCGGAGGAATGACGTGCCACAACAAAGCTGTCCCGCGCTGCGCGTGCCAAGTTCAACTTACGGGTGGGAAAAATCCCCCCCCCCCTCAAATTTTTTGCGGTTTTCGGACCATTTCAGGAATATTGGATCCCGGGACAATTATGTCCGGTTAGTGGGGATGTGCAGATACTGGGCGTTCAGATGTTAGAGGGATTACTTATATATATATATATACAGTATATATATATATATATATATATATATATATATTTATATATACAGTAATCATTCTAATATCCGGACGCCCAATAACCGTACATCCCCACTAACCGAACCTTATCGTCCTGGGATCAAACATTCCCAAAATGGTCCGAAAATCCAAAAAAAAATTGGAAAAAAAAAATCGATTTTTTGCCGTCCGTAATTTGAACTTGCCGCGCGCGCCGCGTGAGAGCATTGTTTTGGTTCGTCATTCCTCCGACGTCCGATAGAGCGCCGCTGCATCCTCCCCACTTCCCGCCTGTCTCTCACTGCGACAAGACCTGCGCTGTTCGCCATGGCTGCCCACGTGCTCGCTTTTGTGGTGGTGCCGTACTTGCTGCAAGGCCTCCTGCTGCTCTCTGCCCTACTCTTAGTGTGTGTGATGATGGCCCCGCCTCCTGAGAAAAGGAAGAGAGTGGTGTTGACTCTGGAGAAGAAACGGGAGATATTGGAGAAAGTTGATGCCGGTTGGTCTTCCTCTCGCATTCTCCGCGAGTTCAACCTGGCCCAGTCGACTTTGTTCGATATCAAGCGTTCCCGAGACAAGCTCATGCAGTACACGGCTGACTTCTCGTCGAGAAGCAAACGCAACGTGGAGAGGAAGGTTATGTTTACCCCCAAGTATGCAGATCGACCGCTCCACGTTGATTTGGTATCGACAGCAACGTGCAGCTGGTGTGATGGTACGTGGAACAGAGCTGAAGGCTGCTGCTGAGAAGTTTGCAAGGCTTCACGACGCCCTAGACTTCAAGGCATCCGAGGGTTGGCTCTTCGCGTTCAAGTTGCGACATGGCCTTACTAACCGTAAAGCACATGGCGAAGCATTGGACGCTAACGAGGATGGAGTGGACGAGTTTCGGCACAAGGTGAAAGGCTTGATCGACAGGGAGGGCCTCACTCTCGGTCAAGTCTATAACGCTGACGAAACTGGCCTATTCTATCGCTCGGTGCCAACGAACACTCGCCGATGAGACGGAGAAGCGTGTACCTGGCCGCAAGCTTTCTAAGGAACGGATATCTGCTTTGTGTTGTGCCAATGCTAACGGCATGCACCGGCTTAAGCCCGTTATTGTTGGCCGTGCAAAGCAGCCTCGGTGCCTTCGTGGGGTGATGGATGTCCTTCCTGTCGTATGGTACCATTCTTTGAAAGCATGGTTCACAGCTGTGATTTTCAAAGACTGGTTTCACCATCACTGCGTCAAGGAGGTCATACATTACCAGACGAAGACACTGGGAATTCCTCGCGACCAGGTAAAGGCTCTCCTTCTCCTCGACAATGCACCTGCCCACCCGTGCGACAAGGACTTGGTTGCTGAGAATGGCCGTATTAGGTGCATGTTTCTGCCACCTAATACGACTGCTCTCATTCAACCAATGGACCAAGGAGTGATCGTGGCAACAAAGCGCCTGTACCGTCGGAAGTTCCTGGACGAGGTGATGGTGGTTCTCGAGGACGAGGACGAGCGCAATGAAGGACGTGACACTCGAGGCAAGCGGACTTTGGAAAACCTTCGCCGCTACAACATCAAGTCTGCGCTGTACAACTGGGCTAGTGCATGGAAGGAAGTCCCTGTGAAAACTCTTGAAAATGGTTGGTCTCGTCTGCTTCTCGGAACAGATGTGGAGTACGATTTCCTAGGGTTTGACGTGGATGACTTCCATGCACGGCTACGTACGCACGGCGACGATGTTGATGTGGACGATGTTCGTGAGTGGTTGGACGACGACGAGGGCGATCCTGGGTATCAGACGTTGTCTGATATCGAGATCGCGTCTTCGGTTGCTGGTGTCAGTCCCGAACTTGAAGATTCCGACGACGAAGGCGATGATGATGCAGACTCCGCCCAGCAGGACACTACTCCAGCCATCCCCAAGCTGAGCGCACTCCGGGAACATCTAGAGTTCGTCCTAGACTACCTGGAACACCCGGACTGCGACAGGGAGATGGGGCCCTTGGGACTCGTGGAGGAAGTGCGTGCTTTCCGGCAGCGCATCATCAATCGCCAGAATCGTCGGTCCTTGCGTCAGTCAACGATTGACAGTTTTTTCAGGCCCGTGACCCCCGCTGTGCCCAGCCCTGGTTCCACTCCGTTGCCTCCCCAAGACAGGCCCTCATGCTCCGAGCCACAGCCCAGCACATCAGCTACAGTGGAGTCACCGCTCGACGTGAGTTTGCGGCTGTCTTCAGAGTCTTCTGTAGTCGGTACGCCATCACCACTACCCACCGATGCACCCCTTGGACGCCTGCCAGTGATACTCTCGGCCTCTGACAGTGAATAAACAGCAAGAACTTCTCCACTAGACCACACGGGAATTTTGAGTGTTGTGCAGTGAAAACGGTGTGTTGTGTTAAGGTTTTCAAGTTGGGAGAAAAGACTAAGTAGAAAAGAAATTTAACATAACTAACCTTCTTTGTTTTGGCTTTGGAAACTTAAAAAAACTTGGGAAAAGTTAATGTGCAACACTTAAATTTAATGGAACATTATTTGGACTAAAGTGAACACTGTGAAAAGAACGGACTTCTGTGTGTTATTGACTAAGTTCAGTGCAAGACTTCAGGAAGAGTGTAGTGCAAGTGCTTCAGGAAATCGTTCTTACTGTCAGAGTCCGAGAGGAGGCGGTTATTCATCGAGGTGGCCAGGGACTTGCTGTAAGTAGCCAAAATGTTTCATGTTGTACTATTTCCCATACTATATTTACCAGAATGTTTCATATTGTATTTTTTCCCATACTATACTTACCAGAAAGTGTCATACTGTACTTCTTTCCATACTAAACTTACCTCATGCATGTGCAGTAGGATTGTGTTTTTCAGAGTTCGGTTAGGTTCGGTTAGGTTAGGTTCAGTTAGAGTCCATAAGTACCAGAATGTTTATTAATGTATGAACATACTTCTAAACCCACATTTTATGTTTCTATTGCATTTATTTCAGTCATTTATGTGCCTTATTGGTGTGATTTGGGTGTTAAATAGGTGCTATGCATGTCCGGAGGGAGTTGTATAGGTGTTTCTCTGTGTTAGGGTCCGTAAGTACAAGTCCATAAGCTGGGGCCCAATATCCGGACGAAACCAATATCCGAACCTACCGATGGCTCTATTGATCCGGATATTGGAGGGGTTACTGTATATACTGTATATACATACAGTATATATATACACACAGTAAAACTTCGGTTTAATGGCATTCATTCTAATGGCAACCCCAGACTAATGGCACAAATCTCCCAAGGAATATTTATGCAAAAAAAAAATTTTAAATTCCCCCAAAATGGGTAAAAATTAGAAAGAAATTCAAATGTGTCGGGTGCCTCATGCATCTCGATCGTCTGTTTACAGTTTCCAGCCAACTGGGTATGTTTATGCTTACCCAGTCTTCCTCCTGCCTAGCCTGACCCCAAAGTGAAAATCACACGGCACTACATACGACGTTTGCCAAGGATATGGGGGTAAATCGGAACGGTAACGTGGTAAAATTGCCGGCGGTACCACGGGCATTTGGAATTCATCTGGATGGATTCCTGCCAAGGATACGATGGGCAGAACAGTGTGACCAAAACCCAGGCGAATCGACAGAGAATATATCGTACTACAGCACTGAACATTTGGCCTAACACTGAATACTTATTAATATTTTAGAATAAATATCAATCATTTTGAAACCCTTACAAAGCATTAATATTTCCTATACCTAGGAAACTGTGATGTTGATAAAATACTCACATGTTTACAACTGAGGACTCCACTGCAGCTAGACGTACTGCTACCAGTCGCCACCAGAAAACATCATAACAACAACAACTGGATAATGTGATGTGATGTATACTTCTCATCGGCATGTGTACCTGTTTGTAAACAAAGTTGCTTCTCTTTATTCTTTACCGAGTCAGCAATAGCGATCACTTCCCACAGTCGCAAGACGGGGCTCTGGCAACAGTGTGAGAAGCATGTCCTTTGCCGAGGATACGAGGAACGTGTGTGATAGCGTCCAAGTTTTGTTCCACTTAAATCTTCCTCGGCCGTTCCTGATACAAGGTACCGTGTGGTACCCCCTAACTTGCCTGGATTACTGTACTGTACTTACATGGATTACTGTACAGTACTTTACTACAGTACAGCACCACACCTACCTGCTTTCTTTCATTCAAAATATAAATTTTTTTTATTGTTTTTGTATGTCTGCATATGTTTATATCCTTAAAAATGTGTTAAAATTGTGTTAACATTAGTTCCGGGGGTATAGATAGGTGTAAGCCACAATCTAACGGAATTCTGTTGTTTTCGGCATGCTCAGGGCCCCCGAGGGTGCTATTAAATCGAGGTTTTACTGTAATCTCTCTCTCTCTCTCTCTCTCGCTGTCTGGTCTACAATCACACTAAAACAAATGACGTGATCACTGATCATTCACTCTGTAATCTATTTCTGGACAGTGAAAATGCCTAGGTTTCACTGAACCCTAATCAATTCCATATTGTAACTTTCTGTAAGGAGTCCCAACAGATTGATGTGTTCAGACACTTATGATACTTAGACAGACAGGGGTAAAGATGTAACAATATGGAAATAGTTAACATACCTATATAAGATTAGTGAGTTTCTGATCAGAATTATTGACGACTAACAATGTGAACTTACCGACTTTTGATAACTTCACCACCATTCGACAAGACCGGGCCGACGGTGGTGGCGGTGGACTCATCACCCTGGTACACAAATCCATCAACTTTGCAGATACCAGTGCACACACAAAGCCACTTCTTCCCCCACATGACACCACAACAGAAATACAATCAATTAAAATACACGCTGGTAACAAATTACACAACAATCGCTAACACATACATTCCCCCCCAATTGTCCCCCACAGTACCACACAATTACTCTCCACAGATACACCACATCACTAACATACCCAACATCATCCTGGGTGGTGATTTCATCTCCAAGTCGTCGGCCTGGCATGTCAACAACCCTGACAGACAGAGGGCTGGTACTACAATCCCAGACAGATCATCTTTTCATACTAAACAGTCTAAACCAACATACCCATATCCCACACCAAGCCCTCTTCCTCCCATCATCTCCAGACATCATCATCTGCTCCCCAAACCTCGCCCCCACTACATCATGGAGAGTGGTCAAAACCCTAGGTTCTGATCACCTCCCATTCATCACTACCAAAACCAGAATCACCCCAGCTGCCCACAAACCACACACTAATTATAAGAGAGCCAACTGGGAGGCCTTTGTAACTGAAACAGAATTACATTTCGAAACACTAAACAGTACTCCCATCACAAACATCAACACTGCTGTGCACACTTTCAATACAATCATACAAAATGCAGACAACCCCAACTTCACGCCAGAAATTCAAGGCCTCATCAGACAACGGGACACATTGTGACACTCCCCAACACCCCATACACAAGACACCATACAACAAATACAAGAACTCAACACTTAGATAAACAATAAAATATCAGAACAGCAAACACTAAACTGGAAAAATTACCTCCAAACACTTGACCACAAACCAAACATCAGCAAACTCTACAAAACACTAAACAGCATCACACGTTCCAACAGCAACACCACACAATCACACGCTGCCATCACAACAACAGACACCATACCCTCAAACAAACAACAAGCAAACACTCTCATCAATCACTTTTCACAGGTCTGCCGTCTAAACCCCCATCCCGAAGACTGACATATCATCAGATGTAAGAGACCGTTCCCCACAGACCCAGACTACACACCTTTCACTTACAACCAGACGAAGCACATCATTAACAACCTCAAGCACTCATCTGCTTGTGGACCAGACAACATAAGCAACTTTCACCTTAAACATCTAGGACCACAAGGCATACAAGCACTCACCAACATATCAGACTACAGCTACTCACACAACATAATGCCCAACATCTGGAAGCATGGCAATATCATCACTATACCTAAACCCAACAAAGACCCCACGTTACCCTCCTCACATCGCCCCATCACACTCCCCTGCACCCCCTCTAAAGTCACTGAACGACTGATACTACAACTAGTCACACCTCACATTCCCCTAGCCCAGTCACACCTCACATTCCCCTAGCCCAGTCACAACATGGCTTTAGGCCACTACACTCCACAAACACCCTTCTTACAGACCTTACACAGAGTTTTCGATGGCATGAATTCAGCTAGGCCACCACACAGAACACTCCTAGTCACACTAGACATTAGCAAAGCTTTTGATGCCATCCCCCGCCACAACCTCACAGACAAAATACTTAACACAAACATGCACAATAACACAAAAAGATGGCTGGCAAACTACTTAGCAGGCAGATGTGCACACGTAACATTTACCGGTCAGTCTTCTAACATCAGAAACTTCACAAACTGCGTCCCCCAAGGATCTGTTTTGTCCCCTACACTCTTTAATCTATACATGCACGACATACCCACACCCCACACACCACAGATACACTTAGCTTCCTATGCAGATGATATAACACATGTATGCACCAAAACGCAAACATAGCTGCACACATCATTCAACCTTACCTCAACACACTACAGGAATGGTTCACCACAAACAGGGTCAAAATAGCCCCAGCCAAATCTACAGTGACTCTTCTCACAAACTGGACAGCAAAACACAGTCACATCCCACACCTCACCATAAACACACACACACACACACACACACACACACGCACACACACGCACACACACGCGCGCACACACACACACACACACACACACCTTGGTGTAACATACAATACATCAATGTCATTTAAACATCACATCACAAACATTAAAAATGAAATAACACCTAGACTCAATGCTTTGAGGTCACTTGCCCATATAATATTTGGACACAACAAAGAAACCACCACCACAGTATACTAACAATACATACGTTCAGTGATGAATTATGCAAACCCTGACCAAAACACACTACAACACTCTACAGACCATACAGAACAAGGCCCTAAAAATAATCACAGGCTGCACAGCTACCACACCCACAGACCACCTATATCAAGAAACCAAAGTCCTCAAAGTCAAGGATCACTTAGACATGAGAGGCACCCAGTTTCTTGCTGCAGCCTCCACAAACCCACAACATCCACTACAGTACATGGCAGCACATCCACCCACACCAAGGAACATCAAAACAGCACCCAGCACATGATACCATACACAAATACTGTCATTTCTCCCCCCTAGCCCACCTCAGACCAGCTTCCAGAAGCATATCCACACTCAGATCACTCGCTGCTCCATTCAGTCACTTAAAGACAACACACAGCTGCATGCACGGCCTCCTGACATCCACCCTTCTGAATCCTATCTTCCTCGTGAGGACTGGGTCCACCTGGCCAGGCTGAGATGTGGGCACCATCCAGCCCTCTTAAGCCACCAGAAGAGGCTAGATGACTCTGTCGCTGATGCCTGTCCAGGATGCAACACAGCACCCCATACTATTAAGCACATTATGGAAGACTGCATTGCTCACGATCACCTACACCAACAACACAACATACACTCTTTGAGAGCTCTGTGGGAAAGCCCAGTCTCGGCCATGGCCTTCCTAAGGGACTCGGGGCTGTTCGGCCAGACTGCCTAGGGAACAACTACTACTACTACTTGCCTTTTTTGCAAGGAAAAAGCCAGTCAGTGAGATTTGGCACTTTGATGACATTCACTAGTAATAATGAGCTGCAAATCACTATTTCAGAAATAAATATCCCATTCAGCCCTGAAAAACAATGTAAAACTTTAGTTACAATTATGATTGATTCCTTTCACACTGAAAGTATACCACACGCAGTGATAACCACCATTACTGTGCTAAGGAATTATAAAAATGCGTGAAAATATATTAGGATTAAAATGCGAGAAAATATATTAGGCCTGACTAAAAGTTTTCGTTGCAAATTTGAGTCATGAATAATAGCAAAGAAAAACTTCGTCTGCAAAACTAAAAATAAAAAAAGGTGTAATTTTGTGTGATAAGCAATATGCGTTCCTCTTCTAGTGTCATTGTCACTGTGGTTATCAGTATACCGCAAAAAAGCTTACATCTGTCACCGTCATCCAACATGACTTTCCAGCTGGCTAATCTCAAAATTTAGTTAAATGACTAAAATCTGCCCTTCACATTATTACTGTTGTAAGCTGCCAACAAGGAAAAATACACTGAGCTTAATCTTTATGAGTTTCTTATATGCAGAGTAAAATTAGTAATTATAAAACTTCTCACAAACCTAAAGAATCGCAAAATAATGCACACACACACACACACACACACACACACACACACACACACACACACACACACACACACACACACTCGTCACCAGACTTACCACGCAACTGGCAACCTCTAGACAGACTGGTGTAGTGTGTACTATATAGATGCTTCATTTTGAGTGTTAGCTGAGAAGCATGGCTGACATAGGCAGCCAATTATGATTTAGCATCCTGGTCAGTAAAATTCTGAGGACTACAGCTTCCCACTGTATCCAAAGCGGGATTTTTAAAGTGCTCAGTATATTATGATCCACATGCAAACTGTGACATATATGTTAATGGCGTATGCCATTGTCTTCTTTACTTCAAGGTATAAGGTTGCCAGTACTAAGTTCGACTTACCCCAGTCAAGTATTACACAATTAGTCTGAAAATTTTAAGAAATTTTGGTAAAGCATGAGAATGGCAGTGTAATTTCAGCCAGAAAATTCAGAAATTGGCATTTTAAAAAATTCAGATCAGAAATGTTCATATTATTTCCCCACCTCTATCTCTGCCTTGTAACATTACAGTAAAAAAAAATATACATATATATTGGCCTTTGAGAATGGGGGAGTGGGCCTACGTCCCTTGCCCCCCCCCCTCCGGCATCCGGGCCTGCAAAGTACAGTCAGGCCTCGCTATAAGTTTTGTGATAACCTGCAAGAATGATGAACTGAGTTATACCAAGTTTTGTTATAATGATGGCAAAATTATCACAAATTCATTAGTACTATGCCTTCCAGTCAACTGTTTGAGTTAAAATGGCCACCAGTTGTTTACATTGTGATGATTTTCCTTTCATTCCATTTTGTGAGTTTAAGGCCATTGAAACCATTGCTATCTCCAAATAAGTGTGTAACATGGAGCAGTTTGCGATATTAAAATTGAAGTTATAAGTTTCCTCTTCCTTCTGCCTATGGGTGACTCTACACTCCCTCTTCTGACTGTTTCCTTCATTATTTCCTCTTCCTTCTGCCTGTGGGTGGCTCTACATTGAGTGACAAGCCAAATAGTTTCCTGTACACCAGGAAACCATTTACTATGCTGGGTAGTAATCATATAACCAAATTATGGCATGTGGTGGTTTAGTGGGTAATTAAGGCACTCCAATCGGATTGAGCCTGAGCAGGTTTATATCAAAGAGGTGGCTGATATGTGAAATATATTCAGGGATGAGTGATGCTGGTCACTCTCATCTTGAATGCCGGGACCAGCTTGCCTGGCCCTGGGCTCCTGCGTTCCTCGTGGGGCAGCACAGAATTAGATGATGATAACATTTGTGAAATACTGACACATGAGACTTGGAAACAGTCTCCCCTGAGTGTATGGTGCCTCCCAGCCAGTTGTTCGAGCCAAGATGGCGGCTCTGTAATTATAGTTGCTGTGATCGTCTCCCTTTTGTTCCATTTTCTGTGTGTGGAAAAACCATTGAAACACCATTATCTCCAAATGACAATGCAGTGTGTGTAACAGTAGTGTTGTGTGCAGTATTGTGGAGTGATAAACTGTGTGTGAAATAGTGAAACTTTACTTGGAAATCATGTTTGGCAAGGATGCTACCCTTGGTGGAAAGTGTGGTGCTGCAGAGGATGCAGAGGGCCTTCCCCCGCCCCCCCTCTCTCCCTCTCTCTCCCTATCCCTCTCTCTCTCCCTCCCTCTCTCTCCCTCTCCCTCTCTCTCCCTCTCCCTCTCTCTCTCTCCCTCTCTCTCTCCCTCCCTCCCTCTCCCCCTCTCTCTCCCTCCCTCCCTCCCTCTCCCACTCTCTCTCCCTCCCTCCCTCTCCCCCTCTCTCTCCCTCCCTCCCTCTCTCTCTCTCTCTCTCTCTCTCCCCCTCTCTCTCTCTCTCCCTCTCTCTCTCTCTCTCTCTCTCTCTCTCTCTCTCTCTCCCTCTCTCCCTCCCTCTCTCTCTCTCTCTCTCTCTCTCTCCCTCTCTCTCTCTCTCTCTCTCTCTCTCTCTCTCTCTCTCTCTCTCTCTCTCTCCCTCTCTCTCTCTCTCTCTCTCTCTTTCTTACACACACATGCACATGCGTACACATGTTTGGCTGATCCATCATCCAATCCTACGTTTCCCCATGAGGAGTGTAGCTGATATGTGAAATATATTAATTCACTGCTGTTCATGTGGCAGAACTACTGTATACCTCATACCAATTAATCTGGCCAGGCATGTATGGCAACACTGTTCCGGCCGAGATTCTTATTGGCTAGAGGTGTTTGTTCGATTTTGTTGTTGCTAAAACTGATACTCTTTTTATTATCAGGTGTGATACTGAGTTTGTCAACAATACAGTCGTCAAAAGCAATGAAAAATCCGTTATGTGCTTATCAACCATGAAATTTTCGTAGGAAGATAGAGATATGAGTCAACAAAGTACAGTACCCTCGCGTCCAGCACGGTAATATTGTCATGCATGGGTCATGTGTTGGACCAAAAACGTGTTGGACTAACAATAGAGCTTATGGGGAAAAATGAATTATGTCAGCAACCCTCGGAAAAGTCACCCTAAATACCTACCATATACCTATACATATATTGGTACTATTGTAATTATAATAAATGGTACTGTGCTATGAATAATAACTAACCTTTTAGGATAGTGTTGGTGGGCTTGCTGGGAATGGAAGGTGGTATCCAAGGCTGTAGTTAGTCCTACTGGGTCCCCGGAGGATGGCTGCTGGCGTCACTAGCGGGTAATGGCTGTTGCTCCTCCTCAACCTCCCTCATAAATCCTTCGAAATCACACTCAGAATCACTATCTTTGTCCACAGCCATGGAAGGTCCTGCTTCTGCCTGTCCTAGCCCTGTAATCCTCGGCAAAGTGCATGCTCCTCACACTGTTGCCAGAGCCCCGTCTCGTGACTGTGGAAAGTGGTCGCTGTCGCTGACTCGGTAGAGAATAAGTAGAAGCAACTTTGTTTATAAACTGGTACGCACGCCGATGAGAAGGGTTTCAAAACGATTGATATTTATTCTAAAATATTAATATGTATTCAGTGTCAGGCCAAATGTTCAATGCTGTAGTACGATACATTCTCTGTCGAGTCGCCTGGGTTTTGGTCACACTGTTTTCCCCATCGTATGCTCGGCAGGAATCCATCCAGATGAATTCCAAATGCCCGTGGTATCGTCTGCAATTTTACCACGTTACTGTTCCGATTTACCATCGTATCCTCGGCAAACCTGGTATGAAGTGCCGTGTGATAGCCTTCAGCTGCCAGGATCTTGTCTTAGGTTTTTTATTATGATCACGTTGGCTTCATTCATGTCGTTGGCCTTGGCAGTGTCGGCTTTCCTCTCCCCTTTCTTCTTCCTATCGATGCTTTCTAGCTTGGTGGCCTGAGGGAGGTGCCAACTCTTCTTGGGGTTCTCAGAAGGCTTCCTAGGCATCTTGAGCAGGGTAAAATTCAGTAACAAGGGCAGAAAATGCAGCAAGAAAAAAGCATCTTCCAATGCAATTATGCGAATGAGTGGCTCTGTGGCGGGAGAACTGTAAACAAAACATCACGTGACACCAGAAGCGTTTTTAATTGGGCGGCATCACGATCACGTCACGATAGCGGGCGGGGAAGACTACTTGATCAGAAGTTTTTCATTGGCTATCGTCATCATGGGAATGTCCAGTATGGCCGTGTTGGACCGGGGGTGATCGTGCTAGAGTGAACTCTGCGGATTTGGCCCACTTCTTGGAGCTCTGTGCGTGTTATGCTAACACACTCGTGTTGCAGTAATTAAATCGTGTTAAATAATACTAATTAATTGCTCACCGTGCTGGAGTAATGCGTGCTGGATGCGAGGGTACTGTATTATAATGGTCCAAATCAAGGTCAGCGTTCGAACAATTCCTTTAAAATCTCCGACACTCCATATTATAACGGAAAATTAAGGAAACCTGCTTAATCTAAGCGTTGGTATAACACTCGTTTAAATTTCAAGATCAGTCCACACCCTTAAATCGTGCCACAACTCTGAATAATTAAAAATTCTAATGAAAAGACGAGTTCTGCGGGGAGGGAGGTTTGAAAAAATCGCGAAAAATCAAAGTAGGCTAAAGGAAAGCTATTTTATCATATATCCTCTATTATCACAGTATGGACTGATCTTAAAATTTGAATGTGTTATACTAATGCTTAGATTAAGCAAGTTTCCTTAATTTTGTTATATTACGGAGTGTCGGAGATTTAAAGGAATTGTTCGAACGCTGAAAGGAATTGTTCGAACGCTGACCTTGACTTGGACTGTTATAATACTTTGTTGACTCATATCTCTATCTTCCTATGAAAAGTTCATTGTTGGTAAGTATATAACAGACTTCTTATTGCTTTTGACGATCGTATTGTTGACAGACTCGGTATCACATCTAATAATAGAGTATCGGCTTTAGCAACAACAAAATCGAACAAACACCTCCAGCCAATCAGAGTCTCGGCCGAAACAGTGTTGCCATACATGCCTGGCCATATTAATTGGTATGAGGTATAGTAAACATTATGTGGTGGGACTTGTGAACTCTGCGGTTAATTCAGATTTTGTTGAACTTTATATTGGATATTTATTTTTAATGCATGAATGTGCCATTTTTTTTTTTTTTTTTTTTTTTTTTTTTTTTTTTATACTGCAACAGTTGACATGTTAAACTTTGTATTCTTTTAGACCTAAATGTATTTGAATTTAGTTTGTAATGGATTGGTAACATTGTAATATGTTCAATTTGTCTCTCAGGTGGCAAAGAACTTTGACGAGTTCAACTTCGCAATTTCCGATAAGGACGACTTCCAGCATGAGCTTAATGAGTATGGACTGGACTTTGTGAGTGGAGACAAGCCAGTGATCTGTGTGCGAAATCTTAAGGGTCAGAAGTTTGTTATGAAGGAAGACTTTAGGTGAGGAATGGTACAGTTTAACCTTTATCAGACTTGTCAGATTTTTCCTTGTTACTGTCGTAAACCTGTTCATTTTGTCATAAATGAATGTTGGAGAAACAAAAACTTAATTGTATTTTAAATTTTAATTCATTAACTTTGTGTACCTTTGCAGATCTGCATCCATTTAATTTTTGAAGTTTTGAATTGTTAGATTTAATTTTATCAGAGGTTGAATATTTGCCAGTGCAATCATTCATTCAGTCAGGTGATGTATGTATAGTTTATTCCTGCAGAAACTAGAAAACTTTTCAGTTCAGGATATCACTGTTGTAGTGAAAGGGTTATTGATGTACAGTATCCAACTGTTCCAGGTATTGGGGGAGAGGGAGGGGAAATGTAGCAAGAATTTGGAAATGAGCCAGATTAACCCATTAACTGCTCTGTACAGCCTGGGCTGTTCCAAGTGTGACTGTTCAATACAGCCCTGGCTGGCAGGTGAAATTCGAATAGGCTATAGTGCCATGGTGACCAAGGCCGACCCATGCAAGCATGTTTGAGCCTTCAAAACCAAAACTGAAAACGAAAACTATACATTCCAATAGGGAATCGGACTTTTCGATGTTCATCCATGGCTTTACCAAGGTAAATATTGAGCTAATTTTTCGTTACTATATACTTTGGCATGTGTTCTCTAGATTCCCAAGACAAAATATGGCCTTTGGGAAATTTCATTTTTACCCCTATGTCTGCACACCACTGACACCAAAAAACTGCCAGGAGCAGTTAATGGGTTAAAAGATTAAATGTTAGTCATTTTGATACATTGATTTGCATGTGACAGGGTGCACTACAGGAATCGCATAATCAGGTACTGCTACATGTGGTAAGTTAACTACACCACATCAATGTACAGTGTAAAGATATTCGCAGAAGAAGTCTGTGCAGCATATGAGGTGGTGTGTGAGTTGAAGAGAAGATGAAAGGGGGTGCAGGGAACAGCATGGTGGAATGAAGAGGTGAGAGAGGCTATGGCACAAAAGAAGAAAGCATATAGTGAGTGGATGAGAAATGGGCATGGAAGAAGTTGAGAGACGGAAGAGAGAGTTATACATAGAGAGGAAGAGAGATTTGAAAAGATTAGTAAGAGAGTAAAAAGAGTGTGGATGACAAATTTGGAAGGAATTTGATTGTAAAGTGGAGGGAATTTAAGAAAACGTTCTGGAAAGAGGTAAAGAGAGTTAGACAGGGTGCCAAAGAAGTTAGTTGGAGAAGGGAGAAAAAGTGAGCAGATGGAGAGAACGCTTTAAGGAATTGTTGAACATAGAGAATGAAAGTAATACGAGTGTAAGTGGCTGGGGAATGGCTGGGAGGAGGAGGGATGTGAGAAGAGAGGAAGAAATCAGTTGGATGGAAGTTGTGGAAGCACTGAAGAAAGTTAAAATGGGGAAAGCCCCAGGAATTGATGGAGTGTGGTGAAATGCTGAAGCATGGTGGAAAGATAGTAGTAGAATGAATGTAGATGATGTGCAGATTGGCCTGGGAGGAAGGTAGAGTCCCGGAGGATTGAAAGTCGGGTATAATTATTCCCCTTGTACAAAGGAAAAGGGGAAAAAGGAGCATGTGGTAATCACAGAGGCATTTGTCTTATTAGTATAATAGAAAAAGTATATGGTAGGATGCTTGTTGACAAAGTTAGGGAAATAACAGAGGAATTAATTGGAGAAGAACAGGGAGATTTGTTTTAGGAAGGGAAGGAGTTGTATAGATCAGATATTCGATCTTAGGTCTTTAGTGGAAAAGTTTTTGGAGAAGGGAAAGAAGTTGTATGTGGCCTTCATGGATTTGGAGAAAGCATATGATAGGGTGGATAGATAAGGATTGTTGAAAGTACAGTGAGTCTTCAAAATACGAAAATCCGAAGTACGAATTTTCAATGGTACGAAAGTGATGAATATAGGACAAATTCCACAGTACGAAAATGTCTTGATACGAAAATTGATACAAAAGGAAATACAGAGATAGCCCGATTATCCAGACTGTATGGTGTGTAGGGGTACCTGAATAGTCCGGTCACGATTAATCCAGCGGAAACAAAGCACAAATACTGTTAGATTGATTTATTTACCGGTAAGCGTACACTTTAAGCAGCAGAAAGACCTTACCAATTCAGTTCATAATCCTCTAGCTTGTTTCTGTAATTTTCTGACAACTTTCAGTTTGGCAAATTACTTCATGCCGAAAAATTTCCTCCCTGTTGTTATTGTCACTTTCCTCTACGATCGTTTCCAGCGCAATGGAAGAAACTCAGCGTGCTCAAAGGTGGATATCTTTTCCCAATTTCCCAACCGGATTATTTGGTACAGATAAGCTCAGTTAGGCCAGGTTTAGTTAAACACTTAGGGAAGAACAGTCCTTTCTGGTACAGTTAATGAAATAAACAAGAGCTGTCACACCAGAACAGCTAAAAATGATGGGGAAACAGATTTAACAAGAAACGTTTATGTACCAGCCCAGAAATAATCAGAAAAATATAACAGACTATCAGGAAGAACTGGTTTGATAAGGTGCTTTTATTGCTTAAAGTAAAGCTTATGTTTAGCCCCCTCAGTGGCTTTGGGTTCAGAAATTTGCGTATTCCCGTGGTCAGCCTCGGGACAGTTTTTTCAGAGTTCTAAAATCGATTTCTTTTTCTTACATACGTGAAAAGACTCGTCTGGCACACCAGGCTTTTTCTTTTATTTTTTCCCCTAAACCCATCCTGTGATTTGTTATGATTTGTGAAAGACTTTATAAAATTAGGATGCGTGCTACATTAGCATGTAAACATTGGCAAAAACATCTGGGATGAAGTGAACTGTAAATGCCTGACTGCTTGGGATGGTATGGTAGGGTTGTGTTAACACACCAGTGACCTTCGTTCCCTTCCCATAATTGCTCAGTTTTTTATAACTTACCCTAACTTAGTGTCACTGACACCAGTACAGTAAAGCATTGTTCAAGGCCTGCAGCTATGAAAGCGATAATAAAATACATTATTGTTTGTATCGGTCCTCTCTCTTTCACACATAAACATAAGAATGAACAAAAGAATGAGCAGTAAATGTACACTGACTTTAAAGAGCAGAAATGACTGCTCAGTCAGTCCAAAATATTTTGGGAAGAGTGATACTGAACGAAGAATGTGGAACTGAATTCTAACCTATGAGAACATGTGGGATGAAAGAGTAATTTTTTTTCTGATTAGCAAACATTTTTGTTCCATATTGTCTCCTAAAATTGTGAAACCCATAATCTTTCGTGTAAGCATACAGCCTAATGACTTTACCAATTCATTTCATATTCTTCTAGTTTGTCTTCTATATTTTTCTGACTATTTGAGAGTGGTAAATTATGTTCTCTCGCTGAAAGAAACTCAAAATTAGAGCGCATGTAACATAAGCATGTAAACATCGGCGAATACATCTGGAGTGAAGTGAACGCCTGACGGCTTGGGATGGTAGAGTAGGGTCGTGTAAACACACCAGTGACCTTCGTTCCTTTCCCATAATTGTTCGCAGTTTTTTTATAGTTCATCACTGATGCCAAAACAGTAAAGTGTTGTTCAAGGCCGGCAGCTGTGAAGGGGTTAATGGAATACTGTATGAAAAAATCAAAATGGGCGCAGTGCACATCGCCGCACTCGCTGACCGAGAGAAAACGAACTAACCCCTCTCTGGTAAAAAAATTTTCGCATGCTTCTCAGATGAGTCCACGTCCCTCCTCTCCTCACAGCTTCGCTGTACGTGAGGATATTTTCAGAGCTCTTCACCCTTTTGTATTGTTTCACCATGCCTCCCAAGCGCCCTTCATCATCTCCAGCATCACGGGAGCCCTCTGCAAAGCAGCAGCAGCATCGTACTCTAACTCTGGAAAGGAAATTGGAAATTATAAGATGTGACGATAAGGGACAGGGAGTCTGAGATTGGGCATGTTTTAGGCCTTGCAGTTTCCACCGTTGGGACTGTGATGAAGAAAGAGGTGTACAAGAAAATGACCACCACCTTCTTTACAATTGTATATAGGTATTGGTTACTTCAAAATGGTGGGGGGGTAAAGTTTAGGTGGGGTGTTCGAGAGGGTCCTGGGATGCATCCCCCCGTTTCTGTGTATATATTCAATGGGAAAAATCGTTCCGATATGAAATTTCGAATTACGAAAGTTTTTTTTTTTTCCCCCTATCCCTTTCGTATATCGAAGACTCACTGTATTAAGAATATATGGAGTAGATGTGAAGTTGTTCAATGCCATGAAGATTGTGTATGAAGGTGCTAAGGCTGCAGTGGATGTGGATAGTGAACTGAGTGAATTTTTCTATTTGAAGGTTGGTTTGAAATGGGGGATGTGTCATGTCTCCATGGTTGTTCAATCAGTATATGGATGAGGTTATAAAAGAGAAGGTAGGGCAGTGGATGTTGGAGTGGCCCTAATGAGAGAGGACAGTGTTTGGAAATTCCCTGTACTGTTGTTTGCAGATGATACTGTGTTGTTAAGTGAAGACGAAGGAGAGCTGCAGGGCTCGGTGGTAGAGTTTGGGAGAGTGTGGAAAAAACGGAATCTAAAGGTGAATGTAGGGAAGAGTAAAGTTATGGTCTTTGAGAGAAGTGAAGTCAGTGAATGTACAGTGAGGTTGGATGTGGAGGAAATGGAAAATGTGAGTGCATTTAAGTACTTGGGTAGTTTGATGTATAAGAATGGAAGTTTAGAGGGTGAAGTGCTTGAAAGGGTACAATAAGGAAGAAAGGTTGCAGATTCCTTGAAAGCAGTGATAAGAAACAGGGAAATGGATGTGGAAGTAAAAAATCTACTACATGACAGTATTGTGATACCAACTCTAACATATGGAAGTGAAGCTTGGACTTTGTTGGAGGGACAGAAGTCAAGAGTGAGAGCAGTGGAAATGAGTTATTTGAGAGGAGCATGTGGAGTCACATAGAGAGACAGACTGACAAATGAGGAAGTGTCAGAGTTGTGATGTTTATGTGATAGAAAGCATTAGGAGAAACATATTGAGGTGGTTTAGCCATGTGGAGAGGATGGAGAGTGAGAAACTGACGAGGAAAGTGTATGTGAGTGAGGTGGAGGGGGGGAGGGGGAAGGGGAAGGCCAGGGATGAGATTGAGGGATGGAGTGGAGAGGTATACGAGAGGGGGGGGGGTGAACTGGGAGCAGGGCATTGAAATGATGGGGGACTGGGTGACATGGAGGAGATTTGTTTGTGGCCATCCCTTATGGTATTAAAGACTTCTGGCTATAGATAGATAGTGATAACATTGCATACCGTACATTCAAAGTTCAGATATGCTGGAAAATGGTCGTGTGGAAATTTCCTCTAAAAGACATCCATTCATATTGTTCTGGAATGATCTGATAAACATTTTTAACTAACACCCATCTTACACAATGAGGTGTAGGGCTCAGAGGCTAGGCCATCATAGTATTGCATGTTTCAGGACATACAACTGCATAAGTTTGTCCAGTAGATAGTTTGTATATATAAATGAGGTTAACAATGACATTTCTAGATCAAAGTAGCTGACATACAGATGTGAACCATATTGGGCATAAGTATTGAGTGGTTGAGTCAAATTTTATCTGAGTCTGAGTTTTTGATTATTTTGTGGAGTGAATTAGGCATGGGATTTTTCCTCCAGGTTTTGGACCCCACCTCACCTCATCTTTTGGTGGAAAAACTTCAGGCTTTTCTCATTAGGTCAGCCATTGCAGAGTACAGTATAGAGTGGGTTGCAGGTCGTCAACCTGTGGATGCTGGATTCCTTTGGTACAATATTGTTTTTTCATGTTTCAGTATGGACAACTTTGAGTCATTCTTGACTAAGCTGCGTGCAGGGGAGGTTGAACCGTACATAAAATCTGAACCTGTGCCAACCCAGGATGGCCCAGTGACAGTAGCTGTGGCAAAGAACTTTGAGGAGGTGGTGACCAACTCTGAGAAGGATGTATTGGTAGAGTTCTATGCCCCATGGTGTGGTCACTGCAAGAAACTTGCACCAACCTTTGATGAGCTTGGAGAAAAGGTAGGTTGTCATAAGTATTATAATGGTTAACTCTAGGAATAAAATTTTCAGCCATGTTATACTTGTCCATTGTGGTAGGTGGGGGCACTCACCATCCACTCACTTGATGTAGTGCTGCTGTTGGGTGTCTGCCCTTTCCTCTCCTCCATTTTTCTTTACTTCCATTCTCTTCTGTCCTTTCCTTCATTCTTCCCTTGTCCTTCTGCCTACGGGTAACTTTACACTCCCTCTTCTCTCTTTATTTCCTTCATTCTTTCCTCTTCCTTCTGCCTGTGAGTGACTCTACAGTGAGTGACATGCCAAATGGTTTCCTGTACACCAGGAAACCATTTACTATGCTGGGTGGTAACCATATAACCAAAATTTGGCACCTGGTGGTTTAGTAGGTAATTATTGCGCTACTGTCGGATTGAGCCGATTTATGTCCAAGGGGTGGTTGGGGTTGATTGCTCATGTAATGCCACTGATGGATGAGTGAGGCTGGTCACTCTTATCTTAAATGTTGGGACCAGCTGCCTAGCCCCAGTCTCCTACTCTCCTAAAGGGGCAATGTAGGATTGGATGGTGGATGGATGAATATACTGGTCCCAAATTAACATCGACAGTGATTTTCATTGAATATACTGACATTTCACCTTGTCTTAAATCCTGATGATAAAATAAACTATGGAACAGAATAAAGATAAATTTAATTTGTGATTGGGTGATGGATGGATGGATGGATATTTTTTATTTCAGTGAAATGTTTGGATAAGTGTTGAATGGCTAAAAATTTTTTACCTCATCCTGTGCTTAGGTGGGAAAAGGTCTGGATAATTAAATCCTTAACATTACCTTAGGACACCTAAATTAGAGGGTGAGGGAAGATGCTTTGAGAACATTAGAATACTGTATATCAAACCTTCACATGACTTCCAAAGACCAAACGAAGTTGCTTAACCATAAATGCCCCTTTTTAAATAAAAAGCTCATTTGGGATTTAAGCTATACTAAGCCATCCCAGTGTTCAAGCTAAGGAAACTACCTATTTTCAGCCTTTGATCTTTACAATTTCTAGAATCTTGGAAAGAAAATGCGCATTATCTAAACAGATTGTCACTCCTTTCTACTCTGCAGTAGGCTAATGGACCAGTATCAAGAATCTCACAAGGAACAGTAGACACTGACAGATATTAGCAACCTGACCAAACAGCATGCATGCTTTCAGGCAATCTTAGGTACCCAGCCATAACCATCCATTCATCATTGTCAGGAGCATTGGGGACCAAGGCTAGGTTATTCATTCCAGACATTAAAAGTCAAAAGATGACCACTAACTCACCCCTCAGTGGTATTATTAGTAGTTAACCCCAAACATATGACTAGTGGTTTTATGTTTAAACGGAATTGTGGGAACCCATTAGTCTCGCTGGACATAAACTAACATGCTTATGCAAATCGTGGAATCCATTTTGGGGATGCCACTTTCGTGATCATTAACCTGTTAACTGCGACATGCATCCAGAGCTGTTCATCAGAGGTGCAGTGCAACGTACAGCTCCAGTGTCAAGTTGAAAATTTAATTTTCAACCCATAGTTTTGGGACAGATTGTTGACTGATGACTTGAAATGTTGTGTGGAGGCATTTGGAGTCTTTACAGCTACTCAGAGTGTACCCCACATGCACTTCTGTAGTCATTATTCTGTGCGATGGAAAGTCAAGGTCCGGCCCACCAAATTTTAAAAATTCACCATGGCTACGCCAAGGTAGATACTGGGTTGATTTTGTTCTATATTTATACGTGCACTGTTTCATGTGTTACTTAGAAAATTACCGTAATAGACTTACGATGTTCCTGTTAGCTGTAGTTTGCCTGAAGTCTCGCCTTCAGAATAAAGGACATATCCCTGATGTTTTTGGTCAAACTGTGGTAGATAATGACCTGAAAACTTGCATACCCATACTGCAACATGCTTTCTTCAGTATGATACCTAGAAAACTGGTCTTGGGAAAAGTATACATGCTTTTATTTTTTATTTATTTTTATTTTTTTCTCAGAATAACCAAGCTTCAAAATGCTGTACTTGTTATAGTGCATATTGACCTGGAAATTGTTATACATATACCACACCCTGTCGTTGGAGAAAACATTTTTTTTTCCACGGAATGCACTTTGGATTTCGTTACCATAGTTTGTGGGTTAAAAGCCAAAACTACTGGGAAAAAATGTGAAGTGCAAGAAGATTCTTCAGTCAGTACAATAGTCCATATAATTTACTATAAAACCACTCTTCGTGTACAGTCGCTTAAGTCTCACCCTGTGGCACAATTGTGACGAAGCATACCAACAAATTGTGGATTCCGCTTGTAGACCGCGCTGGCTGCACTTATGTGGAAAGTTTTTTTTTTTTTTTAAGAATACGACACAGGTCCATTTACCTCACATAACCACGACCACTAATCGTATAAAACTATGGCCAAACAGTATAAGAGATCCACCTCCCAGTGACATGATTATGCTATTTCATTGTCTGTGGCAGTCTGCATTCTCAGTACAGTCACAAAAATACACTCATCGTACACCTTGCTCTCACAGTTCAAGCCTTCAATATAACCAGCATTCTTGGGAGTGCCAACTTTAAGTAGCTGGTCTACAGTAAGATCAGGGTCACCTGCAGATGACTCTGGCCCACAATACATTTAATGGGGTGGGAAGATCATGAGCAAAGATCAGATCATTTTCAGGAGTTAATCTGAAGATTAGATTATTTTGTCCCCCTGTGTTTTAAGAGGTTTGGCACCTGGAACGAGTGTTGAACAATAGGATTGCCGTAGCCATGTACAAGTATGAGAAGGGGACAGTTACTAAGCCATAATCATCCCTTTTTAGGGTGTACAGTAATCACAGAAAAGACATGGCACATGTGGAAAATTTTATGAAGCCAAAACATTGGTACATTTATCTTCTAAAATCCTGTCCTTTTTCTGTAATGATCTCATTTTTCACGGCATGGATTTGACTTGGTCCCAAAAGTTCAGGAGATCTTGTATATGTTGAATCCAAAGCGTGTATTATCGGGTTTGGGGACTTCATAAACTCCTGTATCTTTCATTTAGTTCAGTTTTAAATTGGATTGTCTGAAGTTTCCAGGCCACTCATGTCCTGTTATTCTTATACCATAGCCAGTTTTTCACTTACTTTGCTTTGTGGCATGGGCCCTCATGTATAAAAAAAAGGATTGCTACAGTACTGTACCATTAATCTCTCTGCAGATAGATTTGTAAAAACCTTATGTTATTTTATGTTAATTTTTGGTTTCTGTAAGTCCTTCACCAGCAGCAGCACTGAACCACCTTCATATTTTTACACTGTCAGAATGAATGCCAGTAAAGTCATGATTACTTGCCCACACTGGTTGTTACGCCTTTTGTTGCCCTCCCTAGATATTTTTCTAATGAAATGACATGTTTCTTAGCAAAATAGTCTTGAATGCATCAAAGCTTGGTATTTTGTCTTGAATGCATCAAAGCTTGATATTTGCCCCCCCCCCCCCCCACACACACACAAGGCCATTTCTATGTGAAGGCCTGGGTGGGAGATTGGTGATGTCACAGGATGAGTTGAACTGCCGTGCTGCCACTCGCATGCTACTGTCGCTCATACAACTTATCTCGTTCATCATTTTTCATTTATTGACTACCTCCTTATAACTATTTCTCCGCCAGCATTTACTTTTGGCATATATGATAATATTTTTCATTTGGTTAGGTTTGGCCATGTGGAGAGAATGGAGGGTGAAAGACTGACGAAGAGAGTGTATGTGAGTGAGGTGGGAAGAGGGAGGGGGAGGCCAAGGATGAGATGAGGGATGGAGTGGAGAGGTATATAAGAGAGGGGGGTGTGAGTTGGGAGCAGGGCAGTGAAATGGCGGGGGACAGGGCGACTTGGAGGCGATTTGTTTGTGGCCACCCCAAACGGGATTGAGGCGTCTGGCAATAGATAGATAGATAGGTAACACAGTCACTGTAAAGGAAATTAACCCCTCCCGTCTGGCAGATGATGTTGCGAGCACTCCCCCCAGCCGGGCATTCGCGACAGAAATCGGGAAAATCGTCTGTTTTTAAACCTTGTCTCAGTTACTACTTAGCCAGATATAAAGCCAGATATAACAAACAAGGTCTCATATTACTCAACAATCCTTAGCCTTCAAGCTGATTGCATCAGATGGTCCGTGAAATGCGTGTGGAGAGAGAGAGTGAGTGGGGAATGAGGGCAATTTTTGTTGTTTTTTTGTCCATGTCCATATGCATGGTGGAGGTTTGGTAACGCAACAAAGGCATACACTAGCCCACCACAATGATAACACTTAGATAACACTTCCAGGAGACCAAAATCCATTACAAACACTGTTTCCGTGAATATTTTTCCATAATTGGTCGTACTGGGCGCAGGTAGGCCGGTCGCTGTAGCAGCAACCTTGAACTCTGGCTGCTCACCTCCTCCACCACTGTCCCGCCTTAGACACATTCTCTCTCTCTCATTCACACACACACACACACACACACACACACACACACACACACACACACACACACCCTGAAATGTATGTTTGGTTAGGATTGTTGCTCGATTCTGGCATCACTGAGCGAGTAGAAGTCTGGGTATTACAGATACTAGAAATATTATTATTGTTACTGGAAGTACAAGTACAACTACCATTACAACTACTACTAATACTGCAACTACCACTACTACAAATAACTACTAATACAGCAACTACCACTACCACAACTACAACTATTACTACCACACCTACAACTCATACTACCACTACTACTACCAATACAAGTACTACTACAAAAAAAAAAAAAAAAATAGTGTGAACAAAATACCGGTAGTTATTTACATACTGCCCATAACCGGAAGTACGTACCACTATGACTTTCTCTTTCCTTTGAGTTATACTTTTTCATCATGAAATATGTATAAACAGATGTTTTCAAAATAAAATAAGGCAGCGAGTTTATCGTGAAACAAACTTCCTGCTTCCATTATTCACATAAACATATGCAGAGCAGTAAAATAATTTTGTCTATTTACACAAAAAGCAACATACTGGCATGACAAAACTAAACTAATGCATAATACCTAGATTGCTACCACTCTATCTTTGTGAGGAAATTGAAGAAACAGTCAGTGCACAGTGCCACCTTACATTCAGCACACCACCACCTCATCATACGGCGTTGCTATGATCAGCGCGATGAATTGGCACAAACATAGCAATGCCGGAAGGCTTCTTTGCCTGCAGGTGTACAAGATGGTATTTCCATAAAATGTCTGCTGAGGTAGTCCCTGCACTGCAGGTGGTCAGGCAGTTGCTGCACATTGTGCATCTGTTTCACAGAAGGATTTACCTGTCCATACCTCTCCAGAAGGCCAAAAATTACATCCTTCTTGAACTGTCTGAGGGATGTGCCAGTCTGTGTAACATCCTTGTACAGAATGAAGGCATTCAGTAAGCAGATATCCAGTACATGTAGGAATGCCTTCTTATACCACTTACACCACCACCTTTGACAGTCAATGGTGCCGATCTGCATATCTGATATATTGATGAGTCGCATGTTCACGTTATAGTCGATAACAGCATCAGGCTTGAAGACTGGCTTCCTCATTCTCCTATCGACCTTGCCTGTGTCAATCAACCTACCTTCATGGACTGTGGAGAGGGCATTCACCTTTCTCTTATCGTTCCAATGAATTGCTAGGAGTTTACCTGATTTCAAGGTCCTGCACTCCCCTTTCATGGTTCCTTTGGGAAAGGATGGCCAATGCTTCCTCTTTGCATGGAGTGTGCCACGTGACCCAATTCTGTGTTCTTGCAGGTACTTGGCAAGACGGTGCCGTGTAATAATTAACAGTGTAATGGATATGGTTGCCACCAAAGCACAAGTCCAGCAGCTTCTTGACAACTGAGCCAGAGAAACCATGGGGATTGTCCTTCGACAACACCGCATCCTTCGCTGTATACATAATGAAATCCAGCATGTACCCAAACTTGCAATCACACGCACACACGCGCACAGATGCGCACACACACACACACACACACACACACACACACACACACACACACACACACACACACACACACACAAAATTTATTCCGAAACAGTGTCTCTTTGAGGGAATGTACTGAATTAAGGCAAGATGTCCCCTGAACAAGACAAGCGACTCGTTGATAACAGCCTTCTGGAATGGCCTGAAATTAGATCAAAATTTTCCTTCATCTCCAGGATCGAGTGAATTTTCCACAGCCTGTCATTTGAATGTAGGCCCATATTCGTGGAAAAGTGCAGGTACCTCAGGATGTCTAGAGGGTGGTTGCGTGGCGTTGCAGCAATATCGTACACTAGCCAATAATCGTTTATACCTGTATTATGTTTCCTAACATGAGGCATCAATACTGTCAGTGCTAGTCAAACATACATTTCGCTGACACTCGTCGCACTCCAGTCTTTCATTTTCACGCTCTTTCTCAGGTGCAAGGTCTCAGCCCAATTGCAGCAGAATTCCCTGAAACAATTAATTTCTTTCTCAGTGAACTGCATCACAGCTGTAGTGAAAAAAGCAAGGAAGAAGTCCATTGCAGAAGTAGCTCTGTTACAGGGAAATTATGGCTGCACAACTGTGGTTGTGTCATCAAACACAGGTACCTCAGGCTGAAACCCCTTCCCCTCCTCCCAGACAAAAGTTTCCAACCTACCAGTCCTAGGTTCCTGCCTTGTCTGTCGTGCACGTGGCCTGCCTCGTGCCCTTCCACGGCACTTAGCATGGCAGTGTGGTGGCGAGTCTGCCGACTCACCACTAGGTGATGCTGGTGATGGTGATCATGGTGGTAATGCCATTGGTGAAAGGCGTTGGCGTGCACGTGCCTGCCAGAGTGCACCTGCACCAACATAACCTGATGTGCTATGATGTGGTTATAAGGCATGTGGTGAGGCAGGCCGGTGTGGCGAGCCACGTGATGAGGCAGGCCGGTGTGGCGAGCCACGTGATGAGGCAGGCCGGTGTGGCGAGCCACGTGATGAGGCAGGCCGGTGTGGCGGGCCACGTGATGAGGCAGGCCGGTGTGGCGGGCCACGTGATGAGGCAGGCCGGTGTGGCGGGCCACGTGATGAGGCAGGCCGGCGTGGCGGGCCACGTGTTGAGGCAGGCCGGCGTGGCGGGCCACGTGATGAGGCAGGCCGGCGTGGCGGGCCACGTGATGAGGCAGGCTGGCATGGCGGGCCACATGGTGAGGCAGGCTGGCGTGGCGAGGCAGGCTGGTGTGGCGGGCCACATGGTGAGGCAAGCTGGCGTGGCGAGGCAGGCCGGTGTGGCGGGCCACATGGTGAGGCAGGCTGGCATGGTGGGCCACATGGTGAGGCAGGCCGGCGTGGTGGGGCACGTGGTGAGGCAGGCCGGCATGATGGGGCACATGGTGAGGCACATAGTGATGCAGACTTGCGTGGTGAGGCACGTGGTGATGCAGGCCGGCGTGGTGAGGCACGTGGTGAAGCATGTAGTGACACAGGCTGGCATGGTGAGGCATGTAGTGATGCAGGCCAGCGTGGTGAGGCAGGCCAGTGTGGTGAGGCATGTAGTGATGCAGGCCGGTGTGGTGAAGCATGTAGTGATGCAGGCCGGCATGGTGAGGCATGTAGTGTTGCAGGCTGGCGTGGTGAGGCACGTACTGATGCAGGCCGGTGTGGTGAGGCACGTGCTGAAGCGTGCAGTGATGCAGGCTGGCATGATGAGGCACGTAGTGATGCAGGCCGGCGTGGTATGGCATGTAGTGATGCAGGCTGGCGTGGTGAGGCACGTGCTGATGCAGGCTGGCATGGTGAGGCACGTGCTGATGCAGGCTGGCGTGGTGAGGCATGTAGTGATGCAGGCCGGCGTGGTGAGGCACGTGTGAGGCATGTAATGATGCAGGCCAGCTTGGTGAGGCATGTGGTGAAGCGTGTTGTGATGCAGGCTGGCATGATGAGGCATGTAGTGATGCAGGCTAGCGTGGTGAGGCATGTAGTGATGCAGGCCGGCGTGGTGAGGCATGTAGTGATGCAGGCCGGCGTGTTGAGGCATGTAGTGATCCAGGCCGGCATGGTGAGGCATGTAGTGATGCAGGCCGGCGTGGTGAGGCACGTGGTGCTGCAGGCCGGCATGGTGGGGCATGTGTTGATGCAGGCTGCCGTTGTGAAGCACATGGTGATGCAGGAACCAATGCAGGGGATGTGGGTAAAGGTGGTCGTGATTTTGTTTGGGTGGAAAATTCCACCCTAGGCCACTCTGGTGTGCGGCAGCTCAGCCTGCAGCATTTCCTCCTCCCGCCACCTTCCACCTCCTTCCACCACCTTCCACCTCCTTCCACCTCCTCCCTTCCTTCACTCCCTACCTTCCCTGTCACTTTCTCCACTGAGCGTATATCACCCACATCTGAACCTTCATCATAAGAACAGGCTAATGATCGTGCAGAGGGAAAATATCGCCTCACAGTGGAGAATTCATGGTTGCACTCCTCCTCTGATGTGTACTTTTCCATACTCAGTATTGCGATATCACTTTCCTCAGAGGAGGAGTCACTTTCCCCACTCACTATTAGTGATAATGGTTTATCTAACTCCCTCGCTATTCACACTATCACTTAGGGCTTTCCTCTTAGGGCCTTTTGACTTCATTGGTGTTGAAGTTGGCAGGTGCGGGTGGTCACCCGAGGGTCCGGACACAGGAATATCTATTTGCGTAGGTCTGTCTGTGACTGAGGTACACCGGCAACTGGAGCATGACTGGGATGCGTGTGGGAGGGTTGCCAGCGGGTGCGTGTGTTGGAAATAACCAGCTGAATATTCAAACAATAGCGCGAATTACTGGATGATGCATATATGACCCCCTGATGGCCCCAGGAGGACTTGAATACATGTCACCCTGACGAGATGGGTTAATAATGCTACTGAAGCTTAACATTTTTATGGTAGGAAGTGCTTGCAATGGGTGTATGGCTACTGTACGCTTAATCCTCGTAAATCGCGGCAATTTGGGTCTGGACCACTGCCGCGATTTACAAATTCCACAGTTTATAAATAATATGTGAAAAATGAATTTGGGTCTGGACTTTGACCAACCACCCCCCACAACACCCTACCCATACCTATCTAGGCACATACACAAACATACAAATTTAGGAATATTCAGTGCATGTATTTAATAGAAATAAGCAATGTTAAGGGATCTCACCTTAATCCTATGACATTATTGCTTAAGTGAATGGAGTGGGGTGGCGTTGGGAAGAACTTAGAACCTCTCAGCATGAGGCGGGGGTGCTCCCTTATGCTGTTCTTCCTTCTCCAACTCCTCTGCCTCCCTCAGGAAGCCCTCAAAGTCTGCCCCAGAGATGACAGATGCTACGTCATCCACGTCCTCAGTGTGTGAAGGGCCAGGCTGTGGTTCAGGCTCAGCTTCTGCCCTTACCTGGACAAAATAGTGGGTAATGAGTTCCTGATGTTTCTCATTAACTCTGCTTCATTAGTATGCACACTTGCCACCAGGGACGGGCAGTGATTGGTTGTTGGGTCGCAATTTTCAAATTGAATACCACGGTTTATGATTCTCCTCAGAAAAGGCCCACTTTGGTGCCTAGATCCGCAATTTTCGTGACTTAACAGCGATTTAAGGGTGCTGGCAGTCTGACAGCCAGTTAGTCTTGATTTACAAATCCGTGATTTATTAACACGCGATTTACAAGGATTGAGTGTATGTAGAGAAACAGAACTTTACAAAACAAAAAGTCTAGTCATATATAGTTTAATAAAATAGAACAACAAAAAATGATTTGTCAGTTGATATCATCTAGAACGTATACGGATGCCACCAAATAATTTTAAGGTATTTCGGAAAGATAACCGTTTGGCTCAGTGAACAGTGTAAGTTTACATGTACATTTAAAATGATAATCAAAGCAGAAACATTAGAGGATAGGTTAATGCAGTTAGAGAAGACGAATACTAAGCCAAGAGTAGAAATACCGGAGTACAAAGAAAAATTCTAAAAAATTTAGGGAAGAAGTGTGCTGATTGTTAATGGAGTGATCCATTAATAGTTACTGTAATATTTTTCTAAAGCAATTGACCCTTTGAAAAGGTGCTAACTAATACAAGCTTTAAACTATTTCATGATACACCCAGTGCTAATAAATATTATTAGCAAAGTACATACCGGAGATAGGACTATTGTATATCAAAACTGAATAGTGATACTGAGAAAGAGATATCCAGTGGATTAAAGCAAGGCTGCACTGTATGAACAACATTATTCAAATTAGCTAGTTGCATATAGATATGATTTTATTAAAATTAAAAAACAAAAACAGGATTCGGTGATGAACAATATTATACAGATACATTAGTCTGTGTTGATGATGGCATATGTCACATTCAGAAGAAGATGCAGGAATTAACTTTACAACTATTATACTGTAATACGGTACGTAGTAAGTTCTCTCGCACCTACATTTGCATCAAAACTGTAGAAACATCAGAAGATGGTTAACAGAATATTCGACATAATATTCATATATATTCCTATAATTAGAATAAAAAACCTTTCAAAATAACTAGGTAATGTGAGTCTTCGATATACGAATGGGATAGGGACCAAAAAAAAAAAACTTTTGTAATTTGAAATTTCGGATATCTGAACGATTTCCCTCATTGAAATATACATATAAATGGGGAGATGCGTCCCAGGACCCCCTCGGACCCCCCACCTAAACTTTACCCTCCCCCCCATTTTGAAGTAAGCAATACCTATATACAATTGTAGAGGAGGAGGTGGCCATATTCTTGTACATCTTTTTCTTCGTCACAGTCCCAACAGTGGACGCTGCAAGGCCTAAAGCACGCCCAATCTCCGAGACAACTTCCAATTTCCTTTCCAGAGTTAGAGTACGGTGCTGCTGCGTCTTTGCAGCGGGCTCCCTCAATGCTGGAGATGATGCAGGGTGCTTCGGATGCATGGTGAAACAATACGAAAAGGTGAAGAGCCGTGAAAATATCCTCACGCACAGTGAAGCTGCGAGGAGAGGAGGAACGTGGCCTTAACTGAGTATTTATGCGAAAATTTGTTTACCAGATAGGGGTTAGTTCGTTTTCTCTCGGCCAGCGAGCGCGGCGCTGTGCTCCACACCCATCCTGAATTTTTCATACAGTATTCCATTAACCCCTTCATAGCTGCCGGCATTGAACAACACTTTACTGTTTCGGTGTCAGTGACATTGAGTTAGGGCATTCTATAAAAAATTGCGAACAATTATGGGAAGGGAACGAAGGTCACTGGTGTGTTGACACGACCCTACTTTACCATCCTAAGCAGTGGGCGTTCTCTTCACTAGTTATATTTGCCGATGTTTACATGCTTATCTTACATGCGCCCTAATTTTGAGTAAGTTTCTTTCAGCAAGAGAGCATAATTTACCACCTACAAAATAGTCAGAAAGATATAGAAGACAAACTAGAGAAATATGAACTGAATTGGTAAGGTCTTTAGGCTGTATGCTTACACGAAGGATTATGGGTTTTACAATTTTAAGAGACTATATGGAACAAAAATGTTTGCTAATCGGAAAAAAAATTACTTTTTTGTCCCACAGGTTCTCGTAGGTTAGTATTCAGTTCCACATTCTTCATTTGGTATCACTCTCCCCAATATATTTCGGATTGAATGAGCAGTTATTTCTGCTCCTTAAAGTTAGTGTATATTTACTGCTCATTCTTTTGTTCATTCTTGTGTGTGTGTGAAAGAGAGAGGATCGATACAAACAATAATGTATTCCATTATCGCTTTCATAGCTGCTGACCTTGAACAACACCTTACTGTACCAGTGTCGGTGACATTGAGTTAGGGTAAGCTACAAAAAACTGCGAGCAATTATGGGAATGGAACGAGGGTCACTGGTGTGTTTACGTGACCCTACTCTACCACCTCAAGCAGTCTGGCGTTCAGTTCACTTCGTCCCAGATGTTTTCGCTGATGTTTACATACTAATGTAACTCATCCCAATTTTGTTAATTCTTGCACAAATCATAGCAAATCACAGGATGGGCTAAGGGGGGGGGGGGAATGTGTGCCAGATGAGTCCTTTCAGATATGTAAGAAAAAGAAATTGATTTTAGAACTTTGAAAAAGTGGTCCCAAGGCTGACCACGAGAGCACACAAATTTCTGAACCCACAGCCATTGAGGGGGCTAAACATACACTTTACTTAAAGCAGTAAAACTGTCTTACCAAATCATTTCTTCCTGATAGTCTGTTATATTTTTCAGATTACTTCTGGGTTGGTAAATACAGTAAACGTTTCTTGTTAAATCTGTTTCCCTGTCGTTTTTAGATGTTCTGGTGTGACAACACTTGTTTATTTTAACATAGTGGTGGCAAGGACTGTTCTTCCTTACGTGTTTAACTAAACCTGTCCTAACCAAGCCTATCTGCGCCTAATAACCTACCCTAACCTCCAGTTTGGAAATTGGGAAATGATATCCACCTTTGAGCACGTTGTTTCTTCCATTGCGCTGGAAAAGATTGTAGGGGAAAGTGACGATAATAACGGGGAGGAAATTTTTCAGCAAGAAAAAGTAAAGTCTTTCTGCTGCTTCAAGTATACAATGAAAGACACAAGTATCTTCCCAAAGTCTGACAAATATAGGGTGGAAAAATCAAACCATTTGAAACACGCACTAGTAGAAACGGTTTTCATTGTACAGGTAACTCGCACGGAACACGATCTCACGGAACGCGCTCGCAATTATACACGGTAAGGGCTGGGATACATATAAGACAACTAAGATTAAAAAAACATTATGAAAACTACAAATTAACGAAGGAGAGGCCTTTGAAAGATCAAATCCTCGAACGTCACCGCAGCGCGCGGTTTGTTTTGATTACGTGGCGATCTAGGCGGGAAATTATTCAGTGAGTGAGACATTTCCGAGTACAGTAGCACAGTATTTGTAAGTTAAATATTTACAGTACTGTACTGTTCTGGTAAGTTTATGTGAAACTTAAAGTACTATTAAATAACGTTAAAGCAAGAAATAAAGTCTTATAACCAGTTTACCTGATAGGCGTCAGAATATTGCCTTTTTTATTTGTTCGTTTTTTCCACAGTGCTGTTCAGTATTTGTAAGTTAAATATTTACTGTTCTCGTATGTACTGTACTTGTAAGCACTTAAATAAAGTTAAATCATTAAATAAAGCCTTGTAACCAGATAACCCGAATTATATGATTACCCATGATCGGCGTCGGAATATTGCCTTTTTTGTTTGTTCGTTAAACTCTTACTGTACTGCTTTTCTACAGTACTGTATTTGTAAGTTAAATATTTACTGTTCTGGTATGTACTTGTAAGCAATTAAAGCATTAAAATTAATAAAGCCTTGTAACCAGTTAACCTGATTTATATGATTACCCATGATCGGCGTCGGAATATTGCTTTTTTTTTTTTTTTTTTTTTTTTTTTTTTTTTGTTAAAGACTTATAATAAGAGAAAAATACATTTTTGTCTTGGTATCTTTACCTATTTGCTCAGGTTTGCTGTAATGGTTTGCAACTTGTAGAAAACTGTGAAAACTTTCGGGAAGTGAACAAAAATCTGGGACATGACCTTGACTTCACCCTCTCATGCATCATCTGTCAGTTCACCACTGGCTATCGTAATGAGTGGATGTACGATTTTTTCGCTCATGGCCATGCCTAACCACACATAGTTACACCCATTATCTCAACCCAGACAGAAAATACAACCTTTTTCCTCCCTTGCAAAACACAAACAACCACCCTGTTTATGAGACAGCAATATATACTGCGAAAATAACAAGGTAAAATGATAAAGATGAACGTAAAATGATAGAGAAAGATGAACATGTTATGACGGAAGAAATACGTTTTCCCTGTCTGTAAACGTATTTATTTCTGCTTTGTATCTGTATTCGTAATAATTAAACTTATTGTTAGTTCTGAAACTGCATTACGATTCTATTTTTAGCCATTCTCGTGGTGTGGGAGCTTGAAGTTGTGACACAACTTCCTTGTTGCTAATCGGACTGACCCTCCACTTTATTCTCCCGTGGCAGAGTCTAGCCTTGGAGGACGTGCAGTTTTCTCATTTAGGACTGAAAATTCAACTCTTTCGCTCCCTTTTCCAAGCATGGGCACAACGATAACGTAAAAAATAACTCGAAACTACCATGAACATATATCAAAAAGGTGAAAATGTATTCATAACATTTTTTTTTTTTCCAGCCATTCCTAACAGATTATGTACTGAAATCATTCGATATCACAGTACTGCATTTCTAAGTTAAATATGTACTGTTCTGGTATGTACTTGTAAGTTAAAACACTGGTACCAGTTAACCTAATTTATATGATTACCTATGATCGGCGTCGGAATGTTTCCTTTTGTTTACGTACAGTATTTGTGTGTTGAAGTTTTGCTCAGGAGTACTGTATTTGTGAGTTATAACATTAAATAAACCTTCTAACCACTTAAAGTGCTTTCTAGTGACAGATAACAGCAAAACAACACATTTGGGGGGTCTAGGGAGCAAAATACGGAGTAGTTTAAATATACGCGATTTCGCACCTAACACGGCACGGTAGGAACGAAACCCACGTGTTCCGTGCGAGTTACCTGTATTTTGCCAGGTGTAAATTTTCTTCAGACGGAACTGAGAAGATTGTTGTCTTTCATTATACATTTATCGGTAAATAAATCAATCTAACAGTACTTGTGTTTTGTTTCCGCAGGATTAATCGTGATTTCAGACTATTCAGGCACCTCTTCACACCATATAGTCTGGATAATAGAGCTATCTCTGTATTTCCTTTCGTATCAATTTTCGTATCATTGAGACAAATGTTTTCGTGTTGTGGAATTTGTCCTATATTCATCGCTTTCGTACCATTGAAAATTCGTTTTCGGGTTTTCGTATTTTGACGACTCACTGTACCAGTAAATTTCACTAGGCCTACCAGTAGTAGTCTAATATCTTTATGACTGTAATCCTCAGGTTATCATTAAATACTAGATGTGTAATAATAATAATCATCATCATCATCATCCAATCCTACGTTGCCCCATGAGGAGCGTAGGAGCGCAGGGCTAGGCAGTTGGTCCTGACATTTAAGATGAGTGACCAGCCTCACTCATCCAGGAGTGGCATTACATGAGCAATCAACCCCAACTGTCCCTTGGATATAAACCCTCACTGGCTCAATCTAGATGGAGCGCCGTAATTATCCACTAAACCACCTGGTGCCAAAATTTGGTTATTTGGTTACCACCCAACGTAGTTTATCTTTTCTTGATGTACAGGAAACCATTTGGCTTGTCACTCGGTGTAAAGTCACCAACAGGCGGAAGGAAGAAGGAAGAAGAAAGGAAGAAGGAAAGAAAGACAGAACATGGAGTGTAAAGTCACCTGTCGGCAGAAAGATGAGGAAAGAATGAAGGAAAGAAAGACAGAAGAGGATGGAAGGAAAGAAGGATGGAGTAGAGAAAAGGGCAGACACCCGAGAGCAGCACAGCATGTGAGTGAGTGGATGGTGAGTGCCTCCACTTATCACAAATAATAATAATAATTAATAATACTGTAATAATAGTATGACATTATTGCTCTAAACAAGAATTTCCCTTGTGGTCTTCCATAGGTACAAAAGCTTACAAAGAACAGAAGTTAACAGAATATAAATCATACAAAGAGTAATAGTGCTCTGAATTATTTACCGTACCTCATAAGACTAAGATTCAGCCGAGGGATTCTACTGCACTGGTTATGTCGTATGATTACGATCACAGCTGGGGGACTCCATAGCACTAATTGCATATGAAGACTACAGTTGCCATTGAGGGACTCCATTGCACTAATTGCATATGAAGACTACAGTTACCATTGAGGGACTCCATTGCACTAGCTGCATCCTAAAGCTACAAAGAGCTGAGAGATTCCCCTGCCCCATTACAGCATAAGACTCCATGTCTGGACAGATTTCACTACATGTTTGAAAGTTTTTTGCTTATGCTTATAAATGGGTGTTAACATATGATGGTCCGATTGTCCTAATGGTTTGAGTTTTTTACACACACCCTAGTTTTACGCTGCAGTAACAGTGATCCAAGATAATCTCACCTCTTATAGCAGACTCAGTTTATTGTTGATAATGAGGAATACAGTGCATAAAACATGAGCCATAATTTTTTTTTTTTTTTTTTTTAATAGCATCTGGAGAAGTAGATTCAATGTTGCACACTTCGTCATACAGGTGTTCTTCAGCAGTTTTCACAAATACAACGAATTCCCTTGGAAGATAGAATGGTCTCAAGGATGAACTCATGAATTCAATATTGTCATAATGGCCTCTAAGACAGACATCAATTCAGAATTCTCATAATGGCCTCAAAGACAGACATGAATTATTGTCATTAGTTTCCAACAGTTGTATCCCTGCACGATCGATTGGTCATTTGGACTTAAAAAACACCATCACCGTTTTTCCCAGATTCTGTTGATTTGTCACTTCTAAATAATTTGAAGCCATTTAGTTGATAACCAGTCTTGGCCATTCTCTGTGTCAAGCAAAGTCTCTGTTAAGCAGATAGCTGAGGCTTTTTGGTACGCATAATTCCATTTGCATTGGGCTGCCAGTTCTATCTATCTATCTATCTATTGCCAGACGCCTCAATCCCGTTTGGGGTGGCTACAAACAAATCGCCTCCACGTCGTCCTGTTCCCCGCTATTTCACTGCCCTGCTCCCAACTCACACCCCCCTCTCTCATATACCTCACCACCCCATCCCTCCATCTCATCCTCGGCCTCCCCCTCCCTCTTCCCCCCTCCACCTCACTCACATACACTCTCTTCGTCAGTCTTTCACCCTCCATCCTCTCCACATGGCCAAACCACCTCAGTGTGTTCCTCATAACACTTCCTATCACATCCACATCCACACCACAACGCTCCTTTATATCCTCATTCGTCAGCCTGTCTCTCCATGTGACTCCACAGGCTCCTCTTAAATAACTCATTTCCACTGCTCTCACTCTTGACTTGTGTCCTTCCAACAATGTCCAAGCTTCACTCCCATACGTTAGAGTTGGTATCACAATACTGTCATGTAACTTTTTCACTTCCATGCTCACTTCCCTGTTTCTTATCACTACTTTCAAAGAACCAGCAACCTTTCTTCCCTGCTGTACCCTTTCAAGCACTTCACCCTCCAAACCTCCATCCTTACTCATCACACTACCCAAGTACTTAAACGTACTCACATTTTCCAATTCCTTACCATCCAACCTCGCTGTACATTCACTGACTTCACCTCTCTCAAAGTCCATCACCTTACTCTTCCCTACATTCACCTTTAGATTCCGTTTTTTGCACACTCTCCCAAACTCATCCACCAAGCCTTGCAGCTCCCCTTCGTCTTCACTCAACAACACAGTATCATCTGCAAACAACAGTACAGGGAGTTTCCAAACACTATCCTCTCTCACCAGGGCCACTCCAACATCCACTACCCTACCTTGTACCTCTTTTATTACCCCATCCATGAACAGATTGAACAACCATGGAGACATGGCACATCCCTGTTTCAACCCAACCTCCAAAGAGAAAAATTCACTTAGTTCACCATCCACACGCACTGCAGCCTTCGCACCATCATACATACTCTTCACAGCATTCAACAACTTTCCATCCACTCCATATATTATTAATACTTTCCACAATCCTTGTCTATACACCCTGTCATATGCTTTCTCCAAATCCATGAAAGCCGCATACAACTTCTTTCCCTTCTGTAGAAACTTTTCCACTAAAGATCTGAGAATGAATATCTGATTACACAACCTCTTCCCTTGCTAAAGCCTCCCTGTTCTTCTCCAACTAATTCCTCTATTCTTTCTCTAACTCTGTCGATAAGTATCCTACCATACACTTTTCCTACCAGTTCATCCACGTAATTCCTTATCCCCTAAGGCAGGGGTCAGCAACCTCCGGCCCGCGGGCCAGATCCGGCCCGCAACAGCCTAGCCAACTAAATGAGTAAGTCGGCGCTTCGCGACGTGATCGCGGCGGGTAGCGCGGGGCAAATTTGCATGACTGAGATCTTTACCACAGAGGCACCACGGAAAATTGCCAGGGAGAAAATGACTACATGGCAACACGCGATCATGTCGAGAGGCGTCGACGTGGGACTGGCCACTATCGTGGCATCTGGCAACTCTGCATCACATGTGACGTCACCCTTCCCTCACCAGTCAGTAACGGTCATGCCAGCGGCCAGCCTTCGTGGCGTAGGAGTTCGTACTGAGAAGAGGTTTGCATCAAACTTTCTTAGTCTGAAATGTACTTTTATTATTAGGGAATGTGGATAATATAAAGTGCATTTCTTGCTGCTACTCTCTCTCTCTCTCTTCATCACGCACTTCACCCAGCCTCCAAGTTCTCAACAACATTCACACTCGTTAGTTACTCGTATTGGTAGGTCCTGTCCCGCCCGCCCGCCCAAATCAGACAATGGCTTACTGAGCCTTACTCAAACACTTGCGTGCACACTCACACGCCCATTCAAACGCACACACATGCACGCCCATGCCCAACACAGGGGCGTAACACTGTCACAAAATACTGTGTGGACGTCTGTATCATAATTTTAATTACTGTATGCATTTTTTTTTTAACTATGTAAAAGTCTTGCACTCCGGCCCGCAGGCTACTCCTAGAAGCTTTCTCTGGCCCTCGCACTGAAAAGGTTGCTGACCCCTGGCCTAAGGTATACAATTCCTCCACCCTGTCTGTCCCCCAGAATGCAATTAGGGGTCGATTTTTCAACTTTCACAAAGCAAAATTTTTTTACTTTATTTGAAGAGGTTGATTTTACACACCATAAAATGTATACACTCTACCCTCGATTTGGCGGACCCGTATTTCCCGGATTTCGGATTTCCTGGACATGGGCTGAGGCCGGACAATATTATCAAATGCCAGACAAATCCCCGTACAAGTCCGGGATTCTCAATAAAAGTCCGGCCATTATTCTCTCTACAAAATTATAAGCAGTCTGCTGCACAACGCAATATAATTTTAGCAAGGTTTTGACTCAATAAAGGCCATTTGTAACACACACAAGAAATTATTTTCATACATGAAACATCTTGGCCACCAACCTGCTTCATGCCACAAGCTCCTAACTCGTGGCAATATTCCATTTGCCTCTTACCTTTCTCAAATGCCACAATAAATAGTTCATTGCATAACACAGTAAAGTTTAAGGGAGGCTTGGACACAATAAAATTCATTGGTATTAAAAAGAAAAAAAAAAAAATTCTTATGGACGAAGTCAATGGGATACATTCCTACTCACTTAGCTCACCCAACTCGGTGTGACTAAATACCGAATTGACACTTCACAGGAAAATATTTTAATTTTTTTTTTGCCACAGTGGCTCATACACACCTAATTATCTGAAATCTGCTTAAAAATTTTACTTAACCCTATCAGGTTTTTGGGCCGGGCAGATTATGTCTGTCAGAGTCGGTCACTCACACTGACCCACATCTTTGCGGCCAGATATTTTACTTTGATCGCTCTGTGTAAATACACTTTTCAAGATAGAATGTTGGTTTTGGTGTCATTTTAAAGCTGAATACTTGTACTTTGTCTTAGTATGTTCAAAAATGGAGAACAAAGAAAATAAAATGTCAAAATGATGAGTTGAAGTTAGGCGAAAAGCAAAAATTTTATATCTTGCCGTAAAAAAATATTCGGCAAAAAATGAGTAAAGATATGTAAATTGGGTTTAAACCATGCAAAAATACAATAAATTAGCTTTATAATGATATATAGATTATGGTAATTTTTGTATTTCCTTGTGCAGTAAAGCGAAAGGAAAGAGATGCACAATTTTAGTCGGTCGCATATTCGCTTTGCAATGTTTTTCTTTGATCGGTCAGCGTAAATACACTTTTTATGATAGGATGCTGGTTGTCATGTTATTTTGAAGCTGAATAGTTGTACTTTATCGTAGTATGTTCATAAAAGGAAAACGGAAAATAAAAAGTCAGTGATGAGTTGATGATGTAGTGCTGGCTACTTCTTCCTTAGCCTTTATCAGTCTTTTTCTGTGCCTGCCATCCTTTATTTCTATTTCTCCCATCTTTCCTGTCAGTTGTAATTGCTTTTCTTTCCTTTACAGGTGGTTTTACATTGAGTGACAAGCCAAATGGTTTCCTGTAAGCCAAGAAACCATTTACAGCGCTGGGTGGTAACCATATAACCAAACCATACGTGCTCCCTACGTGTCAACAAGTGGGTTGGTGGAGGGTTAGTGCCCCTCCCTGCAAAACAAATAACTCGGTCAAATGGCCACCCCTTACGGGATTATGGCGTCTGGCAGTAGATAGATAGATAGACGAGTTGAAGTTAGGCAAAAATCAAAAATTTTATATCATGCTGCAGAAAAATATTCACCAAGAATAAAGTTATAAAGAAACAAAGCTATGAGTCAGACCAGCTGTGCAGTACCCCCACACATAGAGCAACCATTCCCTGACAACATGCTCGAGCCTCTTTGTTTTGATGCATAAATGCGATTTATGGTGAATATTTTATGGAAGATTCTTAAAATGACGATTAACCCCTACACCGTGGGCATGTTTACCGATGTTTTGCGTGTGCCGCGGGGTTATTCGGGCTCCGACAGACTCTCAAAAAATATTTGCCAAAAATCAGTTATTAGTCCCAGAATATTAAAATTACATATGCTTATGGCACATACCTCCAGCTTTCTCCTGGGATGTTTGTTGAGCCTTCGTCAGTTACTGTAGGACTTGTGGAGTCCTCTGAAGTTGGGTAACGAAGTCTCCACTTTACACTTCCCGACAACCTGTAATATGATTACCACCGCCAGATATTAACACTATAAACACTACTCTATGATTTTCAAGTAGTTTGGGATCCATACTCCAAAAAAAAACCCACTGTGAAAGCAATGAAAATTACGAGCGCGTCTGACCGTCGCACTTGCACTAGTTCTCTCTTGGTGCTCTGTCATTTATTATTCATAAAACCCCTCACACTTTATATTTCTATTACTATATAACACTTATATATATCTACAGTCTTTATCCATAAGTTTCCTTCAGTAGTAGTAGTTTATTGTCACTGTAGGGATTCAATTTCTTTCAGTAAAATACGTAGCATTCACTTTCTCGTCCTGTATACTAGCATTTAGAGTGAATGTCACTTTCATCTTCACTCTCATAAATCATAGTATTCAGACATGCTAGAGTGAAACTTTCACTTTCATTACTCCTAGGGTATATACTCGTATTCTTATAATACTACTCATTAACATTTCTATTTACGTTCTCTATTTTATTTACGTTATTTACATTTCTATTTTATTTACACTGTGTTATGCACTGTCACTTGAAGTAACTTATAAAACTATTTTCCATTGTTCACGTATATTTACATTCATTACTTTCACTTGCTGTTTACACATTATTTACAATTCCACTTGCACTGTTTTACTCAATAGAAAGATCGTAGTCACTCTTTTATCAATTGTCAGCCCTTTACCTCTTTCCACACGATGTTTAGTAGGGGGTAAAGGTCACAGGGCCCTATGCATGGGGGTGAAAAAGTCCCTGAAGTCAACAAGAAGAAACAGACGTACCTTCACTTCGGAAGATGAGAGTAAACTGATAAGGGAGGGCCGGGGTAGAGGCCTACTTAGGGGATATTCAGTGCTACCAATGTTAGCTCTTGAAACAGCTATGTATAGCACTGAAATGATTGGCAGGAAATTTAGACAATACATTATAAATTAGGTAGTTCCAGGTGAATGTAAATATCACTTAAGCTTCTCCCTTCCCTCCTTAAGTGTATATTTATTACGAAAATAGATTATACGGCATATTTCAAGGGGAAAAAAACAGCGAAAATTAGCGAATGAGTGCACGTGAGGTGTTGTCAGGTGATAATTAGCCAATTCCAGGTGTATGGCACTCTCACTTACCTTATTTCTTTCTTGTATATATTATTTGGTATAAGAATAGGGCATAGGGCTTAATTCAATGGATGAAATCGGTGAAAAATTCCAGGGAAGATTTACTTAGCGTAACACGTCCGGGCAGGCGAGAGGATAGGGTAATGGAGGGGGGGTAGGGAGCGGAGTCAAGAACGGGGAGAAATGGCTAAATTGTCAACAATGGATGGGAGTACAGATGAGATTAGGAGTGCTGACTAGTGTTGGACATTGGCAGTACTTATAGATGATACAAGCCCCCACTTGGAAGCCCGGGTGAATTCAAAATAACACAGAATCACAAAAGCGACGCCCTGCGGTATGATCCCTTCCTCTCAAGCGTCATGAAAGTGACGCCCCGCAGTTAAGGGGTTAAAAGCGTCATCCGAATCTCTAAGATTGGATTTGAAATGACGATCGAAATAGTCATTTGAATCTTAAAGGGTTAATATAACTTAATTACAAAATTAGGTTTCAGGGCTAAAATGCACGAATGTTAGCAAATATTTCCCCTTCAGATCATCAGTGTTTATATCACGGTCAGCTGATGAGTGGTTGGCCAGTGTTAGCAGTATTTCCCCTTCAGATCATCAGCACACCTTGACAGACTTCTATTTTGCATAAATATTTTTTTTTAGTACAAAAAAAATGTATCTGCATTGTATCCATCATCATCCAATCCTACGTTGCCCCATGAGGAACGTAGAAGCCCTGAGCTAGGCAGTTGGTCCTGACATTAAGATGAGAGCGACCAGCCTCACTCATCCCTGAGTGGCATTACATGAGCAATAAACACCAATCACCCCTTGGATATAAACCTTCAGCGGTTCAATTTGACTGGAGCACAATAATTACCCACTAAACCACCAGGTGCCAAAATTTGGTTATATGGTTACCACCCAGCATAGTAAATGGTTTCCTAGTGTATAGGAAACCATTTGGCTTGTCACTCAGTGTAGAGTCACCCTCAGGCAGAAGGGAGAGGAAAGAATGAAGGAATGAAAGACAGAAGAGGGAGTGTAAAGTCACCCATAGGCAGAAGGAAGAGAAAAGAATGAAGGAAAAAAAGACAGATGATGATGGAAGGAAACATGGATGGAGGAGAGGACAGGGCAGACACCCGAGAGCAGCACTACTGTCAGGTCACTTTTTATGTAACTTTAACTACAATTAGAAGGCAAACACAGTTATGTAACAGTTGCATTAACAAAATGTAACTACAATTATAAGGCCAACACAATTATGCATTACCACAATATTATGTAACAATTCATAAAATATTACAATTATGTATTACCACAATATTACTACAATATTATGTAAAGTCATACAATTATACCACAATTCTGTATTACCAGAATAATCTTACAAGTTAGGTGAAATATTAGACATTACTAAAGGGATAACTCAATATGTAATGTAATAACCTAGCAGTATTACCATTGCACAATCATATGCGTACGTCTGTTATACATATACATCTTACAAAATGTCATACAACAACCATTGCATTTGTTCAATTATGTTTACAACTTGTTTAAAATGTAATATTACTTGATCATTGCAATTTACTATGAATATTATATGTATACAATATTATAATCAATATTATGTACTAATAGATTAGCATATATCAATGATAATTGCTGTCGGAGGACCTTCAGCGGCGCGGCCGAGCAATGTCAGGTCTCCATATTATATTTGAAACAGGGATGTGTCATGTCTCCATGGTTGTTCAATCTGTACATGGATGGGGTAATAAAAGAGGTACAAGGTAGGGTAGTGGATGTTGGAGTGGCCCTGGTGAGAGAGGATAGTGTTTGGAAACTCCCTGTACTGTTGTTTGCAGATGATACTGTGTTGTTGAGTGAAGACGAAGGGGAGCTGCAAGGCTTGGTGGATGAGTTTGAGAGAGTGTGTAAGAAACGGAACCTAAAGGTGAATGTAGGGAAGAGTAAAGTGATGGTCTTTGAGAGAGGTGAAGTCAGTGAATGTACAGCGAGGTTGGATGGTGAGGAATTGGAAAATGTGAGTACGTTTAAGTATTTGGGTAGTGTGATGAGTAAGGATGGAGGTTTGGAGGATGAAGTGCTTGAAAGGGTACAGCAGGGAAGAAAGGTTGCTGGTTCCTTAAAAGCAGTGATAAGAAACAGGGAAGTGAGCATGGGGGGGGTAAAGTTACTACATGACAGTATTGTGATACCAACTCTAACGTACGGAAGTGAAGCTTGGACATTGTTGGAAGGACACAAGTCAAGAGTGAGAGCAGTGGAAATGAGTTATTTAAGAGGAGCCTGTGGAGTCACGTGGAGAGACAGGCTGACGAATGAGGATATAAAGGAGCGTTGTGGTGTGGATGTGGATGTGATAGGAAGCGTTGTGAGGAACACACTGAGGTGGTTTGGCCATGTGGAGAGGATGGAGGGTGAAAGATTGACGAAGAGAGTGTATGTGAGTGAGGTGGAGGGTGGAAGAGGGAGGGGGAGACCGAGGATGAGATGGAGGGATGGGGTGGAGAGGTATATGAGAGAGGGGGGTGTGAGTTGGGAGCAGGGCAGTGAAATGGCGGGGGACAGGGCGACTTGGAGGCGATTTGTTTGTGGCCACCCCAAACGGGATTGAGGCGTCTGGCAATAGATAGATAGATAGATAATAGATAGATAGATAAATAGACAGGTAGACAGCTCTATGCGAGCCTGGGAAAGGGAAATGATCTTGCAAGTTAACTGAGGAAATGCTGACGACTGATTAGGAAGTAGCAATGTCAGGAGATGATGCAGGTAGTGTGTCAGCGAGATAGCAGGGGAACAAAGCCTAGTGACATACACACATACTCACACACAGGTTTCTGGAACTTTCCAACCACAGTGTAACACACGTGACACGACCCCTGTTTCACCAGAATTTAGGAAAGAGAGCTCAGAAGGAGAGAGGCCATAGAATCAGCAGGTAGTAGGGAGAAAGGCTTAGCAGCTTGGAAGAGAGAGAGAGAGAGCGAGACAGGGAGGTAGCTAGCGGGACTCTACTTATACTTCACTCGTGTGTGAGAGACTTTAATATTCCAAGACAAATAAAAATAGTCCCATACTATTCTTTACCTCTCCTGTCACTGAATGACAAAAGGGAACCAAGATTTTCTACTTACAAAACTACTCAAGTATAACAACCGCTCGTCCACAAGTTCAGTATATATATATAACTTCTCTACAAATTTATACAAAGTTTTTTTAAGACACTACATCGAGTCTGCATTGTAAATCTATATTTATCCAAAACAAAAGTCCATCAAGGTGAGTTAGGCTAGAGGGAGAAAATTTGTGCTAACTTCAAGAAATTTTCACTCTGAATCCCGATTTTCTATTAATAATTATAGTAAGCACAAACTTTTGACTGAATTTCAAATAATTAGGTGTGCAAACCTATATGGTGATAGAGATTAAAATATTTTCCAATTAAAATTGCCGATTCGGTCCAAGATTGCATGTTTGTATCTCGGTCAGCTGATCAGTGGTTGGCTGACCATGTGGTGCTCCATTCCTTGCTCATTTTCCTCTTTTTCCTCAGCTTTCTGATCTTCTGTCATACCTTCCACATTCTCATCAACAACTGTCTAAACAACCATTCTTAGGGTTGTAGCTAGCAAAATACAGGTATTGTGCCTGTTATTATTATTGTTATTGCATCAGTGTTATTATTTTATGTGCTGTGTGTGTTAATTATGTTGGTATAGGTAGCCTACATTCCAGAATGCACTAGATTATTGGAATAATTGCTGGACAATATTGGAGAATTCGGACAAAGTATGGTAATAGTCCGGGGAATGGTATGTGGGGCCGGACTTTTGCCATTCCTGGTCTGGTCTCCCCCTCCTTTTAGTCGGACAGATTGAGGGTCAAGTGTATTTCATTTCCATATGTCAAATACTAACCACACTGTGACGCATCAACGCAGAAAATAGTTATTGCTCACGTATGGGAGAAATGGAGAACAACTGGAAAAGTTTTCCCAAAACGTAATTTTTGCAAACACCTCACAGAAAGTATTGAATGCATTATAAATTCATAAAAATTTGTGGTAGGTGGGGGCATTCACCATCCACGCACTCGATGTAGTGCTGCTCTGGGGTGTCTGCCCTTTCCTCTCCTCCATCCTTCTTTCCTTCCACACTCTTCTGTCTTTCTTTCCTTCTTTCTTTCCTGTTCCTTCTGCCTGTGGGTGACTACATTGATTGACAAGCCAAATGGTTTCCTGTACACCAGGAAACCATTTACTATGCCGGGTGGTAATCATATAACCAAATTTTGGCACCTGGTGGTTTAATGAGTAATTATGGCACTCCAGTTGGATTGAGCCGGTGAAGGTTTATATCCAAGGGGTGGTTGGGGTTTATTGCTCAGGTAATGCCACTCAGGGATGAGTGAGGCTGGTCACTCTCATCTTAAAGTCAGGACCAACTTGCCCGGCCCTGGGCTTGTACGCTTCTCATGGGGCAACGTATGATTGGATGATGAATGAATGAATGAAAAAAAAAAAAAAAATTATTTGGTAGAAGGAATGCACTTAAGAAATAAATAAAAGTGAAGAAAATAAACAAAAATGGAAAATCAATCTGCATCAAGAAAATATATATATGTAAAGCATCTTATAAGCAAAAACACACTGTAAATGAATAAAAAAAAAAAAAATTGAAGTGTAAGAGAGGGGAGGGAGGGGTAGGTAAAGATAAAGGACAGGGGGGGGGGTTGAGCAGCTCTTGTGACATAAAGAATCATGATAAAGGCATAAAATGTATTTATTTGGTAGAAGGAATGTGCATAAGAAATAAATAAAAATGGAGAGAGAGAGAGAGAGAGAGGGGGGGGGCAGGGGGTAGGGTAGAGAAAAAGGACAGGGAGGGGATGAGCAGTGCATGTGACACAAGGAATGAGACGCAGTGGGGTATGGAGAGGTGGAGAACGAGGGGTGGGGGTCACTCTGTGGGAGGTAGTGGCTGAGCCAGAGTTGCTAGATGGGATTTTATACTTAAGTTTAGGCTCCGTACGTCCCATCCCAAGCAGCCTTGTGGTGCGGAGTTTGACCACAAGTTTTTTACAGAGCTTCCACGGTTGACGTTCATAGCACTCCGCTCACCAAACAGCACCACCATCGATTGTCGTCCATAGCGCCTTAGGGGTTAAAGAGCGGACATTGCCTGACACACATTGATAGGGGAAGTTTTGGGCCCCCCCTCCTGCATCGTACTCCTACTCCACTGCGTCCTCCTCGCTTTCTTCCATAACCAGTACATCTGACCATCTCAGATTCCATTTGAGGCTGTCATGCCAAGGGAAGCCAGAGACAAGTTTTTCATGCTTCCTGTCGTTGTTTATATTCAACCCACCATCTCTGCCAGCCGACAGGGATGCCTTGCTAAAAATTATACCTCCCAGCACAAACCAACCAAATAATGTGACAGAAGTCTTGCTCAGTGTGATGACTAGTGACTTATGTATTGACAGGTATATAAAGAGACCTCTAGCCATGAAAAATTGCGTATAAACTCGTAAAAAAGGAGAGCTGGAAGATACACTGGTTACCTTATGTTTGGCTCCCCTCCGACTTCGACCAATTGACTCCTCGTGACGTCATCGTCAGCTGGCACCAGTACACCCAGGCCATCACATAGAGACGGCATTGTGCACACACACACACACACACACACACACACACACTTTCAAGTATTATCCGTTGACATCTATGAGGGACTGAGAAATGTGCTGTACGTTTGGGAGCTTTATTTGCAATGTCGGTTGTAATTTTGAATTGACTTGGGTGGTTTTTCTTGGCCCACCAGGCCCTGGTTTGCTTGGTATCTGGGGGCAGGTGGAGATGACTCTAGTAGGAGCAAGGACCCACTTAATGGGGGATCATAATGACCTGTGCTTTTAGCAGTGTTGTACCTACATTTCCACTGTCCATGCAGTAATGCAGGCCGTCCTTGTCATCTCACAACTCGACATGTTAAAGTTATTGGATCAGAGACCAGGGTACATAAAATGAGGTGACAGAATTTGAGCAAGACTTGTTACCACATCACTGTGGAGTGGTTGGTAGGATTGGGAGTTTTGCAGATACCTTGCTGAGGAGTCACAGGATAGACTAGCTGATCCATTATAATATGTCTGATATTGCAAGTAAAGATAGGCAAAATAATTTGATTTGAGGATGGTCTTTCCCTCTGTGGTCACTATGCAGATCTCCCAGGGATAGTAAGGTAAATTATAATTAATTGAACAAGGAGTCCTGCATTCAAAATATATTTTTTTTATGAAATGTTGTTCATTGTAGGAAAATATCCTGTAGGTATTAAAAATGTATTGATCCAGTTTAAAATTTAATAGACTTCCTTGTAATGAATGGGTGACCCAAGGGGTTTTTCCATAAATGTCATAAGTAACCCCTTTTGCCAGTTATTAGGTAACATAGGATGAGAAATGGCTTTACTTTTCATGGTGGGAAGGTCTGCATTATGGACTTAAGTGCTCATTTGCTTTTCTAGACAGATATCCAGTAAGGTGATTGTTTAATTCTTTAGTGTGTTTGCAGTTAGTCACTTTTGTCACTTAGCCACCACTTACCTCATCCACAGATGAAAGAGGAGGATGTAGCTGTCGTGAAGATGGATGCCACTGCAAATGACGTCCCTCCAGACTACAATGTACGAGGGTTCCCCACACTTTACTGGAAGCCTAAAGGAAGTGCACCAGTTCCCTATGAGGTTAGTTACTTTTGATTATGTAATTGGTTAACCCTGTTATATACAACAGTTGCTCATTAGTGAAAAGACAAAAATGTTGCAAGTACTTTCCTTTAAGGTTGTTGCTTTGGATGTAACTAGTAAGTTTGGGTTATTGCATCTGCAGTCAGATCCAGCTGACTGTTGCTTAAAGTGATGTGATATTCACAACCAACTTTGCATTTCATTTTTGTAATTGCAGAATTTGATATATATATATATATATACATACCTGTATATACCTGTATATATATATTTTTTTTTCTGGAGTGTAATAGAAATTGAACTTGGGTTCAAGCAGTATGTTACTGAAGTGCTTGGGATAGATTAAAAGCATCTACTTGCCCAAGTGCCAGGGGGTTAACTCATCCTCTTGATGCCCACAGTGGGGGCGGAGGGACGTTGGTTACAGATTGTGACAATGTGACTTAACTTTTACCTGGTCGTGGTGTAGTGGTATGCTGCCTGGCTCTCACCTGAGAGTCCCTGGTTCGATTCCCAGCATATTGGTAATTTACCAGATGTTACTGAAGGTTAAATCTGACAGATGATGCATCAGATTTTCAAGTTGCATTGTTAGCTGGCTTTGAATGTTGGCTGGAGAATATTTCTTCCTAGTCTGAATGGTTGTTTAAATGAAAGTACTGGTAGGAACCAAAGACTTTCTTGTTGTCTAAAAAAAATAGATAAATAAATGAAAAATAAAAAGCTGGAATATATCCCATTGGCGCCCAGTGTCCGCAATACAGGACAGAACTGGGCGTTTTCAAAATTTTCAAATAGAGGAGGAGCCCCCAGGTAGGGACCCACGACAAGCTTCACGACTATAAGCCGATGGTGCGGAGGGCACTATGCCTGGCACCCTTCCAGCAAAATCCCCCGCACATGAAATCTGGGAGCCAGTGGGTTAAACACTGGCAAATCTACCAGTTCCTTTAACCCATTGGCACCAAGTGTCCTCATTGTAGGACAACTGGGCATTTTCAAAATTTAAAGAAGGGAACCTCTAGGTAGGGATCTATGATGAGCTTCGCGACTGAGCCGACGGGGCAGTGGGTGCTATGCCTAGCACCCTTCCAGCACAATCCCTCGCACAGGAAATCTGGAAGCCAATGGGATATATAGATTTGGAGATGTGCTTGAGCAATGTAAGTACATAGATCATTTGGCTCTGTGGAGGAGGAGAGATTGACTGTACTCTGCACCAAACAGCTTGTCTGTAGAGTCACACCATTTTAATCAAGTCATGGAAGGCCAGGGTGAAATTTTACTAAATAATTTTGAACATACTGTGTGACAGATGACATGCAGTTGGGGGGGGTGGAGAGAGAGAGAGAGAAAGCCAATTAGGTGACTTAGGAGTGAAATTACTGACAAGTTGACTAGTGCAAAGTATGGAATACAGAGGTAGAGGGGAGGGGGAGACTGAGGATGAGATTGACTAGATGTAGAGCCATATTAGTGAGGCGGTGGAACTTGGAGGGCAGTCTGATATTGTATTGGTGTGACCAGGCCTCCTGCAGTTTAAGGGATATGACACATTTAGAGATGTCTGATCATTTTGTGAACATTGGTAATTAGGAACTTGAAAGTTCAAGCATTGTTGTTAGTGTACAGCTGTCAGATGTGTGTGTGAATTTTATACATGATTTTTTATTAATTATTCCTTTTCAGAACCAGTCAGTAACTGGGAAGTTGTTAGTCACAGTTTTGCATCATAGTGGCTGATCATACTTCTGAAATTGACACTGAATTCTACTCTGATATATTCTTGCAGTTTCCAAAAGTGACATGGCACACACCATCCACTCACTCGATGTAGTGCAGCTCTCAGGTGACTGCCCTTTCCTCTCTTCCTTCCCTTTTTCCTTCCTTCCTATTCTGTCTTCCCTTCATTCTTCCCTCTTCCATCTGTCCATGGGTGACCCTACACTGAATTAGCCAATTGGATTCCTGTACACAAGGAAACCAGTTACTACACTGGGAGATAACCATATAACCAAATTATGGGTTCTGGTTGTTTAATGGGTCATTAAGGTGCTCTAATTGGATTGAGCCTGTGCAGGTTTATATCCAAGGGGTGGTTGGGGTTCATTGCTCATATTATGCCACTCAGGGGTGAGTGAGGCTAGTAACTCTCATCATAAATGTCAGGACCAACTTTCCTAGCCCTGTGCTCCTACACTTCTCATGGGGCAACACAGGATTAGATGATGATGATATTCACACACACACACACACACACACACACACACACACACACACACACACACACGACGCCTTGCATTATAGGGTGAAAAGTGCATATTACGATGTTTGAGTAGATGTGATTATACAAGTAGGAGGGATTTCAACAAGGTAAGAATGTTGGAAGTTAACCTAAAGTTGAACCACTTTATTATGGTTCTGAGTATTTACTGTATTTACAGGGTGGCAGAGAACTGGATGACTTCATTAAGTACATTGCCAGAGAAGCCACCAGTGAGCTGAAGGGCTGGGATCGCAAGGGCAAGCCGAAGAAGACTGAACTCTGAGCAGTATATTTGCTCGGGATGTTGAGGCTGCCTTGGAAGATTTTTTTCCCCCCTCCCTTGGGTGGGTGGATGGGTGGGTGGGCGGGACGGTGGGCGGGTGGGTGTGTGGGTGGGTGGGTGAGGGGAAAATTGTAAAGTGACATTTTCTAATTTATAAAAATTTAGAAATATTCAGAAAGAAATACTTAAATTAGGGAAATCTCCATAAATAGTAAATCAGTATTGTTAGGAACAATTGCATTTTATTACTGTATTGTACCAAAAATTGATTTTGACTTAAGATTTCTGTTGAGTGAATGTGGGTGTGCATGAAATCTCGAATAATCCAGTGCTTGAGGTTTTGACGTTGTTAAAATGTGGTTTCCTGTTTTAGTAAGGATGAGTGTTAATGCTTTTGTTTTCTCCATGCAATCATTCCTGCTCTACTGAGTGCACAATTTTCAATCTGATTAAGTTAATAAACTTTTGTATCATAAGGTTGCTTTCTGCAAACCTTACAATGTACTTCAGTGCATTAGTCTCCAGAAGGTGGTGCTAGTGCATTGCAATGAATATACCATGTCTTGAACTCTTACCAGTTTAAATAAAACAGCTGATTGACTTGGGAACTGCGTATGTGCAGGCACAGCTGCTCAGAGGTGCATGAAGACATAATAGCTCCAGCATTGGGTTGATAATTTTCTGGAAGTTTTTGGTTGGAGTGTTGATTTAATGACTTCATATGTCATATGGAGGCATCTGGAGCCTTCTCAACTGCTCAGCCTACCCAACACGTCTCAATAGTCAGTGTTCGGTACAGTGAAAGGTGGAAGTCTGGCCCACCAAAATTTTAAAAATCACCATGGTTAACCAAGGTAGATACTAGGATTTTTTTCCCCATATTATTTATGCATGCTTTTTCGTGTGGTACTCGTAAAATTTATTTGAAATACTTGGTAGCTGCATGCCCACACTGCAGCATGCTCTTTGTATGGTAGGTAGAGGTGCCCATCATCCACCCAATTAGTGTAGTGGTACTCTGTTTTTAGTGTAGCTCTGCACTGAGTGGCAAGTCAAATGATTTCCTGAAAACCAGGAAAGTATTTACAGTCCTCGGTGGTAACCATATAACCAACCAACACGTGTTCCCTACATGACAACAAGTGGGTTGGTGGAGGATGAACACCCCTCCATGGAAAACGACTAAAAATACTAACTAGTCCTCAAACCAGGACTGACCAACGTTTGACAACTAAGGACTGAGCAAAGGACATGATTTGGATTGCAACATGGAATGTAAGGGGTGCAAATTTTGAGGTGAGAAAGAGATTGTCCAAGTGCTTGAGGGTGCAAAAGTGGATGTATGTGGATTAACTGAAACTAAATGGTGAGGTGAGACTGAGAGAATGAGGTGGATGGGGTATATGTGTGGGACTAGGTGGGAATGAGAGGGCAAAAGTAGTGTATTGTGAGTAACAGATGGAAGGAGAATATAAGGGTATGGATCAGTTGGCTCAAGGATTGTTGTGGTAAGATTCAAAGTTGGACTACAAATGTGGGTGATTGTGCACGTGTATGCGCCAATGCAAGATTGTGCAAGCAGAGTGAGAGAAGAGTTCTGGACAAAGGTGGAGGCGTGAATGGAAAAGTTTGAGTAGAATGAGTTTTTTTTTATTGGAGATATGAATGGAAAACTAAGGAATGTGAAGGTGGATGGAGTAGTTGGTGAGTAGGGTGTGCCTGCAGAGATGGATGAGAATGGCAGTGCTGTAGTGGACATTTGTGCTGGGAGGGGTTGGTGATAGCCAATACCCTCTTCAGACACAAAATGATCCATAGGTATATGTGGCGAGTGATGAGAAGGGTGGGTGGTGAACTGATTGAACGGAAGGCAATGATTGTGTGTGTGTGTGTGTGTGGATGTTAGGATGGTGTGTAATGGATGCAAGAGCATATAGAGGTTTGGGGAGTGGACTTTGACCACCACTTGGTGGTGGTGAGAATCAAGGTCCAAATGAAAGGGAGAAATAGGAGGAGGGGAGGACAGGAGGAAGTAGTTCATACAAGGAGGGTGCAAAGGTTAGAAGAGGATGGAAAAAAGGCAGAATATAAGAGAAGTGGAGAAGCAATTGGGTAAATATGGAGTGGTGCAGATGGGGGACGTGGAAGGTGTGCGAAAGATATTCACAGCAGAAATCTGTCCAGGATGTGAAGTGGTGTGTGGAGTGAAGAGAAGACAAAAGTGGGTGCAGGGAACAGCATGGTGGAATGAAGAAGTGAGACAGGCTGTGACACAAAAGCAGCAAGCTTTTAATGAGTGGATGAGAAATGGGGGCGTGGAAGATGCTGAGAGACGGGAGAGAGAGTTATATGTAGAGAGGGGGAGAGAGGTGAAAAAATTAGTAAATGAGAGCGGAGGAGAAATTTACAAGGAATTAAGTGTAAAGTGGAGGGAATGTAGGAAAATGTTCTGTGACAGTGTCAAAAGAAGTTAGTCCGAGAGTGAAAGACGAAAATGGTAGATTACTAGTGGAGAAGGGAGAAAAAGTGAGCAAATGGAAGAACACTTTGAGGAATTATTGAACACAGAAAATGAAAGTAATGCGAGTATAAGTGCCTGGGGAATGGCTGGGAGACAGAGTGGTGTGAGACGAGAGGAAGAAATCAGTAGGATGGAAGTTGTGGAAGCAATGAAGAAAGTCAAAATGGGGAAAGCCCCAGGAAGGAATGTGTGGTGAAATGCTGAAGCATGGGGGAGAGAGAGTAGCAGAATGGATGTGGATAATGTGCAGATTGGCCTGGAAGGAAGGTAGAGTCCCGGAGGATTGGAAGTCAGGTATTGCTACTCCCCTGTACAAATGAAAAGGATAAAAAGAAGTGTGCGGTAATCATAGGGGCATTTGTCTTCTTAGTGTAATAGGAAAAGTATATGGTAGGATACATATTGAGAGAGTTAGGGAAATAACAAAGGAGTTGGTTGGAGAAGAACAGGGAGGTTTTAGGAAAGGAAGAGGTTGTGTAGATTATATTCATTCTTAGAGCTTTCGTGGAAAGGTTTCTAGAGAAGGGAAAGAAGTTGTCTGCGGCCTTCATGGATTCTGGAGAAAGCATATTGTTATACTGTGTGTTCAAGGGTCAACTTCTTGCCCTCTGAACACGAGCGACTGAGCTGGGGTTCCCTTCGAGACCGGGTCTAGAGCATGCAACTAGAGGAACAGGGCATAAAAACTCGGGTCAACCAGTCTTACACGTATGTTGCCTTAGTTATAATACTGAATACAATATTAATATTACACACTGTACAGGCAAGAGTCACAATAAGACAGGTGGACTCTGGTTCGGGCTGCTGTGGACATGGGCTGCTCACAGGTGTCATCCAGGTATGGGAGGAATCTCATCAGGTGTGCCCTCCCGCAGGAGGCAGAGAAGCACTGCCAGGGGCTGGTACACCCGCAGTGGTCTACTGGGCATCGTGGAGGGAGGCCCTTCCCTAGTGGGGGCTCGATGGGGAAGGCAGCCCTCAGGACTGGGACTGAAGAGGGCGAGCAGGCGCGCTTGTTTACGCCTGCTCCTGGAGGAGGACTGCTTGCTGATGGGGCTGGGGAGGTCATGCCCTGCAGTCTTGGGGGTGCCTCTGGGTGACTGGGGGCTGCGGTCTCGCTCAGGTCGAGTCACCGTCAGGGACTGCCTGTGGTGTCCCTTCCTCCTGGAGTCTGACAGCGAGGGGCGTCACCGGGGCGCTGGCTGCAGGGCATAGATCCCCAGACTCACCACGGGGCCTCGTCAGGTCTCCTCCAGGTGCAACTCCGCCTGGGAACTGCCTCCGTGGGGAGAGAGAGTAGAGCGTCCCACTCGGTCTCTGGGTGGATAGTGAGACAAGCAAGGGATGTCCTCCGTGAGGGTAGTCACAGGGACAGCAGATGAGGGACGTACTGTGGCTGATTCCTCCCCAGCACGGATGGTGGTCATCGCCGTGGTGCTCTTCCCAGTGGCTGCAGGTGAAGGGCGTTCGGTGGCCGTCCCTTCCCCGGCGTGGATGGTGGCCATCGCCGCAGTACTGCAGAGGGTAGTACCTGAAAAGCATACGGTGGCCGACTCTTCCCCGACACAGACAGTGGCCATTGTCGTCCTGCTACCTGGGACTGTATTGCTAAAAGTCCCACCCCAATCCTGGCGAGTGCTGGTCCTGCTGGAGAGTAGTCTGTTAGGGCGGCGTTCCTGTGTCTGGCTCCGTTGAAGGGAAGAGGGGCACAAGGTAGTAGGGGACATAGGCCAGTCTTGACTGGGCCCTTCGCGCTCCTATGCGCCTCCCTGTGGCCTCCGCCTGGGGTGGGTGTTGTGACACCCTGTTCACGGCTCCTCCATGAGGTGGGTGTTGCGCCACCCCTTCCGTGGTCTCCCGTTGGGGTGGGTATTTCACATATGACAGGATGGATAGACAAGGATTGCGGGAGTGATAAGAATATTATGAAGTAGATGGGAAGTTGTTGAATGCCGTGAAGAGTATATATGAGGGTGCTAAGGCTGCAGTGCATGTAGACAGTGAACTGAGCGAATTTTTTTCTATATGAAGGATTGAAACGGGTGTGTGTCATGTCTCCATGGTTGTTCAGTATATATATGGATGGGGTTATAAAAGGGATACAAGGCAGGGCAGTGGATGTTGGAGCGGCCCTAATGAGAGAGGGCAGTTTTTGGAAACTCCCTGTACTATTGTTTGCAGATGATACTGTATTGTTAGGTGAAGACGGAGGAGGCTGCAAGGCTTGGTGGATGAGTTTGAGACACTGTGTAAGAAACGGAATCTTCTGTAAAGGTGAATGTAGGGAAGAGTAAAGTCATGGTCTTCGAGAGAAATGAAGTCAGTGAATGTACAATGAGGCTGAATGGGGAGGAAGTGGAAAATGTGGGTACGTTGAAGTTCTTGGGTAGTGTGATGAGTAAGGATGGAAGTTCAGAGGGTGAAGTGCCTGAAAGGGTACAACAGGGAAGAAAGGTTGCTGGTTCCTTGAAAGCAGTGATAAGAAACAGGGAAGTGAGCATGGAAGTGAAAAAGTTACTTCATGGCAGTACTGTGATACCAGCTCTAACGTATGGAAGTGAAGATTGGACCTTGTTGGAGAGAGAGAAGTCTGGAGTGAGAGCAGTGGAAATGAGTTATTTGAGAAGAGCATGTGAAGCCACATGGTAACACAGACTGACAAATGAGGTAGTGAAGGAAAGCTGTGGTGTGGGTGTGGGATGTGATAGGAAGCGTTTGGAGAAATACATTGAGGTCGTTTGGGCATATGGAGAGTGAGAGACTGACGAGGAGAGTGTATGTGAGTGAGGTGGAGGGGGGGAGAGGGAGGAGGAAGCTAAGGATGAGGGGGGGGGATGGAGGTGAGAGGTATATGAGAGAGGAGGGTGTCAGCTGGGAGTAGGGTAGTGAAATGGCGGAGGACAGGGCGACATGAAGGCCATTTGTGGCCATGCCTTACGGGATTGAGGCGTCTGGCAATAGATAGACAGACAGACAGGAAGCTGCACCTTCGCCTTCCACAATAAGGAAATATCAAAGCTCTTTCAGTTAAACTATGGTAGATATTGAGCTGAAAATCTGCACGCCCATCTGTAGCATGCTCAGTTAAATGTTATAGCATACCCATAAAACTGGTCATTAGAAAATGTGCATACTTTGGGGGGTGGTCCGAAATTACAATGCGAGGCCGGCGGGGGAGGGGGGGCTAGGTTTATGATAGAAGAGTTGAGGAAGGATGAGACTGGAGTGTACTAGTGATGTGATGAGGAGGGGTAGATTGAAGTAGAGAGGATGGGGGATGACAACTGGGCGCAGAAGGTGAGACGTGTGGACGTTGGAGGTTGATTTACGAAAGGTAGATAAAAAAAAGACCTGGGACAAAGTCACTGAGTGAACTAGAGGATAAAGGATTGAACAGAGAGGCTGCCAGAGATCGAGCAGCATGGACAGCCGCCATTTGATGACCAAGGAAAAGACATGCAAGCATGTTGGAGGCTTTATGAATAAAATGAAACTGAAACAAGCAGCTGAACTATGGCAGTAAAGAAAGGATAGGCTTAAGGGAGGTAACCCCCATCCCACAAGGAGACAATGGGGAAGTATTTCCGCGCTCCGAGCGGAAGCAACATACATCCCCCGTGACCCGACGCCCCTTTTCCACGCAGCCGGACCACCAGGCAGTATTCAGTGTGAGTGCGTTACACTCAGACGGAGCAAGCACTCGCCAGACTGGGGTGGGACTTGCAACAGCCATGTCCCAAGTAGGCCCTCGGACGCAGTGGCCACCGGATCTGCCTCTAAAAGAGGAGGGGACTCCACCGAAGCTTTACGTCCTACTTTACCCCAGGGGAGCAGCGACACAGTAATGTCCTCCGGATCAACTGTAGGAGGAGTGACCACCGGTTCTCCTTCTACCATCCACCTCCAGGAGCCAGCACGTCGGCACGTCACCCAGTTGACCTTCGCTGGTACTCCCCAGGAGGGCGGTGGGCCCAGGGGTAGCATCCACCAGATCTACCACCGGGGGGCAGACCACCGGTCGTCTTCCAGCTGCACCATTCCCCGACGGCAGGAGGGCAGTGTCCACCGGACCTGCGGCGCCCGCCAGGAGACCCTACGGACTTCCCCCTCCAGTCGTCCTCGGGATGAGTGGTCACCCGAAGGAGTGTCTACCGGACCTTCTTCGGCTGCTACCCTGGGCAGAAGCCTAGGCAGTATCCACCAGTTCTGCCTGGCCGAAGGGGAGTCCTCCGGACCTCCCTCTTGCACCCTAGCACAGAGCTCCAGCAGGGACCGACAGGCCCACCAGGTAGGGGAGCATACCACCGGTCGTTCCCCCTCTGTGACTCCAGAGGTTCCCTTTGAGGGCAATGACTCTTGCTTCGCCCGCCCTTCCTGTGGCAGAGCGAGGCACCCCTCTCCTCTCCCCTCCTGTATGGAGAGTGGAGACTGTTCCCCCACAGGTACCCCGCCAGAGACCAGACAGGGCGAGACCACTCCGAGGCCAGGCATCTTGTCACTGCAGCACCACACTCGTCGCCTACACCCACTGAAGGACTCCCCCAGAGTGAGCGGCTGCAGACCACCCCTGATGGCCTTCTCCCCTAGGTGAGGCAGTAGTCCCAGGCATCGGCTAGCCACCCCTGACACCCACCGCAGCTGCCAGACTTCCCTCAACGCAGGTGGTCGCAGCCATCCCCTGACAGCCGCCTCCCCTAGACGAGACCGCAGCTCCAGGGAGGCGACAATAGTCTTGCCGCCGACCCTTGGCCCAGACCTGTCAGGTCTGCCCCTAGGACGCCCACCACGACTAAGGGCAGGCGCCGTGCTGCACGCCTCCTGGCCCTGTTCGGTCCTAATCCTGAGGGCCACCACTCTTCCAGGGCTCCCACCAGAAAAGGGTTGCCCACCACCCAGCCCTTCAACTCCACCCGGACTCCAGGCGACCCCAATAGTGACTTCCATCGGGAACGCACTCCTAACAGCCCGCCCCATACTCCCGGCCGCCATCTGCGGCTGCCAGCGTAGTGGGCCCAGGCGCGCTCTAGCGCCACTCACCGCCTATACCCGTCAGTAGAAGTGCTTTGAACTGTGTCTATGCCCCCCCTGTCAGTGTTCCCCCACCCCCTTGTGTTTGCATACTCCCCTGTGGAAAGTGACCCCCCCCCCCTTTACCCTAAGTGATATCCCGGCTCCAGCATATACTAAGTTGTAAACCCAGGGGAGAGCCTGTGTTGAGTGCTATCATTGGTACAGAGACACCAAATCTGGCCGTCTCACGTGTGTCTTCCCCCTCGTGCGATACACAATTCAGCAGATGTATAAGTGTTGCGACCCCACCCCGTAGGCTATTGTGTGCAATATACCGTATCCCATGATGATATCCCGTCTATGTCACGCGAGTGTAATGAGAGTAATATTCTGGTGCTTTCATGTCACGCTAGAATACTGTGAAATAGTGTCACCTCCCGTCCATGTCACGCGAGTGTATTACAAGTGATATACCGTCACGCTCATGTCATGCGAGTGAAATATAAGGCTGCCTATATCCCGTCTATGTCACGCGAGTGTCGTATGAGTGATATAACGTTGCGTCCATGTCACACGAGAGTGCTGAAGTGAGGTAATATCCCTGTCCATGTCACGCGTACGTGTTGATACCGATATAGACTGTTAAAGGTTCTATTGTGCCCTCACCCCTACGTGTGTTATAACGAGACATATCCAGTGTACCGTAAGTGTCATATGTGTATTGTATTGTGGTGATAGTTAATGTGTGACCTATATTACTCTCTATTGTTTAATATATTTGTACTGTGTAGGATTGGTCATGCACTGTTGTTTATATCGTTATCTGTAATTTTTGTATTTTGTTCCTTGTTTAATACACGTGTGCATTTGATCAGTTTGTGTTTGAGCCTCCCCTCCTTGTCTGCATACTCTGTACCGGTCGAGAACAAAGAAGCCAAGGCCCGCGCCGTATCTGAAACCGAGGAGTCGGGGTCAGAATACGCTGCATAACAAGAGGGATATGTAATATCCCTGAAGTTAAGGCCTGGGGGATGGGGAGGGGAGCTAGGACTGAGACAGAGAAGTTGAAAGAAAGGATGGGACTAGAATATATTGTTACTGTAATGCTAGGTGTTTAAGGTTCGACTTCTCGCTCCTTGAACACCTAACGTGGAGCGGGGTCCTCTTTCGAGACCGGGGGTTAGGACAAATAAGAGGGGCAAGACACAAAAACTTCAGGCAATAACCTTTACACGTGTATTACTTAGTCAGACAAAGGACAACAGCAGATGATACAGCACAATATTTGGTCAATTACAAACTCTTATAACTAGATTCTCTGTATTTCGCAGGATACTACAGTAGTAAGTACGTGGGATAACACTCCAAGGGTAATGTACAGGATTAGTATAGTCCAGGGTATTGGTGCACGTGGAGGGGTGAGTGACAGGGCTCACGAGGGGAGGGTATAAGGGCTAATTGTATTTATGGTAGTATGAGGCAGAGGTTAATGACAGCATGTTCACTTTATATTTTCTAAGTACAAAGGGCTATTTGTTAATTATCACAATACGATCCAAGGTGGTGGCGCGCGTGGGTCGAGGGGAAGGAGAGTTTAAGGTAAAGCTTACTAGGGGAGGGTGTAAGGCACTGGAGTCTAATTATGTTTATAGTAATATGAAGTGGAGGGTATTGATAGCATGTTCGGTTTATTATTTTCTAGGAGCAGGGGACGTCTGGATCAATTACTAATCTGAGTTCCACGTCTTTGTTGCTACACAGAGGATAATGTGGAGGGAGGCGTACACGAGTCTTATGCACTGTCACTTGGGTTTCACAGGGATTGCTCACTACTCTGCCCTTTTTGTATTTGAGGTCTTCATTTCCCCATCACGTAAACACTTGGCCTGGTGCTAAGAGAGTACACTATCACCTTGTCACTGTTCCACTGAACTGCGGGCAAAGTCACTGTCTCACAAGTTACTGAGGGGTGGGGAGACACGCCGGCGACGGCTCTGCCGGGGCAGGGGCACCGCCAGGGGAGGGCGTGCCGAGAGGGCACGGTTTGGTGCTCAAGGGCGTCTTCTCTCGTCCGGGGCTGCAGGTGGCGAAGGGGCCCAATTCCTCCGAGCTGGGGACAGGAGTATGGCCCTCAGGACTGGGGCCGAACAATTCCCTGAACCTCGCGGTCAGGTCTCGGCCAGATTTGGAGGTCCTCCGTCGTCGGGGCGTGGGGAGGTCCCGCCCGGGAGTTCTGGGAGGGGCCTGGAGTTCCTGAGGGCTGCGGCCCCCAGAGTCAGGCGGCGCCATCAGGGAGGGGCTGCGGCACCTGTCTGCATCAGGGTCCGTCAGGTGGGTTTTCTTCAGGGTCAGGCGTAGGGAGCAGAGGCCAGGGGAGACGATAGGGCCTCTCCAGTACTCTCTCACGTCCACTGCATCAGGGGACAGGACACTCGTTTCACACTGGGGCGGCAGGACTGCTCTCTCCTGGTTCCAGCTGTGGGGCCCGGCTACTGGCCGTGGCTTCCCAGGGGCGCGACCATAAGGCGCCGAGGCCCGCCTACTGGCCGTGGCCTCGGGACACCTTCGGAGCGGCCACCAGCCGTCTGACGAAGGCGGGAGCAGCTACAGGCCGACTCCTACAGGAGGGGTGGGGAGCGGCTACAGACCGACTCGAGGGTAGCACCTTCGGAGCGGCTACCGGCCGTCTGACGAAGGTGAGAGTGGCTATGGGCCGACTTGGGGGCAACACCTTCGGAGCGGCTACCAGCCGTCTGACGAAGATGGGAGCGGCTACAGGCCGACTCCTGCAGGAGGGGTGGGGAGCGGCTACAGGCCGACTCGGGGACAACACCTTCGGAGTGGTTACCAGCCATCTGACGAAGGTGGAAGTGGCTACAGGCTGACTCCTGTAGGAGGGGTGGGAAGCGGCTACAGGCTGGCTCAGGGGCAATGCCTTCAGAGAGGCTACCGGCCGTCTGACGAAGGTGGGAGCGGCTACCGGCCATCTCCTTGAGGAGGGGGTGTCGAGCGGCTACTGGCCGTCTCCAGGACACCTTCTGATGAAGGAGGGAGTGGCTACCAGGCGTCTCCTGATTACCCTCAGGTCGGTGCTGGACCGATTCCTTTACGAAGGGCGGGCGGCTACAGGCTGTCCCAAGAGGGAAGACACTTTCGGAGAGGCTACTGGCACACTCCTGTAGAAGGCAGGAGTGGCTACAGGCCAACTCCAGAGGGGCACTGATCGGAGCCGGACAGACAGCTCCACCCTGATATGGTTTGGTGGAACCCCGCCCGGAAGGTAGTGCCAGATTCCTGCTATGGTGGCGGCGGGGCGGTTACGGGTCATAGGGGCGTAACGGCCCGGGCCGGCTTGTGCCGTTGTCGCGCCAAGTCTCGGTGTGCTGCTGCTGTTCCTCCGTGGGGTCCTTGTGGGGGTGTCGGTGAATTTTCAGGGGCACTATGCTGAAGCTCTGGTGTGGGGGATTGAGCACTCCCGGGAACACTATGCTGTATTTCAGTTACGTCCCTGTCCCACACCGCCACGGGCTTCAACAGCAATAGTATAGTATAGGAAGGACGTTGCCCAGTGAGTTGTTCTTCCTATGGTCAGCCTTTCTGTGTACAACATACAAGATCAGCTCAGGTGTTGTAAATAAACACTGGCTTCCTAAAGCTCGAGGTCTTTATTCACCAAATAATTACACTTAATGCTTGCCAACAGGGCTGTTTCTAGCCTTTTGGGGGCCCTAGGCAGCATGCTGTTTGGGGGCCCCTATCTTATGAAACTATGGTGGGGGGATTCCAAACCATCTAAGGTGATCAGGGGGCATGCATTTAACATTTAAATACTTCAATTTGAGGCACTTTATGAGGTAAAATAGGCTAGGTCGGTGACAAACTCTTAATATCTTTAATTTTAACACTCCAGTTAAAAAAACTCAAGTTGACCCAACAAAAATGCTAATAAATGTGACACACTGGGGCTCCCCTACAGCCAGGATTTACTGAATCTGCATTGTAACATCTCCCAAATGCAAATAAATTAGACAAGATGATGTTTTTTCCTGAAAATGTTATTTTCTAATCTTAGGAAATGTTAAACTTGTTAAAAAATCTAAATTAGGCAAACATTGCAACTGAAATTCTAAACATATAAAAATATCCCACATTTTTCAGGAGGCTGGTATTCCCTCAGTAACACAGATCTGCATGATCAGTCTTCAAAACTTCTGCCTTCTGGGTTTTTTAAAAGCAAAGTCATTGATGACATCATCGTATGATAGCTGCTTGCCAATCTCGTGATTGATACTGATGATTGCAAGTCCACTGAGGCGATTCTGTCCCATGGATGACCTCAGGTAGGTCTTAATGAGCTTTAGTTTTGAAAAGCTCCTCTCTGCTGAGGCCACAGTCACAGGAAGAGTGTAAGCTATTCTCAGAGCAATCCACAGATTGGGGTACAGTTCCTTCAACTGCTTTTTGTGGATGTAGGAGAGAAGCTGTAGTGCAGTCATGTCACTTGAAGGTAGGCTTGGCAAGTTGCTGATTTCAAGAGCCAGTTCTTTTCCATCAATGTCTTTTTCATCCTCGGTACTTAATGTGCTGCAGAGCTCGTCACACTGGTTGAACAGTGCCTCACCATCCAATTCTTTAACGTTAAGCAGCACTCCAAATCTGGATCTCATTTCACCCAGGCTTTCAAACCTTTCTTTTAATGACTCAATAGTGGTGTCCACAACCACATTAAAGAACGCAATTTCTAGTCTTTTCATGGCATCTCTGATAGGCTCGTCTGGGGCTTCATAGGCAAAGTGTTTCCTTGTGCTTCTAAGCCTTTTCTCCTTAAGTACAGCCTCCACATTCATCTCGTCACATACGTCTTTAGCAGAGGCCTGAGCTGCAGAAAAGCCAGTGTCTCTGTATCTTGTCAGTGAGGTTTTTGACTTCATGAGGAGGTCAACTGCTACATCAAGTAGCATTGTGGCAGACTTCAGGAGCTTGCTTATATGGTTTACTTGTTGGAGGATATCATACCATACCACTGTACAAATGTGGAAACGGTATGACCCAACCTCCTCGGCCAAAGCTTGTGCTTCTACCTTGGCCATGGCATCTGTGGCTTTGTCCCTGACCTCCAGCAGTGCCTCCCTTATGTTAGGGACCTGGTACGGCACAGCCTCAATGCTGTTAATACGGCTCTTCCACCTCGTTTCACTCCAGGATTTCAGTGTCAGAGTCACATGGTCCTTCAAGATTGCGCATCTTCGTGGTGCTACTGAGAACAGGTTATATAGTTTTTATATATTGCCAAAGTAGATAACGGCATCTGTGGACCCTTTTGCTGCATCAGCCACTACCAAGTTCAGTGTATGTGCCCCACATGGAACAAAAAGTGCGCGAGGATTTTTCTCCAGCAGCCTTGCTTGTACACCTTTGTTCCTCCCTTTCATGTTGGCCCCATTGTCATACGACTCTCCTATGCAGTCGTCAAAAGGAATATTCAGCTCCTCAAGCCTATTCAAAATCAAAGAGGATAAACCAAGACCTGTTGTTTGGGAAGCCACAAGAAATCCTAGAAAGTGTTCCTTGATTTCCGGTGCTTCATCATCGTCCATTCTAACAATCCTTATGATGACCGACTTCTGGTCTTGGTGGCTTAAGTCAGGAGTACAATCTAAAATGACTGAATAATATTTGGACCGCTTAATTTCGCCACCACTGTGTCCAATATTTTCCCACTGATTGAAGCAATCAGCTCAGTTTGGATCTCATTTCCAAGATAGCTGGAATGACTGAACTGCCCACTTTCCACACGATCAATGTGCTTCTTCATCACAGGATCAAATTTGGCAAGCAGCTCCACCTCTTTTAAGAAGTTTCCATTGTGTTGCTGGTGTAATGTGTTTGTAGACCCCTTCAGTGCAAGATTTCTCTCAGCTAGAGATTGCATGATACAGATTAAGCGGGTCAGGACATCTCTCCAGTGCTTCTTCTCAGCTTCTAAAATGTCCTTTCGGCTTGATCTATGGTCGTGGCTGTTTGTAGACGCAGTTCCAAATCCTACCACGTTGCCATATGGGATGTGTGCTCTGGACTGATGCTCTGGTCAGTAAAATGAACGTATTTCATATTTTCCATTGGTATAACACAATAATACAAATCAATCAAATATAAAACCTCGTAATTGTGAAGTTAATACAAAAGATTCAATGTCTCATGAATACCTTGTGGTGAGCCCTGGTGAAATCATTGGAAGAAAAATAGAATAACTCAAATAATAAACTCAGAACAATGGAATAACGCTTCTTCTTAGTTCTTACGTTCATACATCACACGTGGTGTCATTGACGCCGGTGAGACCAAAAAAAAAAAAAAAAAAAAAAAAAAAAAAGGAATGCCAGACGAAAAGGCGCGAACAAAAGCCAAGAGAGCCAAGAAATAGCCAAGCACCACAACCTCGAGTCACTTTACACATATTTTAATTTCTTAAAAAGCTAATATTGGCAGCTTGGGGGCCCCCTAGTGGCATCGGGGGCCCTAGGCAACCGCATACTTCGCCTATAGCAAGAAACGGCCCTGCTTGCCAACTAGACTTCACTGTTTCCACATGTACCAGGGCTATACAATCTTCTATCTATCTATCTATCTATTGCCAGACGCCTCAATCCCGTTTGGGGTGGCCACAAACAAATCGCCTCCAAGTCGCCGTCCCCCGCCATTTCACTAGCCTGCTCCCAACTCACACCCCCCTCTCTCATATACCTCTCCACCCCATCCCTCCATCTCATCCTCGGCCTCCCCCTCCCTCTTCCCCCCTCCACCTCACTCACATACACTCTCTTCGTCAGTCTCTCACCCTCCATCCTCTCCACATGGCCAAACCACCTCAGTGTGTTCCTCATAACGCTTCCTATCACATCCACATCCACACCACACCGCTCCTTTATATCCTCATTCGTCAGCCTGTCTCTCCATGTGACTCCACAGGCTCCTCTTAAATAACTCATTTCCACTGCTCTCACTCTTGACTTGTGTCCTTCCAACAATGTCCAAGCTTCACTTCCGTACGTTAGAGTTGGTATCACAATACTGTCATGTAGTAACTTTTTCACTTCCATGCTCACTTCCCTGTTTCTTATCACTGCTTTCAAGGAACCAGCAACCTTTCTTCCCTGCTGTACCCTTTCAAGCACTTCACCCTCCAAACCTCCATCCTTACTCATCACACTACCCAAATACTTAAACGTACTCACATTTTCCAATTCCTCACCATCTAACCTCGCTGTACATTCACTAACTTCACCTCTCTCAAAGACCATCACTTTACTCTTCCCTACATTCACCTTTAGGTTCCGTTTCTTACACACTCTCCCAAACTCATCCACCAAGCCTTGCAGCTCCCCTTCGTCTTCACTCAACAACACAGTATCATCTGCAAACAACAGTACAGGGAGTTTCCAAACACTATCCTCTCTCACCAGGGCCACTCCAACATCCACTACCCTACCTTGTACCTCTTTTATTACCCCATCCATGTACAGATTGAACAACCATGGAGACATGACACATCCCTGTTTCAAACCAACTTTCAAGGAGAAAAATTCACTTAGTTCACCATCCACACGCACTGCAGCCTTCGCACCATCGTACATACTCTTCACAGCATTCAACAACTTCCCACCTACTCCATATATTCTTAACACTTTCCACAATCCTTGTCTATCCACCCTGTCATATGCTTTCTCCAAATCCATGAAAGCCGCATACAACTTCTTTCCCTTCTCTAGAAACTTTTCCACTAAAGATCTAAGAATGAATATCTGATCTACACAACCTCTTCCCTTCCTAAAGCCTCCCTGTTCTTCTCCAACTAATTTCTCTGTTCTTTCTCTAACTCTGTCTATAAGTATCCTACCATACACTTTTCCTATTATACTAAGAAGACAAATGCCCCTATGATTACCACACACTTCTTTTTCCCCTTTTCCTTTGTACAAGGGAATAATTATACCTGACTTCCAAACCTCCGGGACTCTACCTTCCTCCCAGGCCAATCTGCACATCTTCCACATCCATTCTACTACTATCTCTCCCCCATGCTTCAGCATTTCACCACACACTCCATCAATTCCTGGGACTTTCCCCGATTTAACTTTCTTCATTGCTTCCACAACTTCTATCCTACTGATTTCTTCCTGTCTTCTCACCTCCCTCCTTCTCCCAGCCATTCCCCAGCCACTTATACTCGCATTACTTCCATCCTCTACGTTCAACAATTCCTTAAAGTGTTCTCTCCATCTGCTCATTTTTTCTCCCTTCTCCACTAGTAATCTACCATTTTTACCTTTCACTCCCCTGCTAACTTCACTTCCACCCTGTCTTACTTTTTTCACTTCTCTCCAGAACATTTTCTTACAGTCCCTCCACTTTACACTCAAATTCCTTCCAAATTCCTCATCCACTCTCTTCTTACTCTCTCTTACTAATCTTTTCACCTCTCTCTTCCTTTCCACATATAACTCTCTCTTCCGCCTCTCAACTTCTTCCACGCCCCTATTTCTCACCCATTCATTGTATGCTTTCTTCTTTTGTGCCACAGCCTGTTTCACCTCTTCAGTCCACCACACTGTTCCTTGCACCCCCCTCCGCCTTCTCTTCCTTCCACACACCACATCACATGCTGCACATATTTCTTCTGTAAATATCTTACACACACCTTCCACGTCTCCCATCTGCTTCAATTCATATTTGCCCAATCGTTCCTCCACTTCTCTCTTATACTCTGCCTTTTTCTCATCCTCTTGTAACCTTTCCACTCTCCTTGCAACTACTCCTTCCTCTCGTCTTTCCCTTCTTCTATTCCTCCATCTCACTTGCATCCTAATTCTGGCCACCACCAAGTAGTGGTCAGAAAGTCCACTCCCCCAACCTCTATACACTCTTGCATCCTTTACACATCTTCGCATCCTTTCATCCACACACACATAATCAATCATTGCCTTCCTTTCATTCAGTTCACCACCCACCCTTCTCATCACTCGCCATGTATACCTGTGGATCATTTTATGCCTGAAGAGGGTATTGGCTATCACCAACCCCTCCCAGCACAAATGTCCACTAACGCACTCCCATTCTCATCTATCTCGGCAGGCACACCCCACTCACCAACTATTCCATCCACCTTCACATTCCCAACTTTACCATTCATATCACCAATCAAAAACACTCTCTCATTCCTTCCAAACTTTTCCATGCACATTTCCACATTTGTCCAGAACTCTTCTCTCACTCTTCTAGCACGATCTTGCGTTGGCGCATACACACACACAATCGCCCACATTTGTATTCCAACTTTCAACTTTACCCACACAATCCTTGACCCAACTGATCCATACTGTCTTATGCTCTTCTTCCATCTTTTACTCACAACTATACACACTCCTTCCTTTGCCCTCTCATTCTCATCTACTCCTGCACATATACCCCATCCATACTCCCATTTTCTCACACTTTCTCCTCTCCATTTTGTTTCAGTTATTCCACATACATCCACTTTCGCACCCTCAAGCACCTGGACAATCTCTCTCTCTTTCACCTCATCATTCGCTCCTCTTACATTCCATGTACTCATTACCAAGTCCTTTGTCCGGTCCTGGGTCGTCATCGTTTGGTCAGTCCTTGTCCGAGGCTTCTTGTTTGTTTTTTTAGTTAGTTGTTTTCCGGGGAGGGGCACTAACCCTCCGCCAACCCTTTTAGTCGCCTTTTACGACAAGCAGGGATACTGGGGGAGTATTCTTGACAACCCCCCTACCCCCAACAACGTTTCACTGTTTTCACAAGTACGGGAGATATACAGTCTTCACTGACACTGCACTAACACTCAAACTGAACCGAAACTGACTGAAACTGCTCTATTTCCTTCCCCATCCTTATATAACCCTTCCATTACTCTCGAAGCTTCTAGTATACTGTAGCACCTACAGTTGTCAAATCAGGGACATCCAGAATATCCAGAGTTTACTTACACCGCATAACACTCTAAATTATTTAGCATAGGCTACAAACTGAGATAAGATTACATAATTTAGCAACCAGTCAGATAAATAAAGCATTATATAGAAAAAGCGCACAACAATTAATGTACAATTAACAAAATAACTACGTTCTCCAACAGCAAGGTAACTGGCAACTCTGACACGCCACGAAAAATTCGATAATCGTCGGGAATGCTCCAGCACTACCTTAAGTAGCAAATCCCGCATCTCAACAGTAGGCTATTGTTGTGATGGGACGATTGAAATGGTTCAGGCATGCCGAGAGAGGATGGAAGATGGCAACTGGGTGCAGGTGAGAGGTGTGAACATTGAGGGTAGGGTTGTGAGAGACCAAAAAAGACCTAGGACAAGATCATAGTGTGACCTCGGGGATAAATAACTGAATAAGGAGGCTGTCAGAGGTCGAGCAGTGTGGACAGCTGCCATTAGGTGGTCAAGACCGATTCGTGCAAGCTTGGTGGAGCCTTTATAAATACAGTAATATGAAATTATTGTTTTCTTGACATACGAACTCCTTCGACTGGGATCGGGTGTAATATTTGCACTTCTTTTCTACAATCACATGTGTAAATTAGAACAAATTGAGAGGTTGCTGAGGCCAGCTGAGAACAGGCCTGAATTGTGCCTGGGTCCTGAGCAGGTACAGTATCCAAATCATAGATTGTCCGGACAGTCATTAGCTTTAAGAGGGCAATGGGATTCCTGATCCTCCCTACACTCTACGTCTTCCGGTAAATTGACTTGAACTTCTGACTTCTCGCTGGGAAAAGAAATTTGATTTTTGTGGGGATGCAGGAGGAAGGAAGCAAATGAGGAAGACGAGAGGGTTATAGATGCAATGGGAGGTTAAAAGTAGTGAATGAGAAGGAAGATGAGAAAAGTGATAAAGGAGCATGGGAGAAGAACAGGAGTGCAGAAGTATTTCCCCAGACATTAAAATCAGTTATCGAATTACTCTACTTGTTTAAAGAAATGCGCTATCGTCCTGTTGAATCGCCTAATTTCACTATGGGCTTTCAAAATCAATTCAATGAATACACTAGCATTGAAAGTAATGTAGCCATATATTTTCATTTCCGTTAAAGAAAAGACTAGTTTTCAAAACCTACAGAAAAAGCAGGAGAGGAAACAGAATTTTTTTTTACCAGCAGTTGGCAATCGGTAGCAGTCATTATGAACATTAACCACTAACACAATCAGACAGTATTTAAGGGCTACAACTATATTCCCAGAAGTGACATCAAGCAAGTACAAAATTACCTCTGAAGCACCTGGCTGCTGCTCAATCAAGTTTCAGCAGAACATAACTATGGTGCTTGAGCTTGATTTCTAAGCACCTAATTCAAAAGTTTTTAATTAATAAACTACTTAGTGATGGAGATTTGGAGCTCATATATATATATATATATATATATATATATATATATATATATATATATATATATATATATATATATATATATATATATATATATATATATATATATATATATATATATATATATATATATATATATATATATATATATATATATATGCAAGTTGGTCCTGACATTTATTACAAGTACAATGTGAACAGCTAGAGGCATTACAGGAGTAACAGAGGGAGTTACAACTGAGGATGCAAGGACGGCTAGATGCTTTCATGGGGGAAATGAAGGAAGAACAACAGAGGAAGTTTACGCTGAGCTACAGCAGCAGAAGTGTGAGTTAAGCAATTGTGTGATGGGGGTGTAGGCAGCATGTAGACGACCAGTTGAAGCATCTAGACGGCCATTTGAAGATGATTTGTGAGATAATTGAGGCTGCAGAGAAATGTTGCACTGCTGAGCCTCAGGCTAGTGTACAGTATAGCAAGCACATGGAAAAAAAAAAAGTGTATTGCGGATCTTGACGAATTCCAAGCATCTAAAGGTAGCATTACAGGGCCGAATAATCAGAATGCAGAAGTTCTAAGTCCTGGACTTTATTGTTATGCCCCAGTTTTTAGGCCCCAAACCAGTGAAGTGCATGGCTATAATGGGGTCCAACTGAAAAGAAACCTCAGAAATGTGATGATAGAGTATCTTGGGAAGCTTACTGTGCGCAGTTTGAGCTACTTGCTGATCAAAATGGTTGAGATGATAGGCACAGGACAGTGCAGCTGGCTATTAGCCTCAAGGGTGCCGCAATGGAAGTTTTGGGCCAGATGTCAGTAGAGGAGAGGAACAATTACCAGTCCGTAGTAGAAGTACTGGAGCGCAGATACGGACCATGTACCAGACTGAGGTTACAGAGCAAGATTCCAGAGCCGTGTATGGATTCAAGGTGAATCCCTACAGCAGCTTGCTCTTGACCTGGAGAGTATGGCACACAAGGCATACCCTGAAGCAGCACCTAACCTGTTGGCTATTCTTCTGAGGGACCAGTTCATCGATGCTCTTGACAGTGCAGAGTTGAAAGTGTAAGTGAAGCAGGCACAACCAAGAAGCATGCAAGAAACACTAGCCAGGGCTCTAGAATTTGAGTCCTATGCCAGGTCCAGTACGTCCACTTTTCAGGCAGGTCGTAGTGCAGGATTCAAGGCAAGAAAGGCGCAGATACGTGAAGCGGAAAATTTTGAAGGATGTTGCTGGTACTGTGAAAAGCCAGGACATAGGAAGAAAGACTGCTACAAGAAGGTGGATTGCTACAAATGGAAGAAGGAGCATGAACGGAACAGTGCAAGGAAACCCACGATTGCAAGAAACGGATGTTGGACATTTGGCAAAGTGGGTCACTTCAGCTATGATTGTCCAAATGAGACGGACGGCAAGAAGAAGGCTGCAGAAGACGAGAAGGATGAGAGTAAATTAGTAAAGGCTGGTGACAAGAGGCAACAACCAGTCAGTTTTTCCTAGGAACCCCCACCATTGAGGAAATGCAAGAGAACCTTGATTGACAGTGTGCGAGAAAACGAAAGAAGAGACGGCAAGCAGTGTAGCAGGAATGGGAATCCTAGCAAGAAATGCCGCTGTACTGTAGTGACAGGGCCAGCGTCAGCTGAAGAAGACCTGAAGAGAATGCAGATTTAGGACCAGCATTAGAGTGGCTGCAACGGAGTACAGTGCAACAATCTTGGGAAGAGGTTTCCAGGTTCAGCCCTGTGACTAAGAGCTACTGGAGTAGGTGGGACCTTCATCATTGGAACAACGGACTACTGGAGCGTCAGTGGGAGACACCCGATGGCCTCAGCAAGTATTGGCAACTTGAGGCTCTGAAGAAAATGAGGTCCGAGATCTTGGATGAGTCCCATAATCATATCACTAGTGGGCACCTGGAAGTGAAGAAAACTCTAAGCCGGCTGCGACAGAGGTTCTACTGGACTGGCATGCGTCAGGACGTTGAAGAGTGGTGTCGGGCCTGTGATGTATGCTGTGCCAAGAAGGGTCCCAAGAAACGTGGTGCACCCCTCTTCATCTGTACCAAGTGGGAGCACCAATGGAAAGAGTCGCGGTGGACACTGCTGGACCTCTGCCACTCACTGAGAGAGGAAACCGGTATATACTGTACAGTATGTGTCGCCATGGACTACTTTACAAAGTGGCCTGAAGCCTATGCCACTCCCGATCAAGAGGCATCTACTGTTGCTCAGGTGTTCGTTGACTAGTTTCTCTGTCGTTTTGGAATGCCAAAGGAGCTTCATTCAGACCAGAGTAGAAACTCTGAGTCTGCTGTGTTCCGTGAGTGCTCTAAGTTACTGGGGATCAAGAAGACCAGGACGACCCCACTAAGGCCACAGTCAGATGGGATGGTGGAGAAATTCAACTGAACCCTGGGACAAGAACTGGCCAAGTACTGCATAGAGGGACAAACAGAATGGGACCAGAAATTACCTGTGCTGCTGATTACATGGTCTGCATCCCACGAATCTACTCCCTACACCCCTGCAAAACTGATACTGGGCCACGAGTTACATTTACCTGTTGACTTCTTAATGGGAAGACCACCTGGTGAGGAGCTGCCTACTGACATCTCCAGCCATGCGAAGCATCTTCAGGAAAGGCTGGCTGAGGTACATCATCAAGTGTGAGAAGCTCTATAAGTTTTCAGGTGAAATAATGAAGTGCAAATATGATGCCAAGGCAAGTAAGTTGAGCTTCAACTGTGGTGGCAAAATTTGGTTATACAATCCTCAGCGGAAGAAGGAACAGTCACCAAAGCTGCAGAGCCCCTGGGACGGGCCTTAGACTGTGTTGGACCGCCCATCAGATGTAACATACTTCGTACCAGATTCGGGGAGGCAGGCAGTCTTGCCCAAAGGTGGTACACGTGAACCATTTGTGGCAGTACCAAGGGCCAGGACAGTACAGATGGGACGTCTTCAAGGAATCGTGCTCACCCACAGCCGAGGATGTTGAGGAGGACCACGGAGCTGAAGTACAAGAGGATGGTGACAGTTTCCCGAGGGAAGAAGTGATTGAGGAAGAGGACCAGGACATTCCAGGAAGAGTGGACTGTGTAGATGAGCAAGAACGTCGTTGGAAGCAGCATAGAAGACCTAAGAAGTTGAAGGATTATTTTGTGTATAATTTGAAGTTTCATTAGGAGTTATGATTATGTTTGTAAGTACTGTGTAGTTTGGTTGGGACGACAAAGGACTAGGGAGGGAGTAGTGTTGAGAAATGGGATTCGCCATTTAGGTAGTGCTGGAGTATTCCCGACGATTCTCGAATTTTTCCGTCAAGTGTCAGAGTTGCCAGTTAGCGTACTATTTGTTAGCGGAGTTATTTTGAAAAGTGCATTAAATTTTATGCTGTTTTTTTCTCTTTAACGTTTTATTTATGTGATTGTTTATTAAATTATGTAATTCAGTTTAAGTTTGTATGCTAAAGAATTTAGAGTGTTATGCAGTGTAAGAATACCTTGGCATGTTTTGGATGTCTCTGATTTGGCAACTGTGGTTGCTGGAGTATACTCGAAGATACGAGTGTAATGCAAGATTATTTAAGGATGGGGAAGGGACTAGAAGGTTTTCAGTTCAGTTTGAATTTAATCTGATTTGTGGCCCTGCGAAGTTAGTGTAGCTCTGGTACTTGTGATATCTGTGAAGAGTATTTGGCGGGCATACCGTGTAAATCACTTGATAAAGACAACGAACGTGAGAAGCTTGTTTACATTCTACGCCTTCTCTGTGTTGTTGTACACCAAAAGGCTGCTTCTAGGAAGAAAACTCACTTGGCAACGTCCTTCCTGTACTGAACTACTGCTGTTGAAGCCTGTGGCCGTGTGGGACAGGGACAAAACACTTTTTTGATAACTGACGTTGATAATTGTGTTATTCTTATATTTGCTATATTGACGTCAGTTTCATTCTTTGTTTCTCCATTTGGACTTCTCCAGGTCAGTTATTTCCCTGTTCTTTTGCAAGAGAATGTGTTCATTATTCTCATTTTAAACTTTTCTGCAAAATTTACAACCATTTCACCTCTGTCATTCCTATCTCCAACCCTGAATTTTTCCATTCATGTTTCTCCATTTTTTTTTATTTGCCAACTTTTGCACTGAGGTCTTCCATGAGTGTAGTACCGGGTATATCAGGTCTTTTCTTCTTCCTAAATCTAGATGTGGTCATAGAATGTTTCTATTTCTTCATCTGAGCTTTTAGAAGTCGGCGCATATAGGCTACTTGTATTACTTTTAGGGTGCAACTTTTGCCTATTCTTAGTACAGTCAATGCTACTCTGTTATATAAACTGCGGAACGTAACAATGTCGTCTGGAAGATTTCTGTTAAGTAGAAATCCTAGGGTACACCAGGAACCCTTTCATTTTGTCTTTCTCTTCGGTAAATTTGGTGATAGCTGTCTTCGAGTAAAATGCGTGACTTACAGAACAGTGCCCCAGAAATATACCATAGTGCCCCCGACAACGGGGCAAGCAAGATACAGCCCAGTATGCCCGGGAATGTGCCGACACCCCCACACGGACCCCACGGGGTAGCCGCCACCAGTCGGAACAACTCCCGGCAACAGCGACATATGTCAGCCTGAGCCGTGCGCCCCTATGTCACGCAGCCACCACGCCGTCGCCGTCGTAGGAGAAGGACACTACCTTCACGGAGTGGGATTGTTGAGCCAGGGACTTTGATGCATGGTCGTGAGGAGTGTAGACGTGTTTTCTGTTGCGCTCTTCTCTAGTTTTCAGGGCTGCCTCACCGGCATTAGCTTTTTTTTTCACCCTTCTGGTGACACTTAGGATTAGCTAGTACTAATTTTCCTCCCTACCCTTGCTAGAGATATAGTAAGTGTCTATATCTATTTACTAAGATTACCTTTGCTTACTCGCCCACGGAGGGTCCCCCCCACTGATCGCTCTGGGGTGTGAAGTAACACGGTCGGGCCTCCCTGGAGTGGTTTGAGAGGGCAATCTTAGCCATAGGTGTGTTGTCCTGTTTTTTTTGTCCCTTGTTTGTTTTTTCTCTTTCTTCCCACTTCCCCCTTTAGGGGGAAGTGGTCACTATGGCGGACGCCACTGCTGCCTCCCCCCCCTTCAGGGGGGGAGGTAGTCCTGACCGACCCCCGACTGTCTCACGGACGGACTACCCCCAGACTGAACGGCCACAGACCCACCCTCTGCTAGACATTAATATTAACAATACCAGTTTTGTTTTGCTGCACGCGGTTGGTTCTACTCCCCTGTCCAGCCTCAATCCCTTCATTATCAAGAAGGTGATTGATGGATGTGCAGGAGAGGTAGAACAGGTCAAAAAACTTGCTAGCGGAGATCTCCTAGTAAAGACTGCAAACTCGTCCCAGGTTAAGGATTTGATGAAGATGAGCAAATTCCATTGCTATGATGTTGTGCCGACGATCCCTCACTCCATGAATTCCTGCAAGGGAGTCATCACTTGCAGGGACCTCATGGTCATGGAAGAGGACGACATCGTACGTGAACTTGCTCATGAAGATGTAATCGAAGCCCGTTTCATCACGAGATTTTCCGAGGGCAGGAGGACGAAAACGGCAACGGTTATATTGACTTTTGGTAAAGTGACTCTCCCAACCCATATCAAAGTGGAGTATGAAATTGTTAACGTAAGGACATACATCCCTAACCCACTTCGTTGTTTACGATGTCAGTTATATGGACACCATGAAAAGTCTTGTCGGGCTTCTCAATCAGTCTGTGGCAAGTGCGCAACGCAAGGTCATGATGCTGACCATTGCACATCAGAGGGTGTCAGCTGCTTTCACTGCAAGGGTGCTCACTTCACTTCCTCTAGGGATTGTCCCAAGTGGAAGGAGGAGAAAGAGGTCTGTGCGGTGAAGGCAACTGAGGGCATCTCTTTCTACAAAGCAAGGAAAATGGTGAAGGAGTTGCATGCAACTCCCACACCGAATAGGTCCTATGCTTCGGCAGTGATGTCCCGCCCTGTGATGTGCACTGTGGAGACGCAGACTGATCTTGTGCTTGTTAATCAAGTCACTCACTCTACCTCCACCTCCACCTCTAAACCTCCTGTACGATCCAACTCTCTAACTGACCTCCCTAAAGCTTCTTCATACTCACAGGCCGCTGCTGCTTCTCAGTCAGTCAAGCCTAAATCGAAGCCTGACAAGACTGTAAAACATAACTTCACCACCCTTTCAAAGCCACGTCCTCATGTCCTCCCTGCTCCTAGCCCACTGAGGGAGAGGAAGAATAGCTCTTCCTCGGTGGAATCTGGGAGCCTTGTTATTGCCGATAATATGGAGGTTTCCGTCAGCAAGCACCGGGAAAGGTCCCCTGGTAGCCACTCGCCTGGTCGCGGGGGGCATAAAAAAAACAAACACACTGGCCCCCCTCGTAAATCTTAAACTGCCGCATTCACTATACTACAGTGGAATTGTAGAGGTATTGGGAATAAGTTACACAATATAGCAATCTTGCTTTCTATACACAGGCCAGACGTTGTTTGTTTACAGGAGACGCGCCTGGAGGATCACCCTGATCCTCCACAGTTAAAACACTACCACTCGTATAGAAGATATGAAGGTCATGGAGTAGGCATATACACACACAAATCACACCCACAAACGGAAGTGATTCTAAATTCTACTCTGGAAGCGGTCGCGTGCAGAGTAAAATTTAATAACACGTATCTGTCTATTTGCTCTCTGTACTGTCCTCCACATGGCCCCATTGATAGTGATGCTTTAAATTCACTAGTTAAATATCTCCCTGGGAATAAGTTAATGCTGGGCAATTTTAACGCCCATCACTATCAATGGGGTAGCTTGAGGATTGATGGTCGTGGGGAGCAAGTAGCCGACCTAATACTACAGTCCAACCTCTGTCTTCTGAACGATGGTAGAGCGACTCGTGTAGATGATCGTACTGGTAACTTTTCGGCCATTGACTTATCTTTGGCCTCCCCTGGTATACATCAAGATCTCTCATGGGACCCTTACGACGACTCCTTGGGAAGTGATCATTTACCCATCTGTCTTTCTTATACACGTGACATCATTTCGGACCCTCCACCTCCAAAATTTAACTATAAGAAAGCAGATTGGGGATCCTTCTCAAGGATCGCCAATTTAGATATATCTGGGGAGACCATAGATGTTAAGGTAAAAAATATAACTACTTCCATATTACACGCAGCTGAGGCTGCTATTCCCAAGACTTCTACAGTTTATGCGAAGCATAGAACACATTGGTGGACGCCGGATTGCCGACAAGCATTAAGAAAACGCAATAGGAGATACAGGATTTTTGATAGTCAGCCCACTGAGAAAAATTTTATTGCATACAAACAGGCATGGGCTGAGGCAAGGAGAATAATAAGAAGGGCCAAACGTGACTCCTGGCGCTCCTTCGTGTCCACGGTGACTCGTACAACACCATTACGTAAAGTCTGGTCCACCATAAGAATATTAAATAATAAAGGCCCATATTTCCCACTCACCACCTTGCAAGTAAATAATAACATCTGTGACGAGCCCGTGGACGTTGCTAACATCCTCGCCAGGAGTTTTTCTCATGTAAGTAGCTCAGCTAATTATGACCCGCGTTTCCAACATCATAAACGCACGGCTGAGCTACAGATATTAGACTTTGCCACAGAGGACGTAAACTCCCCATACAACCAAGAGTTTACGCTAGATGAAATGCTCCTTGCCCTTAAATCCTGTAAAGACACCAGCCCTGGACCAGACACCATCACGTACGGTATGATCCAGCATCTTAATCAGGACAACCTGATTAAGATGTTAGCATTGTACAATGAGATTTGGGCGTCTCGAACGTTCCCAAACTCATGGCACTTTGCGCACGTCATACCGATACCCAAAGAGGCTGGTCGTCTTATGAATCCCACTTCATTTCGTCCTATTGTGTTGACTTCTTGTCTATGTAAGGTCATGGAACGTATGGTTAACAATAGGCTTCTTTTTGTTTTAGAGTCGAAGAATTTGTTAAATGATCAACAATGTGGCTTCCGTAAATACAGAAGTTCACTAGATCATTTAATGAATTTGGAGCATTGTATTGCAGAGGCATTTGCCAATAAAGAATTCATGATAGGGGTGTTCTTGGACATCCATAAAGCCTATGACATGACCTGGCAACATGGTATACTAATGATGCTCTATGCTTATGGTTTAACAGGAAATTTACCTGTTTTTATTTCAAATTTCTTAAGGGACAGAACTTTCTCTGTCAAATTGCCCCGTAACGTAACATCGGATATATTTATCCAGGAAAACGGGGTGCCACAGGGAAGTGTGCTTAGTCCTACTTTATTTAGTATTATGATCAATGATATTCTGTCATCAGCTCCCATCCCGAGGAATCTTAAATACTCGCTCTACGCTGACGATTGTGCAATATGGCACTCTTCCCGTAATGCACAATTTTCGGCTGGGCGGATTCAAGCAGCCCTTGACTCCGTCCACCAATGGGCCTTGCAGTGGGGATTTAAGTTTTCCGTACGTAAGTGTGCCGCTATAGTTTTCACTAATCGTAACGTACCTAATTTGTGCTTAACTTTGGGTAATCAGGCAGTACCTTTTCAAAATTCTGTAAAATTTTTAGGAATACATTTTGATCGTAGAATGAATTTTAAACTTCACGTTAATACTTTGCTTGCTCGTTGTGATAAACCGTTAAATGTCCTCAAGTACCTGGCGGGTACTACCTGGGGTGCCGACAGAAAATCTTTATTAATGGTGTATAAGTCCCTTATTCGATCGAAGCTAGACTATGGCGCACAGGTGTATGGCTCGGCATCCGATGCCACTCTGAAAGGATTGGATGTGTTACAGAATAAATGTTTGCGAATGTGTCTTGGAGCCGTCCGGTGTACCTGTGTGACTCGTATGGAAGTGGAGGCGAATGTGCCTCCCCTCCGCATTCGCCGTGACCACCTGGCCTTGTCCTACGGCATAAGGACGTTAAGGAAAAGTAATATCGGCAATGTGGCCTGTACCCCCCTGCGTCAATACCATCACCTTCTGCGGGGGGTGCGTCAGCCACTTGCCGCTCGCCTCCACTTACTGACTCAGGAGCTTGATGTGGACCCCAGTGACTGTGACAAGTTGGTGCTTAAAAATATAGCGCTTTAGGAGCCACCCGGCTTTACAGTCGATGTCACATGGCTCCCAGCACCAAAGGCCAAGGCGCCGGAGGCGGAGGTCCACCACTTGTTTCGTAACATCATTGTTCGTCACTTGGGGTCCCATCAGTTGTACACCGACGGCTCCAAGTCGAGTGAATGTGTGGGTGCAAGTGTGTGGTCGACTGAATGTGCCCTCAGGTATCGGTTGCCGACTCATACATCTGTGTTTACTTCAGAACTTTTTGCTATTGACAAAGCCATAGACTATGCTCTCAGTTCTAGGCATGACTCATTTGTCATATTTTCAGATTCAAAATCACCCCTTCAGGCAATTGCATCTTGCACTACGGACTCTCATGAGATCCAGGGCCGCATCGTTAATAAGTTGCATTCATGCAACAAGTCATTCACGCTGATCTGGGTGCCTGGTCATTGTCGTATCTACGGCAATGAGCAGGCTGACTTACTTGCAAAGTAGGCTGTAGAGCTCGAGGAGACTTGGGACGTTCCTCGTGATCTACGGTCGAGTCTATCTCTCGGAAAGAAATCAATAAATCTTCTGTGGCAAGGTCAGTGGACCAGACTAAATATTCCAACTTGTAAGCCGTACCTGGGCGACTGGGACACTGACAACCGTCCCAGTCGCCTAGAAGAAAAAGTGTTGGCACGGTTACGGCTTAATGCCACCATTTTAATCCACATAAAACCATATATGGAAAGACGCTTCCCACCGCACTGTGACATCTGTATTGCGGTGTTATCTATCAGTCATATCATCCTGCGCTGTCGGCGATTTATTCGTGAACGTGCTTCACTTATAAATTACTGCGGCGCAGTAGACGTCCCCTTCACCCTTTCCACCATCCTGGGTGATGGGGACATTGTTATGACTGATAAATTGATGGCTTTCTTGAGAGAGACCGGACTGATCAGAGTGATGTGACTTTTTTACTGCGTGGTTATGGTTTTTATGAACAGTAAATATGTATATATTGTAATATTAATTAGGGTTGACAGTTGACATATTTTAAATAGTTCCTCCTCCCACCGATCTATTTCTAATATAGATGTCCCCTACATTAAGCCAAGTTCCTCGCCTGACAGTCACCAGCTGATGAGTGCAAGTGTGCAATATAGGAAGGTATTGGGCACTTGCAGTCGATGGTGATCTGCTGGGCGAGGTTCTTCACTTTTTGTACAAATTATGTAAATATATTATATTATCTTGCTTAAGTTATTCAAATTAGGGACGACAGCTGACGTATATGGAAATGTTCCTGACTCGTCTGGTTCCCTTTCATATATTGATGTCCCCTATATTAGGTTGTGCCTCGACTGACAGTCACCAGGTGATGAGTGCAGGTATGCCATGTAGAAAGGCATTACATATCTGCAGTCGATGGTGTTCTGTTAGTCGAGGTATTTTTACCATTAGTGTAGGTCTAGCTATTTGTCTCTGTAGGATTTAGTATAGGTTAGCGATTTGTCTGTTAGGTGATTAGTTTTAGTGTCTTTAGATTAGTTTTTCTTTATAAAATAAGGTATAAAAAATATAAAACCAAGAAAAAATGAAAAAAAAAATACAAAAAAAAAAAAAGATTAAAATTATTATATATATATGTACGTTTGCATGAAAGTGTGTCTGTATGTATGCATGGACGTGTGTGTGTGTGTGTGTGTGTGTATGTATGTATATATATATATATATATATATATATATATATTTATTTATATATATATATATATATATATATATATATATATATATATGTATATGTTTAAATGTATATACATATATATATACATGGCCTTAATAACCAGGGGCTTCGGCCCCAATGGTTGATAGGCCGAAAAAAAAAAAAAATGTTGAGCCAGCTAGGGGTGGAGTTGTTATAGACACTCCAGATGGCGCCCCTCCTCGTGCGATGGCCTATTGTCGCTCCGAAAGTGCTCCGGTAGAGACGGCCTATTGTCGCTCCCGCCCTCGTGAGACGGCCTATTGTCGCTCCCCTCCTCGTGAGACGGCCTATTTTCGCTCCGAAAGTGTTCCGGTAGAAAGTGTTCCAGTAGAGACGGCCTATTGTCGCTCCCCTCCTCGTGAGGCGGCCTATTGTCGCTCCCGCCCTCGTGAGACGGCCTATTGTCGCTCCCCTCCTCGTGAGACGGCCTATTTTCGCTCCGAAAGTGTTCCGGTAGAAAGTGTTCCAGTAGAGACGGCCTATTGTCGCTCCCGCCCTCGTGAGACGGCCTATTGTCGCTCCGGAAGTGTTCCGGTAGAGACGGCCGATTGTCGCTCCCACCCTCGTGAGACGGCCTATTGTCGCTCCGAAAGTGTTTCGGTAGAAACGGCCTATTGTCGCTCCCCTCCTCGTGAGACGGCCTATTGCCGCTCAGAAAGTGTTTCGGTAGAGACGCCCTATTGTCGCTCCCCCCCTCGTGAGACGACCTATCGTCGCTCCGAGGGTGCACAGAAAGAGGCAAGGAGCGAGACGTCACTCCGGCAGGAGACAAGAGCCCAGACCTCCCATCCTAGAGTGGCCCAGACAGGCCTCAGCCTCCACTGGCCTCCGCTCCCTACGTTTGGCTCTAGAGCAGACGCACCTGACGGGCCCCAGTGGAAGTCGATGCCGCAGTCCTCCTCTGTCGGCGCCCCTAGACGCTGGAGTCCGCAGTCTCTCTCGATTCTCCCCAGGACACCCGGGCGCGATCTCCATACGCCCCTACGACGACGTAAGGCTCCCACTTCCGGCCGAGACTTACAACAGAGGTTCCTGGAGCTATTCGGCCCCAGTCCCGAGGGCCACACTCCTGAGCCCAGCCCGGGAGCCACGGGTAGCCCAGGACGCGAGAGGACGCCCTTACGAGTTGTCCCGTGCCCTCCTGGTACGCCTTCCCTTGGCGGTGCACCTAGCCCGGTAGGATTGCCGACGGCATGTTCCCGCCTATCCCTACGATGAATACGTGTGATGTTACAGTGCGAATGATTTGAAGTTAAGTATTGTGCAGTGACTTAATATAGCGAATATCGGGGCGAGCAAGATCACAGTGAGAGAATAAAGGACGAGTGTGTGGAACAAGATCTGATGAACTATATTTATGGGTGACGTCCCTTATATACAATTAGTAAGCCTGTGCTGCCTGGAGATTCCTCCTTAGTGACATACCCCTACTACTGTGAACTCTAAAGAAATATTACGAGAGAGTATTAGTGACATTCCCCAACTCACGCTGTCCGTAAATCTTGTACGCCACTCTCTCATCCCAGTATCTAGAGTAAGTGTAAATCAAGAATAAAATCAATTACCAAAGTCCCTTTGCTAGTGGAAAACGTGTATTCCTCATTGTTAATATTCACCTCTCTCCAGTATTACCATAACTCCCCCCTAGCCGTCACAAGTCACTCCCCGCACCCCTTTCCCCCCCCCTTGTGAGACTCCCCCCCCCCCCCGCGCCTCCCGCGCGCGCCTATATTCGCTGCACCCTTAATACACTACGATTGATTGTGTTGTCATTAATGTCAGATAAATAAGTATCCTGCGAGATACCCATGTCCTAGATAAGGTTTTATATTGTTATGTATTATGCTGTAATATCTGCTGATTTGTCCTGTGTCTGATTGTGGTAATATACGTGTAAAGGTTATTGCCTTGAGTTTTTGTGTCCTGCCTCTCTTTATTGCACTAAGCTCCGGTCTCGAAAGAGGACCCCTCTCCTCGTTAGGTGTAGTAGGAACGAGAAGTCGAGCCTATTTCCACCTAGCATTACAGTAATCATAAAATCAAATGAACTCCTGATGGTCTAGTGGGTTAAGACGCTGCAACCAGATGGGGCCCGTAGGGGTTTCCATCTGAAAAATAGCTGGGGTTTATTGATCAGATTAATCCCATTCAAGGACAAGCAAGGCTGATCATCCTCACATTAAATACCGGGACTGAGTGGCCTAGCCCCGCGTTCCTAGGCAGCTGTTATGGCAAAAAAGAGATTGGATGAGAATTATTATACATAACAGTATGTTGTATACATCTCTGAATGGCCTTCGTCGAAATCGTTTCCCAAACTGTAGTAAATGAATGTGAACTTGAGAGTAAAGAAATATTAATATTAACTATACTCTTCACCTTACCTTGGCCCAGATTTCCGTCCTCTTGCAGCTTACGAGTATTTCATGTAACTTTGTTGAATAAAGCAGTCCCACAAATGTACCATCCCTCCCATAGCTCTTCTTTATGACTAGCATCATATTCTAAAGCTGATCCGTTGTTACAAGTCAGCAGTTGGATATTGAGAGGGAAACCTAAGGACATGTTAGAGCGAAAAGAGCAGCCTGTAGTTCATACCTAAGTCTACTAATACAGTGAAGACAATTAAGTGATCGTGGGTATTACACAAGTCATTTAAAATCAGCGTTGTTGAACTAATTAACTGCGAATTGTCTGTCGAAAGACACGAAATTATAGAGGGTTGGATGAATGATCATATTCGTGGACAACGTGGTATGAAGGATGCTCGGAGAGCATTAGGGGAACATTGTAGTATGGTTTGGTCATGGGCTAACCGAGCGAACAAAAAGAGCAGTGTAGCCTATAGTGCTTCATCCTATACAATTGTATGAAAAAGGGTTGACTGGAAGGAAAGGTAGACCAAATTCAAGAGAGAGGGACAGGGAGACTGCAGTACGGATGAGAGTTTTGAAGAAGTGATCGTTCGAGTTTTTGTTCATAGCCACCCAGCTCACTATGCCATGTAATATATAAACATATCAGATCATATATAAGTACAGTATATCGGGATTTGTAGCTTTTTACTTTCAAATCCATAAATGCGTAAAATTCACTGAACGAACTGTTGCTATTAAAGGAGATTAGGCGAAGTGTAGGAGATTTCTCCAGAGCGCGTCAGTGTTTGCGAGTAGCCGTCTCACCCGACCCGCCCTCTCCCGGCCGCCAGTTGCACCTTGACCAGAGCAGAGTGAGGTTGTTGGTGTAATGTTCCTGGTATTATTCAGTAATTGCTCACCGCCTGAATCAACAGTTCTCCCACTTTATCATGGTGAGTATTCTGAAGGTGTGATACAATATGTAACGTTGCTAGAACGTGCTGAGAGGGCTTCAGGAAGGAGGATTTGTGAGTGAAAGTTACGTCGTCTGCTGGGGTAGGTGAGGAGGTCTTGGTCCCTTGGATGCTGCTGGGCGCTTTTGAAAAAAAAAGAAAAAAAGTGCCTGAAACTTTTTGAAATTGAATGAAATGGCATCCCCCAATGGTGCTAACATGTATTACATGCTTAAGAGAAACGAGAATATGGTAAGCAGTGCGTCGTTTTGCTTGTGTAGCCCCTCGTCTCGTGATGAAATCCATGTTGACTTTCACCGTGAGTGTTGCTGCAGATAGCAGAGTTAAATTGCAAGGTAGAGAGGGACGTGATCATCTTGTCAGTGTTCCCATGCCCACTTTTCCCTCTTCCATATTTCTGTGTGTTACCTGCCCAATCATTCGGCTTTTCATACCAGTTTCATCATCGCTGTTACTGATCCTAGGTAACTTGCAGGCTTCCATGTAGTTCCGTTGTGTTATCAGTTATCAGTGTGTTTATATGATTTGTAAAGAATACGGCGTATGTAATCCGCGCCCTTGGCTTCCAGTCTTGTATCTCGCTAGATGGAAAAAAAAAAAAATGTTCTGCATAAAACGTATAATACCGTTTACATATTAATAACTTTCACTCCACATTGACGGAAATATATTTATGAGTATTACCGATTATATTTTTATTGGTACACCAGACCACAGTTCATGACCACAGTCTTCCATTTGCTGTACATAGGTGTTAGGTAGTTGAGAGGGAGAGGCTATTATGCAATCAGCGTGGCGCGTGTGAGTGAACAGTATTAGTTACAGCCTTGTGCTCTATGGGAAAGGTAGCATTTATGGAGAAGGTACCCAATATTTGAAGCTGAAGTTTGTAGACGAGTGATGTGAAAGTTTGATTTACAGAAGAAGGCTTGCATGAATGAATTTGGAGAGAGAGAGAGAGAGGTGGTGACATTATGGAAGTGAGGTGAGGAATTTGCTGTGAAAAGAGATTTTAGTATAGCAGTTTTGGACAAGGATAATTAAAAGCAGGGGGTCTCATACTTTTTCATACCACGTACCCCTGAATTATAAATTACCAACTTTAGGCACTGATTACAGGAATATAACACTAGCTGTTGTAAATTTTTGAAATGGTAATTACTTGTCAAACATGTAAGCATTAACAGTTACGGCACTCAGTGTTAACAGAATTTTAATTATCACAACCAATATTATATTGAAATGTGAATGATAAATCGTACGTGTCATGTGGATACGTTTCTTTAATCTCATGAATTGTATTACAAGATATTATAGTCTCTGTTGATTTTACCAGATCTCAGAGTACCCCCTGAATCCTTCTTGCGTACCCCTGAGGGTTCGTGAACCCCAATTTGAGAATCCCCCCTAATTTTAGAGGCAGAGTAGACGAGGGTGCGTGAGGAAAAGTGACTGTGGTAGAAGCGTACTGGGGGGTTACTGATGGAGAAAGCATGGCAGTTATGGAGACGTTAGAGTCTGAGGGTTGGATCTGAGAGAGAGAGAGGGGGGGGGGGACGGTTTGGTGGAGACGTTTAGTTCAGCAGTTACATAGGCTGAAGGTTACATGTAGACGAGTGGTGTGTGGAGAGAGAGGAATGTTTGGTGGCAGTGTAAGTTAGTGAAGAAGTTGTGATGGTAAGTTGGTATGGTATGTATGGAGGACACAGGCTGAAGGCTGCAATATTAGATGAGTGGTGTGTGGAGGGAGGGAGAACGCAGTGTGATCGGTTGTTGTATTAGAGATTTGGCTGAACATGGAGGAAGAGCTGCGTGAAGGGAAGATGATGAGCTTGGTCTAGAATCACGGAAGGTGAAAAAAAAAAAAAAAAAACAGGGAGGGAGCTGGATTGAAGTTTGTGGAAAAAAAAAAATAAGATGATGTTGAAGAGATGTGATGAAAGAAGCTGGGATGTAACAGAAATGTGACATTCTAAGCGGTATTGAGGTGACAATGAATAATGCTAAGTATTGTGTTAATGCTGAGGAACTTTTAAGTGTGGCCTGTTAATCTCTTCAGTCCGAGTACGTCATTAAATTTTGTTGCTAATAAAGCATGCACTTTTCTAAGGAGGGCGCCCTGTTTGTGAAGGGGTTAATGAAGACTATTGTATATCAAATACGTGTTCGAAATATGTCCCAATGTGAATAAAGTTATGAGATAGCAAGGATAAATAATATCGTACGTCATTACAGTAAATAGGGTTACAGCTTTAGAGACCGCTGAAAAATTAATATACATCCAATAAATACCTAACATGTGTGAAGCTTGATGCGGTTATGCAAGGTGAATTTTCCACACGAGCGTAACATTTTGCTCATCGTACGGGGCTTGAGCTTGACACCGTACGATAAATTTGTTCATACGCATTGGTGTTTGACGAAAGGCCCAACAATTACTTGCCTTAAATGTTGGTTGATTTTCTTTCAGTCGTAGCATTCATACTGTGGATGGCCTAAGTTATTAATCTCAGAAATCTTGAACTGAAAATTACTACTTTAGACGTCTAGGCTAATAGCATTTACACAGTGTAGTACAAGGCTACTTCATTACATGGCTCGACAAATTTAATTAGTGTATCAGTAGATGATTTAATTCACATGAGGGATCCCACCCCCACCACCTTGAGGATTTTTTGAAGGAATATAAACCGCCCCGATGAATGATCCCTCAGCTTGTTTATATACGGTAGTTTTCCATTTTGAAATAGTTCTTGCAAGTCAAAATCGGAGCTAAACACGCTTTTATGGACGATGCAGCATGTAGTTCCTGCTGAAGTTTAATATATGAAGCCTGTGTTGTTCACTACCAAGTATACTGGTACGTCGTATTCTTCCACAGTTGTAAATGCTGCAGGAATACCGCCATTGGCACAGGGAAACATTCATTTAAACAGCCTTCCTCTCCCTTGTTGCATTATTGACAGGCCGCGGAGTGGGGAGGGAGGGAGTGGAGGAAGGAGGAGGGTTGGTGGAGGGAGGGAGGAAAGAGAAGGGGGGGGGGATGAGGCGTCTTCAGTTTCGCTTCGCGCGAGTTTCCTTCCCTCCATTCCTCCCTCCCTCCTGTGTTCTCATTCCTTCGCGCAGCTAATGTTACTAAGCTTTTTGTTAGTATGTATCGTTACGTGCAGTGTAAAGACTTGCAACACACACACACACACACACACACACACACACACACACACACACACACACACACACACACACACACACACATTCCCGGATTTTCGTATGGCTGCAGTCAGAATAGAATAATATAGTGCAAGGGGTTTGAAAGCGATATACACAGGCTTTTACATATTAGAGAGAGAGAGAGAGAGAGAGAGAGAGAGAGAGAGAGAGAGAGAGAGAGAGCTGAGCGGCTATATAAACATGATTGGTTTGGGAAGTGTGCAGTGAAGGAACGCAGCGCCAGAAAACGTGACAGTCGCACAGGTGAAGAACGCTGTGAAGCGGCTGAAAAATCGGAAAGTAGGGTTGATGAGGTGTATGCAGAGATGATTAAGCTTTGTGGAGAGAGCGGAATGAAATACTTTTTGGAGATACAGAAGGCATGGATGAGTGAAACTGTGCCAGCAGAGTGGAAAAAGGCTGTGATTGTACCCCTGTACAAAAATTAAGATGAGCGATGTGAGTGCAAGAATTATCGTGGCACAAGTTTATTGAGTGTTGTAGGGAGGGTATATGGAATAATTATTATAAAGTAAGATATCAGAAGTCCTTGTAAGTGATGAACAGGGTGGCTTTAGGAGTGGCAGAGGACGTGTGGATCAGATATTTGCAGTGAAATAGACAGTGGAGAAGGCTTGTGAGAAGGACCACAAGGTTTTTACGGCTTTTATGGATCTGGAAAAAGCATATGACAAAGACAGAGAAGGATTCTGGATGGTTTTTGCGCATGTACGGTATAGATGGTAAGCTATTAGGTGCCGTCAAGAGTTTTTATGTTAGTAGTGGGACATGTGTAAGGGTAAATGGGCATCTAATTGAATGGTTCACAATCATTGTGGGCGTGCAACAAGGTTGTGTGATGTCTCAGTGGTTGTTCAGTATATGCGATATATGGATGGGGTGATGAGAGAAATAAAAACACGAGTAGTGGAGAGAGGGATGGCGTTGGTAATGAATGGTGATGGATGGAATATTTCAAACTTGTATGCTGATGATACAGTGCTGCTTGCAAATATCGGACAGGAACTTGGTAGACTAGTGCAGAGATTTGCTGATGTCAGTGAGCGTCATGCCTTGAGAGTAAATGTAGAAAAGAGTAAAGCTACGGTAGTCGAGAGGTGACTCCCAGTTTTATGTTATAGTGGAGAGAGACTGGAATTGATGAGGGAGTTCAAATACCTGGGTACAGTGATAAAAAAGAGAGGAAAATGTGCAAAAGAAGTGGAAAGTAGAGTGACGCATTGAAGGAAAGTGGATGGTGCTATGAAGGCCTTGATAAGAAACAGAGGCTTGAGTGTTGCAGCTGCACGAGGCCTACATTAAAGAGTATTAGTGCCAACTTTAACATGTGGATGTGAGACTATGGTGTGGCCTGAAAATGAGAGCAGTGGAGATGGGACTGCTGAGGAATGTATGTGGAGTACAGAGAGTGGATAGGATACTAAATAATTTGATTCGTGAATGATGTGGAGTGAGGAAGTCTGAGGACACCAAAATCGAAGAGAGTGTACTGAGATGATATGGTCATGTGGAGAGAATGGATAACAATAGAGAGGTGAAAAAGGTATATCTGAGCGAATTTGAAGGAGGAAGGAGGCGAGGTAGGCCAACTAGAGGGTGGAGGGATATGTTGGATGAGTGTGTGAGGAAGCGAGGTATGGAAGTCGGTGAGACTAGGGGACTGACAAAAGATTGAGCTGGCTGGATGAATGTTGTGAGAAGTAGCGCATGATCAGGGATTTGGCACCCCTTTTTTAACGTGACAGCGTTCGGATTGACTCTGTCGGATATGTTTATGTTAAGGTACAGAATGTGAAGAAAGTTTTTTGGCGTATCAGATAGAGCCAGGAATACCGGGGCTTGAATGATGAGTGAATGAATGCGTGGCCCATTGGATTGAGCAAATAAGGGCTGTCTGGACGTTGCTACTCCTCACTCTGCCCTAAGGTAGGAAAGAGGTCCGAATTATATATATATATATATATTGGCTGTCACCTTAGTGTACAAAGGGAAAAGGAATGTAACAAAGAAACAAATACGGTACGCAAGAAAACTAAATTTTGAATTGTGATTTGAATATTACCGAAAAAGTTTTTTACTTTGATCCCGGGAGATAGAGAACGTCCCTGGAGGCAGGAGAAAATATATGATTCCAGGGCCTCCCACTCATCTTTGTTTTGATATCCTGGAAGGACAAGAAAAATTTGAAATTTTCCAGTCTTTGGGTCGTCTCTTTTTCTTTCTTTTTGTTTTTTTGAGCGATACCGGTAGAGTCCCTCCACGGTATAGTTTACAGAAAGGATAAATAAAGAAGAATGCTGCATCCTCCCATATCTCATTCGTCCTTCAAAAACAAATCTTTTCTAGGAGAGGAGGTTGCTCGTAAGTCCGTGAATCTTGGCCCAGGATACTCCTAGTGAGTCTGCCAGGGTTGGCAGGCCTTGCAGTGTCGCTTTATTTCCATCGTATCGTATCCGTTGTCAGGTCATTTGACTCATGTATCACGCCTTTCACAGTTTTAGCAGTTTAAATATTTTTTTATTCAGGTACCTTCATGCTTTATAAGTTCTAACTGATTTTTTTTTTTTAAATTCAGATACCTTCATGCTTTACAAGTTATACCGTCAGACTTTTTGTTTTGATTTAATTTTCGGGTAGGATGAATCCGAGTTAGAAGCAATCGTTCATGAACACTCACGTTGCTCCCCGCCCCCCCCTCTCTCTCTCTCTCTCTCTCTCTCTCTCTCTCTCTCTCTCCACACACACAAGTTTGTCTAGCATTTAATGTCGAAAATTCTTGGAATATAACAAGTGCTCGTGGGCCCTTCGGGCCCCTCACCCTTGCTCCTGCGGAAGGCTCTCGCGCTGCTGTTGCTATGGGCAAAAAATTCTAAGGAGCTCGGAAGTCGGGCGCCGAGAGTGACGTTTTTTGGGCAAAATGTGATTGCTCATTAAATACAGTAAAAGTTTTTCAATCGTGATGGGACCAAGTTTTTTCACAGCGAATTTTTTGCGATTTTGGTGCCAATTTTGGTGCGATTTGAATGTAGTTTCGGCTGCCCAAAACACACACACACACACACACACACACACACACACACACACACACACACACACACACACACACACGGCTAGTGCTATAGTATATTAGATAGGCCACTTTAAACAGTTCAAATTTTTGCTTGGCGTCTGATCCTCTATTCATTATCTCTTGTCCTAGTACTGTTTTAATATAGCACATCTTCCAGATCTCAGTTTTCTGCCTCCTACATTATCTTCTCATTCTCATCTTACACCAATCTTTTCCAATGCTTTTATTTATTTCTCAGTTTCGAAGTTGCATCTCTTTTCTTTATCCATCAGTATTTTTAGCGTTTCAGCATTATTATTATTATTTATTATTATTATTATTATTATTATTATTATTATTATATTTAACTTTCTTCTTCCCATGTTTTTGTAAGTTTTCTTGTACTTGATCTTATCCTACCTTCCTCCATATTTCATTTACTTGTCTGTCCTTTCTGCCGTTGTTTGTCTTCATTCATATTCTTCCTCGATTTTCCCCTTTGTCCTCTGTTTAATTTCTCTCTGCGTCTACTCCATCTTTCTTTTCCCCACGTTTCTTCTTCCCTCCCCTTACCCTCCCTTCTCTTCCTTCACAATCTCCCTCGTGATCTGTTTTTCCTTCCTCCTCTGCTTCCCCTCACTGTTCTATTCTTTCCTCTGCTTGCATCCATCGCACAGCCCTTCTAATTTTTCCTTTCCTCTCCCGTCTTCTTATTTTCCTCCACACCCCTCTCTTCTATCTTCTCTCCTTCCTCCTCTCCCTTTTCCTGTCCCGTAGTTATACCCTACCTCCATTTATTCTCTTAGTTCCCCTTCTTCGCTTTCTCCTTTTCTTCCACTTTCTCCACTTTGTTTCTCAGTTCTCATCGTCAGATTATTTCTTCCTTTCATCTCCCTCTCACCTCACCTCTTGTCTGACATCGTTCTCTCCGCTTCCGTCTCCTTATTCTTTCATTCCTTCTGCTCTCTCTCGGCCTTTAGTTGGCCACTTTCTCATTTTCCAGTTTGTGTCTCATCTCCCTTTATCCTCATCTTCTCAGTCACTCTTCTCTTGATCGAATGTCTCATTGTTTTCTCTCTCATACCTCATCTTTTCTTGTAGGCCTATTCCACCATTCCTATCTCTCTGTTCTCATTTATTTCTCTACTCATTTTCTCCCTCATGTCGCCTTCTTTTATCCATCATCTTTCCTTCACGTCGTATCTCCATATTCACTCCTTCTCCCCTTACTTTCTCGCAACTTCTTATGTCTTTAGTCACATTTCTGTCTTCTTCGTTATCTTCGTATTCTCTCCTTTCCGTATCACTCTTCAGCTTTCAGCCGTCTTATTCTCTCCCTCTTCTCTCACCTTTCAACATCCTGTCTCCTCATTCTCTCCCTCCCCTCTCTCTCGCCTCGTCTCCCGGCATCTCTCACTCGGTACCTGAAGCAGAGGAGGACTCACTAACAGGCTATATATAACATCCCCCACCACCACCACGACCGTGCCTCACATGCTCACGTATAGAGTTCAAGTAACCTATCATACTACATTATTTCGGGGAAGGCGAAAGTGAAGATACTAGACTATTATTAGAAAATGTTGTTGATTTTCCTCAGTGCAGGTTGTTATAGTTCAAGTACATTAACCACGCTACATTATTTTAAGGAACACGAAAGTGAAGAAGGGGAATATTATGATGTGTTATTCATTATTTTGTCTGAATATACCAACCGTATATTGCTGGATTGGTACGGAAGCCAAAAGAGGTTAGAGTGACGACCTTCCTAATTATTGGGGATGCCTGTGTAACGCTTTCATGGTTAGTGCAACTCAGGTATTTTTTTCTAATACCAGACAGTTTTATTTATCTAAGAGGAAGATTAAGTAAAGAAATAAGCTTTGGTTGAACTGTGCATGGTGTAAATATCGATACCGGGTATTTCGTTTTTGCTTGTGTCTGGGTTATTTGAATTACGTGCGGAGAAGAAATGGCTTGGATAATGAATTTTTTATTATTATTATTATTATTATTCCCATATTGTTATTGTTGTGGTTCTTGTTTTTATTTTTGCTGACATGTGAGTGACTGTGAAACTGAAAGAAATTACAAAATTATTTTCCTGTTGGGTGGGAAAATGAAAGTTTGAGGGCATTATTGTATTTCTTGGTTCTATGTATTTGCGTGCTTTTTCTTTCGCTAACTTTATCACATTTGTTGGAGACGAGCCTTTCTTTTCACATACCGGTACGGTAAGATGAAAGTAAAGAGTTCATTTTTTTTTTTTTTCATGCTCTTTACCATATTTAAAGCCCCCCAAGCAATATTAAAGCTAGAAAACATGGCTGACCTGTTACGGTACAGTCTTAGCAGTTAAGAGATCCTTCTTCAGCAAAGTGAAGGAATTCGGTGTTAGCGGGAGAAACCATTGCAATGAAGTGGTAAATCTGTTTATACTCCTTTGACAAATGTCTTGAACTTTTTCTGCTCAGTTGATGGCCAGGTGTCCTTATATTGGAAGATAAATTTGACTTGTAACAAAGGTGACTCATTCCTTTTTCATATCTAAACATCATCGAATTTCATGCAACCACGACCTGCAGTTCAAGTCCTAATGGACCCAGGATCGAATCCCGGTTGGGACAGGGAACAGTTTAAGGATTTGAATTTCCTATAAGCAGACTTTCCTGATCTACCAGATGACCCGCTGACATGTCGCAAAAATACCCCCGCTAATATCAATACAACAGTCCTGTATAAGACAGCCCTAGTATGTATTCAATATGGATGGTGGGTGTTTGCGCCGAAGTGGTGATATATGGAGGTGCAAGAGGACTAGTGGGCCTTGGGAGAGGTCATTGTTCCCAAGAAATAGGCCCTAAAGCCTTTGCCCAGAGTCGGACACTTAAAAAAAAAAAAAAATGGGATGGACGTAGCCTAGTTCCATCAGAAGAAAAAAAAAAAATACCGAGTATAGTAAAACCTGTTTCTCGCTTTATCTGTACGAGAGGTCATTCCTAAGCTGAATAAAATCATCTGACAAGCAAGAGTTAAATTGGCGTCATCGTCCTGAAAGAGTTAAGTTTATTTAGATATTTATATTCATGTTTAGAGAGGGGGGTAGTTTGTTCGAGAAGGATTAGAAGTAGCTACTAGTTCTGGCTTTAATGTGCAGTTTATTTCATTTTTATATTCAAGAGTTGTGTGTTTTTCCCATTAGGGGACAAAAGAATGATTGCATTCTCGACATTAGTGTGTGTGTGTGTGTGTGTGTGTGTGTGTGTGTGTGTAGAATTTGGGTAATTTTTAGTTGTAGAAAAAAAAAAGTTTTCTCGTTAGGTGTTGCCCCGGGGTGGTGGATGGAGATAATGGTTTAATGTACTGCCGTAAAAGGGTATAATGCTTTGTTATTCGTGTGGGTGAGTTTGGTGAGGTGTGGCCCATGCCCTTTACTTCCCAGTTCCTGTCTCATTGCATGGTGATTCTTGCTACCCGGCGTGGTGAAGGTTGGCTTCGGTTGAAGACGAAGTTGATTGCTAGTGACATCACCTTCTTGATGTTTCCTTTACACGCAACGTTGGGACGTGCGTGTGTGTGTGTGTGTGTGTGTGTGTGTGTGTGTGTGTGTTGTTTTCTGGGATCTTTAGTGTGAATAGATTTTTTTTTTTTTGTATTACGCTTTTAATACGATGGTCTGGTAAGCTGTTGTGATGTTTTATATTTGTTATACAGGTAGGAAATTTCAAATGTATTTTTTTTCCATCGCTGCGACAGTCTCGTAAGCCGAATGTATTCATCCAAAGTAGTCAGAAATAAGTACAAATAGTTTATGGTACAGAAGGGGAGTTAGAGATTTGTTCCTAACGCAGTCTGTCAGAGGCACCCCGGTAAAAAAAGAAGAAAAAAAATTAGTCTCTTATTGTCCGCTTGAAGGTCTAGGGGCCCGAGGCAAGGCTACCGTAGTCCAGTACCGACGATTTTTTTTTTTCTTTTTCAGCTTATGGTAGCTTTGTCGAACTGGATGGGATAGATAATATAGCCTTGACCTCTCACTGGAACCAATTAAAGATGGTGTCCTCGGGCTGAAGAGTTAAGGTTAGATGGCCAGCCTCCTGTCCTTGGTGGAGCTACGTGATTGCGAAGTTTCCAGTCACCTCCTGTGATTCGTACTCACGCACTTGGCAAGGCCGCCACTCCGACAGGGGCTTTCTAACCACAACACCATGAGAGTATTTACGTAAGCCGAGCACAGTCATCTGGCTGTGGTCAGGATTGATAAATAATCGTAGCAGAGTAGTTTAGTTGTTTAAGTACCGGTACTTGCATTAATACTTCGTAGTAGTTTTGTTTATGTACTGTACATACTGGAACAGGTATATATATATATATATATACTGGAACCGGTATATATATATAAATATACTGGAACCGGTGTATATATATATATATATATATATATATATATATATATATATATATATATATATATATATATACTCGGTATATCACATCTCATCAGCCGTTTGCGTGTCCATTGCAAGACGGCCTATCCCGACCGAAGTGGGGACGATACAGCCAATGTATCTCTACCAAGTGGCATAGGCTGGCTGTCTAGTAGAGATTGTATGTAGGGTGAGAAGTGCTTGTAAGTGTAATTGTAGTGTTGGAGTGGCTTTGGAGGTGTGTATACTTTGTGAACCAAGTGTAATCGGCCCGCGCAAGCCGACTGGGTGCAAGCATACTTTATGGTATAAGACACTGGTTCAACCACAGCACCGCTTGTGTCCGCCAATGAAGTGCGTGGCCTGAAGAACGCTCCCAAAGTTTATTACCCTGGCGGGGCGCGAACCCTCGTACCACTGTACCACAGAGGCTTCACTCGGTATATATATATATATATATATATATATATATATATATATATATACTGGAACCGGTATCTATCAATCTATCTATCTATCTGTCTATATTTATACTGGAACCGGTATCTATCTATCTATCTATCTATATATCTATCTATATATGCCGTAAATATATTTTATTTTTGATATTTTTTCACCGGTAATATGTTGATGTCAGCATTATTTGTCAGTGTCATCATCCAAACAGTTACCGTAATTTTTTTCATAATAATTATACGATAATGAGCTTAAATATGCCCATATGTTCATGTCACTGTATAAATTGCTGACGTAGGCTATTCGCGTTTAAATGTCATTGGACGGTCTGTTTTAAGTATGCCTTTTTTATTTTCCTTCCAGGATCGTTTATCGTGAAGTACTTTAAAGGTTACGCTAAACTTTTTTTTTTTTTTTTTTTTTTCAAAGTGGTTGAGGAGACTGGGAGCTACATTTACATATCATTTTTTTTTTTTTTACGAGTACCGATATATATATTTAACTCGACCCAGGTGCTGTGTGTGTGTTTGTGTGTGTGTGTAATCATATTGTCCTAGCGGCAGAGTGAGCGCTGTACTTTATTAGATTTTTTAGTTTGTGCTAAACGAGATGCTGCTTCGCTGACCCCACCAGAGATGCCTAGCTTGTCTTGGTCGTGGGGGTGGGGGGAGTAGAGTTGGGTCGGGTGGTGATGCTTGCGTGGAGAGGGATGCTACTGCTAAGTATGGGATGGTGATGCTATCTGTTGATCTGTTTACGGTATATTTATTATGTGGACAATGATAATTATATGCAGAACTTATATACACGAGTATTACTGTACCGAATAAGATAGTCAACCGATCATATACAGCACTAGGCAGCCGGTGTCGTCCATGTAATTGACCCTTTCTATTGCTACATGTGTTGCACAGCTGCTGTTGCATCTACTCAGTCGTTGTTAGTTTTTTTTTTTTATGGTTCGTCGATTATATTTTGCAATTACCATTAATCATAACTGGCGTTCTTACTGTGGCCTCTCTTCTGCCACATCTAACTACGGCCATCACTCGTTATGACCACCAAGACGTCACTCTTTTTTATAGAGTAGCAAAATAATTTCCCCATCTGTCATTTTTTTATTCACACAGATGGTCGAAGCTCTACTCTGTCCACTTTAACTTAGCGTACAATTGCTCTGTCCAGCTTGAATGCTGAGCTGTAACAGGAGATTAACAGTAGAATATGGTGCAGGTCACGATGACGTACTATAAAACATGTACCGCACAGCCATAGTTGATTTTAATACCTGTAAAGGACTACGGCATTGACTACTCGTTACGGTATTGTAGGCTATTTTTCTCTAGTTTTCTCTCATTACCTGATGTAGATCACTAATTAATGGTCGTTCGTACTGCTATTCTCTCATTACCGTATCTAGACAATTCTCCATAGCATTTCACACTGTAGTTATCTTATCAGTAGAGTATGTTTGCTTTCACCCAACGGAACTGGGGCACTCCCACATATTTGTGGTCATGGTTGCGTGACGTTGTTGAGCCTTTGCTATGAGGTAGGAATTAGTGTACAGTACTTGGTTACTTCATATCGACTCTCCAGTTTGACAGATCCGGGCTGGTATCTGAGCTGAGAGGTGAGATAATTATAGCTAATGCCGTACACGCCACATAATCCATTCATTACCAAAACTGTTGTCCTTTGTAAGTATTCTTGCTGCCTTGGTATTAATTATTTTGTTCTGTCACTTAGGATGATTAAAATGTCTGTTAACCCCTCCAGTCCTTTTAGCAGAATAAAATAATATGGGTGGAGGAAGAATCAAATACCGATATATAACTTATTCATACTAGTAGTCTTAAGTGTACCTCTCTCTCTCTCTCTCTCTCTCTCTCTCTCTCTCTCTCTCTCATATCTACGGTGTACCATATATATATATATATATATATATATATATATATATATATATGTTTATATCCAAGGGGTGGTTGGGGTTGATTGCTCATGTAATACCACTCAGGGATGAGGGAGGCTTGTCACTCTCATCTTAAATGTCGGGACCAACTGCCTAGCCCCGGGCTCCTACGCTCCTCATGGGGCAGTGTAGGATTGGATGATGGATGGATGATATATATATATATATATATATATATATATATATATATATATATATACATAAACACACAGGTAGGACTATACAGTTATTTCCTGTCACAGTGATTTAGGTGTTGTTGGGAGAATAATAGGCTCCGCTATTTCAGACCATGTTTATTCTGATCTTCCACCCAGGCAGCACCTGCTGTGTGTGTGTGTGTGTGTGTGTGTGTGTGTGTGTAAAGGTGAAGCCCACTGTGTACTTCTTTGAACACGGTGTGTGGGAGATTATTGTAGAGCCCTCTCCCCCCCCCCTTTTATATTTCAGTTTATTCTTGTTACTACCGGACAGTTTTAATCAGATTAGGAATCCTCTCGCTAAAGTGATCAGTGAAGACTGCTATATCTAACTCCTCCAGTTTGAAAAGCCTCTCCACAGCTGATTAGAAACATCTGACAGAAGCAAGAATATAATAAGACATTGTAGTGAAAATTTGAACCCTTTCTGTCCGAGAGGTTCACCACAAACTGGAGAAGCCCGTCTTTAATTAACCCCTTCAATCTGATGGTGTATTTTACCTTGAAATTTTACCACTACCACCTAAAGATTTTTATTCAGTTTAGGAAGGGAACGTTCTCATTAAAGGGGTTAATTAACTCTAAGCCTTCTAGTTCGGAAAATCTCTTAAACTACTGTAACTGCAGCCGTCTGGAAATAGTAAGATATGCGTTTGGGGACTGAAGGAGTTACGCAGACAGATCTTCGTCGTAGGAAAGAAGTTAAAATGGCTCTTGAAGACCTTATTACGGTGGTGTATTAGTTTAGTTTATCCTTTGTTAATCCAGACGATTTCATTCAAATTAGGAAAGATCTCTTGTGCTGAGCTAGGGTATGTCTTTTATACTTTAACTTGGCCAAAATTGCCTCCTCTCCACCTTGAATATTGATTTGCAACAAGAATGAACACTAAAATATGATGCAGGTCACGAAGAAGTACTATTTAACGTATGTTCAACTATAGCATTGTTGTAATCTGCCATTGAAACACGTGTAGCTAATAAGTTAAAGGACAAAAATCTGGGCAAAATTAAGATAAAACGACTATAATCAAGGTTGCATATTGTCCATTAATTACGAAAAATAACCTCTAAACTGAATAAAATCTTTTACTAAATATACACAGCCATTATGGAGAGGTTAAGCTGACCACTCTGGTTGTACCAAGAATATGGCGAAAAATGTCATTGTGCTGGTGAATAAGACAAGGTGATGTCTAAGGATTACCGTTTAGAATTCACCCTCTCGTAAGCGCGCGCACGCACACACACACACACACACACACACACACACACACACACACACACACACACACACACACACACACACACACACACACACACACAGTCATTTCCTATACATATGTCAGGTGTGCTGGTCACAAACTCTAGTAGTCTATGTAAATATCATGCCCTCATGTTTATTTATTTCTGCCGTAAATAATAGAATAAAGAAGAATAAAGTTGGAACACAGTGGAAATATCGCCATTATGCGGAAGGAGTTGTTGGGAACTAGGCTGTACCTATTATAAGTGGCACAGGAGGCTTTGACACAGTGCAGAATTAACATTTCAGAATATTAAGACGTAGTAATGTGCAGAATAAATTACTAAGGGGGAGTTGTTGCGACAATCCCCATCTAACTAATTGTCTAACCCTTTGTCACCCGTTCATTGCGGTAGATCACGTAACTCTATGCAAGACTAAATGTCATCATACTGAAAAGGGTAAACAGGGTGGAATATGTGGGTGTTCCTCTCTCTCTCTCTCTCTCTCTCTCTCTCTCTCTCTCACACACACACACACACACACACACACACACACACACACACACACACACACACACACACACACACACACACACACACACGAGCAAGGTGTGAGCAGGAAGTCCCTGGGCGAGGGCATAGATGACGTAATAAGTTTAGAGTGGGTGAGGAATTTTGTGTGTGTGTGTGTGTGTGTGTGTGTGTGTGTGTGTGTGTGTGTGTGTGTGTGTGTGTGTACGATTGACTTTGGTGAACATTTGTATATCGAGTTTATCTATTTATTTATTGTACTGAATTATGGCTTTGAATCAGTGAAAAAAAAAAGTGTTCATGAAGACAAGCGTTTATACACGGTACGGCTATGGGCATAAAAACACTCATTTACTTCATTACGACACAAACGAAAATGAACAGTGACTTCGAAATACAGCCATGCGATTTTTAGAGATTATGAAGCGTTTTACGATGTCATGTGTGTCATGATTAATATGCAGTACAGCTCAGTGTAATGGTGGTGTCTTCTGTATGTTTGTTTTGATGTTTAAGTGGCTGTGTGTAATTGCATGTGAACATATTTACTTGAGGGTTGTGTGTGTGTGTGTGTGTGTGTGTGTATACACGGATATGTAGGCTTCAGATGTGACAGAAACTGCACGAGTTTGAGTAGCCGTATGTATTGATTGGTGTGTGTGTGTGTGTGTGTGTATGTATGTGTGTGTGTGTGTGTGTGTGTGTGTGTGTGTGTGCAGCTGACGCGTGACACTTGTGTATGTATATGAGTATTAGTATGCATGTATTTTTCGCATGCTCTCTCTCTCTCTCTCTCTCTCACACACACACACACACACACACACACACACACACACACACACACACACACACACACACACACACACACACACACACACACACACACACACACACACACATTCATTCACTCACAGACACGCACGCGCGGGATACCGTATATTCTGTTATATGACGAGCAGAGAATACTGAGTTCGTTCCCTGTGGCCAAAACAGTTTTTGTTTTCATGGTGTGGCAACTAGTGGAGTTCCTGAGATTTGGTATAGCTTATACAGTACAGTACAGTGTACTGACTTGTTAAGGGTTTTCGAAACCTAGGTCACTTAGCCTTTAGTTAAGCTCCGTGTTTGGGCATTGTGCCCCAGCCATTTTGTACCGTAGTACCTACTGTACATATTTTTGTTTACTGAAGATACCGATACCGGTACTTGGAAATAATAAATATTTTACAGTATGGCTCGTTCTTAGACATTTTGCATACCGGTAACGATTGAAAAATGCATCCCGCGTACAGAATACTTAGTGTCAGCTAATTTACGTTATCTACTGTAGTCCAGTTTTAATTATTTATGTCAAAAACTATTGCTGAGCTTAGACTGTGCACACCAAGCACGTTCGTCGACCAGGTACCTATATCGTACCGGCAAAACTTGTCATGGTATTTCTTGTCAGGTATTGTTTTGTACTGATGGAACCAGTATTAAAATTCATGTCTCATTTTGCATCAGATTCAGAATACACTGGTGTACCGTATATGCTAGTTTTGACGTTCTGACATTGCAGTATCATTCCTCTTAATTCTAATATGGCCCCCTATGATACTTATTTCGTCATGGTCATCCTCTTTGTCTGTTTCGTCTAGCGTAACCACCTACCAGCACCACTTACTCCCCGTCCCACGTAGCCTTGATTTAGCTTGTCTGCTAATGCTGCCTCATCATCCCATCTCGACATATCCGTCCTCCTCTTGAGCTCATCTCTCCCGACCAGCTTCTGTTTACACTATCTCCTTATACCCATTCCTTTTCAGTTTTGTCAGACGTAGAATTTTCTGCTTCTCCAACTTTAATAATCATACAGGGGAAAAGAGATAGTGAGAGTCCAACTTTGGCATCGCAGTCACAACGAAGTTTTTATAAAAGTTACCTCTCATGCCAATGTAGTGACTTTTGTCATTTATTCTTGAAAATTGTACAAATTGAAGTCATTCTAGCCAGTATTTGCCGTTTTCATATCTTTTATATCAGTGGTTTTGCACACACACACACACACACACACACACACACACACACACACACACACACACACACACACACACACACACACACACACACACACACACACACGGTATTGATACGCATGCAGATGTTACATAGCCTGACACGCCTAGACCTACTTACGTTTCTCTACCATGTTTGAATGAGTGATTATAGGTTATTAGGTTATTTCTTAGCGGTGCTGTCATCATCAATAAGCCCTACCGCTTTTACTAGGCTATGTAGCGATGGCCCGGGTTCCAGTGACTTCAGGTACATAAGGAACAAAGGCCTCATCACGAAAAAGCTTGCGAAGCCCAACTTTATGGATACGGTTTAAACGTTTCGCCTTTTAATTGTAAAGCTACTCACAAAGCCCTGCCAGCCGTCATAGGAGACGTTGACTCGGGTCGCAAAAATATCGATATTGTTTCTTACTTTCCAGTCTTTCTTTTTTCTTTCTTTATTGATCAGTCATATCTCCCAAACGAAAAGGCGCACAGGAGTATGTTACGCGTCAAAACGTTTTGTGACAACCTGAGATGTTTCTTACTTATTTAGAGCAGCATTCGAGCCACAGTACGCGAGTTAAATCCTGATAAAATTCTATAGCACTCGGACGTCTTTTTAGATGTGTAATTGTCCATGGATTCATGTTGTCCCAGTCCACGTAAGGCCAGTGAAGGAAAAAGAGGTTCATGACGGAAGCTAGAGCCGTGGTGGAAGATAGGTCCCTGGGGAAAATAGGTCCATTGGAACAAAATCTGTTCATGGGAAAAAATAGGTCCATGGGAAAGTAGGTGCATGGGGAAAATAAATATATGATAAAGATTCATGGGAGGAAAATAGGTCCTTGGGAGAAAATTAGGTCAGTAGGGGAAACAGATCAGTGGGAGAAGTCAAAGGGGAAAAATAGGTCTAAGGAGAAAAATCTATCAAATCGTGAAGTGGTCTCATGGGGGAAAACATGTAAGTGGGGGTTGACATCGAGGGGATGTAGCCTGAGACCGGTTTATACTGTATGTGCTAGTAATGTATAATATAAATTTGGTAGCTGAATTGCATAAAAAGATCAGACGCTAGGAAAAAAAAATATTATTCTGAAATGATTGTTAAGAAGTGTGGATTGAACCTTCAGAAACGAGAGATGAAATTACCGCAGAAGCAAGAGGGAAATTTTGATAGTAGGAGATTCAGAATTCTGTACTCATTACTTCATTCCACCAGCTACAGACGTTTTTTGGGTACAGTGTAGAATGTAGTAATGGATACAAACTGTGGAATGTGGTAATGGATACAAACCTCTGAATATTCTCCAGTCTCAAATGCTGTCTTGTTTCTGTGCCTGTTTTTTTTTTTTTTTTTTTTTTTTTTTTCCATCTCTATATCTTAAGTCATTCTGGAATAAAATTTTGCTTTCAAGTTGACCTTCACAACTAGGTGTTGCATAGTGTTAGTTTACCATCTTTCACACACACACCGCTCGCTGGTGCAGTGGTAACGTTCCCGCTTGCCAATTGGTGGACGGGAGTTCGCGCCTCGTTCAGGTTGCGAAAAGTTTCACTGACGAAGTGGGTGGTTACTGTCCCCCTTGAGCAAGGGGACGGGTGTGTGCGTGTGTGAAGGTCACAACCTTGCCCTTAGATCGGACTATATGAGCTCTCAGCTCCCTTCCGGGAGGGTAAAAGTTGACCATCACGACCATCAAGTGATCCTGACCGACCCGGTGAATTACACACACACGCACACACACTTTTGACTCGGGCTACACCATATTCGGTTTATTATTTTTTCTTGTTCCGTAGTATTAATTTGCCTCGATATTCAAATGTAGGTAATAAGAATATAAAGGAAGTAGAGATATTGTGTTTGTGTGTGTGTGTGTGTGAGAGAGAGAGAGAGAGAGAGAGAGAGAGACAGAGAGAGAGAGAGAGAGAGAGAGAGAGAGAGAGAGAGAGAGAAATCTGTAATAAGCTTCATCAAAGTAGCACGTTGAGTCATTGTGTGTAGCCTGTTTCTTATCAGAGATGTTACGTGCAAAGAAAACGATGGCAGTGAATTGTGAAAACTTCTAGCCACACTGACGGAGCTCGATCTGCCCCAAACAACATTCATCTTCACTCTCTCTCTCTCTCTCAGTACACACACACACACACACACACACACACACACACACACACACACACACACACACACACACACACACACACACACACACACACACACACACACACACACACCGCTCGCTGGTGCAGTGGTAACGTTCTCGCTTGCCATCTGGTAGACGGGAGTTCGCGCCTCGCTCAGGTTGCGAAAAGTTTCACTGACGAAGTGGGTGGTTACTGTCCCCCTTGAGCAAGGGGACGGGTGTGTGGGTGTGTGAAGGTCACAGCCTTGCCCTTATATCGGACTATATGAGCTCTCAGCTCCCTTCCGGGAGGGTAAAATGCTGACGATCACGACCATCAAGTGATCCTGACCGACCCGGTGAATTACACACACACACACACACACACACACACACACACACACACACACACACACACACACACACACACAAAGTAAGCACGGTAACCAACGTGCACACAAAGAAATTATGGGTTGAGAAAACAAACTGAACAGTGGGTGAAGTGTTTCCCAGTGACGAGCGTGTTGGGGGTAGGGTGGCAGGGATGGGTGGATAGGGGGTAGGGTAAGGGTAGTGTGTGTGGATAGGGGTAGAGAATAGGCTATATAAGGACACTAGTTTGAGAGTGGAGTGGCTGATCGAGTGTTAGGTGGTGGAGTTGTTGGATGGGTGGAGAGGGGCTAGGGATAAACACGGGTATTGAAGATTGATGATGTGTAAGAAAGGGGACAAAACAGTACACGAGGAGAGGAAACTGATGAAGCAGGAAGAAAAGGGATGGGTGGGAGGGCTGATGACAGAGTGTAACACGCGTTGGGAATATTGGTAAAGAATAAGAAAGGTCAAAATAACTTCCTGTTAACACAGGAAAATTGTAATGTACTTGATTAATGAAAAGTGTGTTTATTGAAAAGATACCGTACAGTTTCTTCGCACTTCATAGCCAAACGTCTTAATCCGGGAAAGGATGACCACAAACGGATCGCCTCCATACCTTGCTGTCCTCTGCCATCAGTATCCTCGATCAGCATACTTCTGCCTTTGGGCATAATTTTTCCATCTGAACAGTCTACGGCGTAATGAAATTTAAATACTTCCTGTATCATACAAGTTTGAGTAATGGGAGACCTTGTCATCGTTTTGTCGGTGCCCCCAGCAGGGAATGTAAGTTACGGTATTGTATGGAAATCTCTGTGCATTCACGCCGTTACTATAGTGATGCTGGACTGTGTGTTTGTGTGTGTGTGTGTGTGTGTGTGTGTGTGTGTTGCCATTTTCTCATCTTGTTGCCCTCCCTCTCCTTTGTTTTGCCTTAAGATACTTCATTGTCCTCCCTTATACCTTCTCGTCGTTTTCTGCTTCTCTTTCCCTTCCCTCCCCCCAAAAAAAAAGAAAAGAAAAAAAAACTCAGGAAGTAATAAGCGGGACATTTTGCGAATAATGGTCTTGTATGTTTGATGATGGTGTGGTGTAAGTTTAAGCCTCAGTGATTTTTGTTATTCAGTAAGCTATACTTGACGTAGCATAAAAATGGATGTGGTAGTTTGTTATTCACTTTGTTATATTTGACACATCAAAAAAATTACAATCTATCTATCTATCTATCTATATACCTAGGCTGCTTCCCCCAAGGAAAGGGGCGGGGTGAGGGGACTAGGGACCCCCTCCTCTGTTTTGTAGTTCCTAAAAAGAGACAGGCCAAAAATTACAATACCGGTATTATTTTTAAAAAGTGCAATGTATGTATGTATGTTTAGGCCTCGTTGATATTTATCAGTTATTCAGTTTGCTATATTTGATAGGCTGCATAAAAATAATATTGTTTGAAGAGAGAACAGGTAGGCTATGCAGTTTTAAGCCTCGTTGATTGTTTTATTTGTTATTCAGTAACCATGTTAGGTTTGAAGCAGTTGATACATGACTTTTAATGGTGCGGTGCATGTTATAATGAGGTTTATTGATTTTTAGTAAGTGTTTGTTAAGTTGTATGTATCGCTGTATACAGTGATATATCACGTAAGAGGGCGTCGTATATATGCAATTTGAAGCTTCATTGATTTACAGCTATTTCGTGCGCATTGATTTACATTTCATTTATTAGACATGGCTCACGAGATGAGAAAGGGGAGCTGAGATTATACACGTGTCAGTTCTTTGTACTGGTTTGGTAATTTTTATTGTGTTTAGGTCCTCCCTCACTGTCTATTAGCCACTGCTAAATATGTGACTGTCAGGTGGTCACCGGCACTATTACTGAATACTCTTAGTGGTAGTTTCTCCAGCCAGTATTTAAATCTGGAACTGCTAGGATTTCTCTCGCCTTTAGAAAATTGCCTGATGACTTGGGTGTAAATGAAGCAGAGAAGGGATAACTTGATATAGTATTTTGCCTCTGACTACCACACTGCTCTAACTTACTCAATGCCCATTTAAAATGCTAAGGTCTAACAATTGATTAACACTGGAAAATTATACTAGTCATGAAGAGGTACCGTGGATAAAATGTAGAGCCGTGGTATTGTCTTATTCTGCCTTATAGCGTCATGAAATAGGCTGCAAAAGGGAAGAAACTCTGGGCCAAGTTAAGGTGAAAAGAACATAGTATTTCTCTCAGTTGGGCAGCATCTTGTACCATACTGTTGGCTTGAATAAAATAACTGAGGGCACCAATCGCAGCGAAAGTACTGCTGAAAATCCAAGGCAGACCTGTTTCGTAAATGAATTCCACTTTTTCCCCATGTGGTTGTTGGTCCTTTTTATATACATCATAAAAACTGGAGGTAGAGTTGACAGGAGGATTGGTGATGCTGGTACACGAAAGAAAAGTGTTAATTTGGTTGGGGATAGGATGGAGCTTGTAAAAAATAAAAAAGTCGGCAGGGGGTAGGATGCTGCTGGTAAAGTAAGGTAAAAAAAAAATAAAGTTAGAGGGGGATAGGGAGCTGCTGGTAAAAGTAAGGAAGAAAAGTAAAATTTGGCAGGGAATAGGGTGCTGTTGGTAAAAGTAGGGTAAAATAAGGTAAAAGTTGGTAGGGGATAAGGTGGTGCTGATAAAAGTAAGTTGGCGGGGAGTAAGGTGGTGGTGATAAAAGTAAGGTTAAAAAAAAGTAAACGTTGGCAGGGGGTAGGGTGATGCTGGTAAAATCAGTGTAGAAGGTAAAAGTTGGCAGGAGGTAGGGTGGTGTTGATTAGAAAAGAAAAAGTAAAGCTGGCAGAGGGTAAAGTAGTTCTTATAAAAAAGTGAAGTTGGCAGGGGGTCGGATGGTGCATTGTCACGCTGCGCCGCACTGTGACGTTAAGGTTTGACGTCAGGTGCGGTGGCAGGGGCGGGTGAGCACTACTGGGGCTGAGTCAGTGTACGGCTGCCCAGTGCGATCTTCGACCTTCTCCTGTAATATTAACGTCCAGTTGACGCCAGACGATTTAATTCAGCCCACCGTGAGCATAGGAGCCTGAGAGTTTCAGTATTGTTAATAGATTCCAGTGTTTATTTCTTCACAGTACTTGGTCATTATAACCTCCAGCAGAGCGCACAACGTAAATGTTATTCTTACCATCTCCAGACCATATACCTGTATATTTAATATTACTGGAAATAGACTATTGGATCTGGAGGAAGGAAACACCGGTACAGCCTTTAGTAATGCCGTCAAACGATTCTACATGGTTTAGGGTAGACTTGGAACTGAATTGGTTAGTATACCATGGTCCTCATTGTAACTTTATAAAATCGTCTGGTAGCACGAAGATAATATAAGTGATGTCCTCTGGCGTTAAGCTGTACAGCAGGGGCAGGTGTATTGTGCTGTTCTGTACTGTTTGCTGAGTCATAATGCATCTGCCGTAAGAAGGGGGAACATGTCTTGGAGTAACCCGATCAGTCAGTCAAGCGTCAGATTTTCACATTCAGAGTGCGTCACTATGGTACTTCGCTTTAGCTAAACCCACTTGAACTCGTATCTTCCAGTAGTTCTGTACTTATTTCCTTAAAGTCATTCCCTGTGGTTTGATTTGTTGGGTGCGTGCTTGGGATTCATTAGATCCATAGGTCTAGTCCCGCGAAGCGCAAGAAACGTAAAGTTGAAAGTCTCATATGAACCCTGATGGATGGGACAATCCTATAAAGTACCAGTATTGTTTAGCTGACAGTGAGTCATAGGAGTTTGAATGCTAATGCTGACATCATTAACCCAGTCGTGGTTGAGACAGTTCTGGTATTCAGTTCAGCTTAGAGTGAGCCATAAGAACCTGAGTGTTGTTACTGTAGTGGGGTGAATGAGTTGTAGGAGCATAAGAATGTTATATGACTACCATTGTTCTGACTGTGGGGAGAGGGGAATGATGATTACTGCGATGATGATGATGATGATGATGACGATGATAATAATATTGATGATAAGAAGTAATAACAGCATCAACAACATCATTGATAGTGAAACAACAATTACAATAATAATGTTGATAATGAAAAGTAATAACAGTATCAGCAATACAAGTGAAACAACAACAACAACAGTAATAATAATAATAATAATAATAATAATAATAATAACAGCAATAATAATAATAATAATAATAATAATGATAATAATAATGATAATAATGATGATAATGAAAAGTAATAACAGTATCAGCAATACAAATGATAGTAAAACAACAACAATAATAATGATAATAATGATAATAATAATAATAATAATAATGTCTATTGCCAGACACCTCAATCCCTTAAGGAGTGGCCACAAACAAATCGCCTCCATGTCGCCCAGTCCAATGCCACTTCACTGCCTTTCTCCCAGCTGACACCCCCCTCTCTCATATACCTCTCCACTCCATCCCTCCATCTCATTCTCGGCCACTCCCTCCCTCGCCCCCCTTCCACCTCACTCGCATAAACTCCTCGTTAGTTTCTCGCTCTCCATCCTCTCCACTTGGCAAAACCACCTCAAGGTATTTCTCCTAGCGCTTTCTATCACATCCACATCCACACCACAGGGGTCCTTCCTCATTTGTCAGTCTGTCTGTCCATTGAACTCCACATGCTCCTCTCAAGTCACTCATTTCCACTGTTCTAACTGTTGACATAATAGTAATAATGATGATGATAATACTAATAATAATAATAACAATAATAATAATAACAACAATAACAACAATAAACGTTGAATACTAATTCCCATGACGTAGGTTCGAATTGCAGAGTATCTGGGAAAGAAAATAATGGTATTATTTTATGACATTAATAACCTCAGTTGTCTACCATGAGCCCACAGAAATGCCTTACATATACCTTTGCTGTTGCCTGTGTTGTGTGAGTTTATCCAGACACAAAGTGCAGTGGGTAGGCAGTATGTACCGTAATAGGGACAAATGATTGTAATTCACCTCTCCTGCATTCCACACTCCTTTGCTGCATGATAATCCAAACCTGCGAGAGAAGAGATCTCTGTGCAAGTGGCCTGATATTTTTTCTGTACACCCACACACACACACACACACACACACACACACACACACACACACACACACACACACACACACACACACACACACACACACACACACACACACACACACACACACACACACACACACACACACACACACACACACACACACACACACACACACACACACACACACACACACACTATATATATATATATATATATATATATATATATATATATATATATATATATATATATATATATATATGCCTATATTAGTGCGTGTTAGTGTTATAGATTTTATGTTACACACACACAAGCATGCCCTTGCAAATAATAGTAATATAATCCAAATTGTTCTTCCACCAGATATCCACTACTGCCACGGAGGCAGTGTGTGTGGCAGGGTCAATACTCCACATCTGTATTCATGCATTGTCTTTATCTTGACTTGGGTGCACAGTTAGAGTTAGAGAGCCATCGGTGTATGTCGCCTTTTTACTTTGTTTTTTCTTTTGTGCTAACAGTAATTTACAGAAAAAAAATGTTTGTGAAAGCTCCATTGCCACCCATATAACTGATTTGCTAGTGTCCCCAGTGTACCGTACCAGTTGTGATATTTTGAAATATGTCACCGACATGAAGGAAGAATTACTGTATATGTTCTTATCTATCTCCGCTCACACAGCTGTCAGACATTTTTCAACCAAACTGCTGCTGCGAATATTTAAGTGAGAAAATACAGCCAAGCAAATTGTTTTTGATCGTGATTCCCTGCAGTGAAAAAGACATAACAGGTAGATGAATCGTGTTTAATTACGACCAACATTTACATATTACACTCATTTTACTCTAGCTTGGCTTAAAATTGCCATCTCCATCTAGGACTTGTAACGATAAACTAACACTAGAATATGATGTTAGCCACGAAGAAGTGTCAGGACACTAAAATATCTTAACACACTACATAATATATATAGTAACGTATTAGGTAATATAGAAGTTAGATGAAAGTCATGCCAAAGCGAGAGGGCTAGAGGAAACAGCAATGCACATTCTTAGTTAGGAATTTCACACACAACACAGTGATGCCTAATGGGAAGCTCCCCAGGCTTGTAAAGTTCCATAGACCCGTGCCCTTACACGTGACATAACCAGTCATACAGGGGAAATGGGAGAGACAGGGCAGAAGGGGTTAGGAGAGAAAAGAGGCACGGTGAGGAGAGGCAGGAAGGAGTTCGCGGGGTTAGCAAGCATAAAACCGCCCTCACCTCAGTACTGCTCTTGTGAGATAGGTGCTTTGAAGAAATAAACTCACCTCAGTACTGCTCTTGTGAGATAGGTGCTTTGAAGAAATAAACTCACCTCAGTACTGCTCTTGTGAGATAATTCCTTTGAAGAAATAAACTCCAATCAAACCCCTGACTCATCTTTATCTTTCTCCTGTCATCTACGATTAGTACAACGAACATTCTCTCCCTTCCTACAATTCAACACACTGCTGCAATAGAGACGACTACTTATATTTGGTAGCCCCGGTGCTTACGGTATTACGATATTTCGATACGATGTGTGCGTGCGTGCGTGCGTGTGTGTGTGTGTGTGTGTGTGTGTGTGTGTGTGTGTGTGTGTGTGTGTGTGTGTGTGTGTGTGTGCGCGCGTGCGTGCGTGCGTGTGCGTGCGTGCGTGCGTGCGTGTGTGTGTGTGTGTGTGTGTGTGTGTGTGTGTGTGTGTGTGTCTACATTGCATGAGTGCGTGTTAGTGTTATAGATTTTATGTTACACACACACAAGCATGCCCTTGCAAATAATAGTAATATAATCCAAATTGTTCTTCCACCAGATGTCCACTGCTGCCACGGAGGCAGTGTATGTGGCAGGGTCAATACTCCACATCTGTATTCATGCATTGTCTTTATCTTGACTTGGGTGCACAGTTAGAGTTAGAGAGCCATCGGTGTATGTCGCCTTTTTACTTTGTTTTTTCTTTTGTGCTAACAGTAATTTACAGAAAAAAAATGTTTGTGAAAGCTCCATTGCCACCCATATAACTGATGTGCTAGTGTCCCCAGTGTACCGTACCAGTTGTGATATTTTGAAACATGTCACCGACATAAACGAAGAATTACTGTATAATATGTTCTTACCTTTATTCGCTCACACAGCCATCAGACACTTTTCAACCAAACTGCAGACAATATTTAAGTGAGAAAATACAGCTACGCAATTGTTTGCTGATCGTGATTCCCTGCAGTGAAAAAGACATAATAGGTAGATGAATCGTGTTTAATTACGGCCAACATTTACCTGCTACACCCTTTTTACTCTAACTTGGCCTAGAATTGCCATCTCTCCGTCATGAGTGCTGACTTTTAACGATAAGCTAACACTAGAATATGATGTTAGCCACGTAGAAGTGCCAGGGGAAAGGATGCAGAGCCAAAATATTGCCATTTTCTGCAACTGAGCGACGTGGAAGAAGCTGCAAAAGTATGAAAATCTTGGCCAAGTTATAATGAAAGAGCTTTAACATAGCCTCACTCCTAGCTTGTATTGATTTACTTTATCTCCTTCCCTTCACGTGGCCTTTCCTTCTTTATTCTCTCTCTCTCTCTCTCTCTCTGCTGAATGTAATCATGTGGCGTTACCTGGTATAGAGAGCTTTAGTAGAGTTACCCTGACCATGAGAGGGTTAATGGTCACACTTAACACTCAGGCTCCTATGACTCCAAACTGAATAAAAGTGCCTGGTGTTAGGTGCAATAGAGTACTAGAGTTGCCCCGATATTGACAGGGTTGTAATATATTCGTGGGAGTCAGACAGGAAGTAGGCGTGATAGATTAGAGAGAGAGAGAGAGAGAGAGAGAGAGAGAGAGAGAGAGACAAGTTTGTGGTGAGATACCTTACCTTAAAGAGGAACGGAAGGAAGGAAAGGAGGAGGAGGCGAAGAGGAGGGGGAGGAGGAGACGATGAGGAGGGGGAGGAAGGGACGAAAAGAAAATGTGAAGGAGGGGAGAGAAGAAAAGGGGATGGAAATGGGAGAAAATAATGAATAATGGCAAAGAACATGAACAGGAATGTAAAGAGAAGAGGGTAAAAATATGGAAGTATGAAGGAGATTATAATAATGTAACAACAAAGTAAATAAATAATAAAAGGAATTTCAGGGGTAAACAACGAGCAACAAAGGAAGAAAAAGGAAGGAAATGAGGTACATGACAAATAGAGTTGCGAAGGGGGTGCGGTGCGAGGGAGGCAGGGGTCGGAGGAAGGGTAAAGGTTACACACAAAAATATACAGTACACACAGACACACGCCATGGGGGGGGGTATGAAAATAAGGGAAACACACACACACACACACACACACACACACACACACACACACACACACACACACACACACACACACACACACACACACACACACACACACACACACACACACACACACACACACACACAAAACCATAGCACGAAGAACAACAGTAACTTACGTAATTCATCTATATTCTGTAACCATTTTCTTTCTCCTAGCCTTCTTGGCTAAACTTCTGTTCTCACTAACCACCGTTTGAAAGCATAGAAGAGGAGGAAGATACATGGAGAGGGGTAAATTAGTGGATCGATCGACTATATATATATATATATATATATATATATATATATATATATACACACATGAGAGAGAGAGAGAGAGATGCAGGAGGGAAAAAAAAGGTGAAAGTTGTGGGAGGAGGGAAGAGGGTATGAAAGAGGGACATTAGGATGATAATGGAGAGGAGTGGTTCTTGGCGGAGGGAGAGGAGGAGGAGGAGGAGAAGGAGGAGGGATAGAAGTGGAGGAGAAGGAGGAGGAAGAGGAAAAGGAGGGCGAGGGAAAGAACGAGGGCCGAAGGGAAAAGAGAAAAGGAAAGAAAAGAAGAGAGGTGGAAGTCGAGGGAGAGAAAAGGGCCGAAATAGTGGCAGAGGGAGGAGGACATGCGAAGGGAGAAGGAGCGAGAGAGAAAGTGGAGAAGGAGAGGTGTGAGGAGGAGCTGATGGCTAATAAAAGAAGGGAAACGATTAAGGAGGAGGAGGAGGGGTTGGAGTGGGGTTAGTCATTGAGTAGAGACACGAATTCACAGCGGTCCTCTTGAGAGAGAGAGAGAGAGAGAGAGAGAGAGAGAGAGAGAGAGAGAGAGAGAGAGAGAGAGAGCATGAATGTGTTACCAGCACTGCGAGGAAAGACCGGGGGAGGGGGATGGAGGAGGAGCAAAAAGAAAAATGTAGAGAGGGAGACTGAAACTTTGTGGCCCGTAGCGTGAAGAATAGAGAGAGAGAGAGAGAGAGAGAGAGAGATTTATATAGGCTATGCTACTTTAGTGGCACCTGTATAATTATTTTTTTAACACTTTTAGTGGTTTTTGTACCTGTTTTATGAAACTTCCTGAGTCATCCTGCTGGTGGAGCTTAGGTGAGTGATGGTACCCTCTGTCGGCACATCATGGGTTGGAGGAAGCACTGGATTTGATCGTCATGGGTGGCACCCCATCCTATTGTTTGGTCGGGATAATGGACAGTGGACAGAGCTTCGGGGCGTGAGGTTACTAGTTTCGGTAGCTGCTGTATGTACCATTGGCTAAAAGCTGAGAGGAGGCTGTGCAAGAAACTTACCATCGAGTTAACGCTGACATATTGACCCCCACTCACAGTACCTGCTGCAATTGCTGAAAGCCAACCCAATCCTAGTCCTTCTCTGCCAATCTTTACACTGCACCGGGTGGGATGGTGGGTGATTTGGTGGGTATGAGGAGGCTTATTGGGCGGTTTTGGCTGCGCTTTCGTCAGTCCAGTGCCGGGGCTGGACTTATGCTGCTAGTTTATCTTCTTATTCTAATAATTGTTTGCGTGAAGCTCTTACCACTACGATAGCAACTACGGTAAGTCGCAGTAGGATCCTGTACAGTCCTATGCATGGTAACTCAGGTGTATTGTCAGCAGCAAAAGTCCAGTCGCCTGACCCATTTTTCTCTCAACGGATTTTGAAAATTAATGTTGTGAATTCGCATCAACCACCACTGATCACACTATTCAATGGTTAAATTCATCAGGCTGCGGATTTATCCCAGTGATTTTCAGAGTCCGTGAAGAGAGAAACAGTAGAGGCGACAGGACTTTTGATGTACACCAAAAGTGCTTACATCAGAGTGCTCTCCCACGCTGCCAATGCGGGTGCCAAGACCTGGGCTCAGGGCCGTAGTGAAAGTGGCGTAGGATGTTTCGTAGCACCTTTCCTTAGCAATTTACTTTGTATATTTCACCTTAACATTCTTGTGTATGTTATTTAGCTATATTTTTTATTATCGACGTAGTTTGCAGAAGAAACATGCAGCACGATAACGAGGTGTACTGCGTTAAAAAAGTAACCTAGGAAGAGTTGTTACGTTATCCCCAAAGCCATTTTTATTTTTTTTTTAACATAACCAACACAGTCACGAAGCAGGTCGGGTCTGTCTACCTTTACCTGTGTATGAAACTCCTGTACGTAAACCTCCTGCAAGTTTTCTTCAGGTTTAATCATAGCCTTGCAACACCAAGTATATAATAATTCTGTTCTGCGTAGCCACTTCGCACTCATTCAAACAGACCATTCATTCGGTCCTGCTCATTCAGATGCCTTTCTCATCATCATTCACTCATGCACTCATTTTATAACCTAGAACTCATTCATCGTATTTCACACAGTCGTTTTACTCTGTTCTGTCAGTCACTCATTCTTTCACTCATTTTCATTCAGCGATTCTTTCACTCACACACTCACTCATTCACATACTTCCTCACTCACTCATTCACATACTGACTCACCCACTCATTCATGTAGCCTACTCACTCACTCACCTTTGTGGCACACTGTCCACTCTCATGGCCTCATGTCTGTCACGAGGTCATATTGATACCCCTCCTCTCTCTCTCTCTCTCTCTCTCTCTCTCTCTCTCTCTCACACACACACACACACACACACACACACACACACACACACACACACACACACACACACACACACACACACACACACACACACACACACACACACACACACACACACACACACACACACACACACGTCATGAGCGAAGATGTTACAAGCTTTCTAAAATCCAGAGAACAGTGTAATTCGTCACTGAGTAGGGACAAGAATAGCTAGAGATATTTTTGTTGAGGCCATCCCTAACAGGAGAGAGAGAGAGAGAGAGAGAGAGAGAGAGAGAGAGAGAGAGAGAGAGAGAGAGAGATACAATCTGACTTTAGAGTTTTAAACATTTTCGTAGCCAAAATCTGCGTCGTGTGTAGTGTAATCTATTGTGACATTTTATAGTGTTTTGTCTTTACGCTACAAAGGCAACAATATCATTACAAATTTAAATAATGGCTGGGAGGAGGAGGAGAAGAAGAAATAGAAGAAGAAGAAGAAATAGAGGAAGAGAAGAAGAAGAAGAAGAAGGAGAGAGAACGAGGAGGAGGAGGAGAAAAAGAAGAAGGAGAGAGAACGAGGAGGAGGAAGAGAAGGAAAAGAAGAAATAGATGAGGAGGAGGAAAAAAGAGAGAGAGAGAACGAGGAGGGGGAGGAGAAGGAAAAGAAGAAACAGAGGAGGAGGATGCAGTGCACCGTGTTGTTGCAAGGTCTAGTTGGCAGGGAAGAAATGCGGGAGTTTCGCCCTTAGAAAGCGACGAAGCGATCTGATAGGACGGTGATTACTCATGTAGCTTGCAGTATCGGTGTGGATGTCGAGAGAGAGAGAGAGAGAGAGAGAGAGAGAGAGAGAGAGAGAGAGAGAGAGAGAGAGAGAGCAGTGTGTGTGTGTGTGTGTGTGTGTGTGTGTGTGTGTGTGTGTGTGTGTGTGTGTGTGTGTGTGTGTGTGTGTGTGTGTTTTACCGGCATCCGGTTTGATAGGGTAAGTCCTCTTATGTTCTCAGAATCATGTGTGGTGTGGTTGTGAATCATAGTTTGAATCAGGTGTGGTATGGTAGTGAAGCCTGGATATGAATGAGGTGTGGTATGGTGGTATGGTAGTGATGCGTGGAAATGACTGAGGTGTGGTATGGTAGTGAGGCATGGAAATGAATGAGGTGTGGTATGGTAGTGATGCATGGAAATGAATGAGGTGTGGTATGGTAGTGATGCATGGAAATGAATGAGGTGTATGGTGGTATGGTAGTGAGGCATGGAAATGAATGAGGTGTGGTATGGTAGTGAAGCCTGGAAATGAATGAGGTGTGGTATGGTGGTATGGTAGTGAGGCATGGAAATGAATGAGGTGTGGTATGGTTGTGAAGCCTGGAAATGAATGAGGTGTGGTATGGTAGTGAGGCATGGAAATGAATGAGGTGTGGTATGGTAGTGCAGCATGGTAGTGAGTCGGATGTGGTATGGTGGTGAGACATGCTTCGGCTATGGTATGGCAGTGCAGCATGGAAATGAATGAGGTGTGGTATGGTAGTGAAACATGGTAGTGATTCATGTGGTATGGTGGTGAAGTGTGAGTTGGCTGTGGTAGGTAGTGAAGCATGGAAATGAATGAGGTGTAGTATGATAGTGAAACATGGTAGTGAGTGAGATATGATATGGTGATGAAATAATGAGTTGGCTGTGGTATGGTAGTGAAGCTTGGGATTGAATTGGGTGTAGTATGGTAATGAAGCATGGGGTGAATAAGATGTGGAATGGTAGTGAAGCATGGTAGTGAATCAGGTGTTGTATGGTAGTAGATGAACTGGTACCTTATGGTATTTTCCCAGTAATGGAAGTAGGGAGGTGACTTGTATGGCACCGGTATCAGGGTAATTACGGAATGGTTATGTGATAATTGATATGATAGGAATTTCGGACATAAATACCTATTCAGTACTTCACGATAATTAACGAGACTCTGAACAATTACTTTTGAATCCCAGTGTTCTCATCTTAGGAGCCTAATAAACCGCTGGGAAGATGATGTACGCGTTTCAGAATATATCGATTTAAATAAAGCGGTATTGTTCCCAGCTGTGCCGTAGTTTTGGCTGTGGTATGACTGCTTGCTGTGGTTTGGTAGTGTGGTAACTGGCAGGAGGGTTATGGGATTGATACTGTAAAATGGTGATTGGTATAACAGAACGTATGGTATCGTAGTATGTTAGCTGTGGCATAACTGAGAACCTGCCTACTGTGATTTGTTTATGAAGCGGCTGTGGTATGACTAAGACCTTGTTATGGTACAGGAGCATGATATTTGTTAAGTAAGGGCCTGGTATGGTATAATAATGTGGTATGACTGAGGCCAGGTTATGGTATGGTAACATGATATTACCAGAGTTAGAACATGATGTAGTGTAGCAGTGTACCGGGGAGTAGGAGCTGGGAGAAACCGGTCCGTCAAGCCCGGCTCGGTCCAGTTTGATAAAGCCGGACACAAAGTTTTCCTTGTCCTGATAGCCTGCCCGGGTGGGTCAGAAAGGCCAGAGTGTTATTTATTTCCTCACTCAGTCTACCATTTGATTCTTGTTGCTATTAGGCGATTTTATTTAGCTTGGGAGACACTTTCCAATCTGGAGGGGTTAGATAAAGTCCTCTTTAATCATTCAAGTACTAGCATGCTGTCGTAGGATTGAAGAAGACCGTGTAGTAACGGTAGCCGTAAATGACAGAACAACGCCATTGCATTGGATGGGTTAATATTTCATTCTGAGTTTTCTTTATATTTCATTGTCGTTGCTACCAGACGATTTTATTCAGCTTAGGAGAGTGTTGTACTAGTGAAGGGAATATTGAAGGCTGTGTCTAACTTCACCATTTCGAAAAGTTAATCTTAAAGTTGAAGAAAACCATTTGGAGGTAGCAAGAATAATCTACAAAACACGCCATCGGATTTGGGAGGTGTAGTTGGGTATTTCTTGGATATACATTTTTCTTTACTCATTCAGCCACCAAACATTTCACGACGAGAGTGAATAATAACTATACAATGAGAGACCGAGGATGAGATGGAAGGATGGAGTGGAGAGGTAAATGAGAGAGGGTGTGTGTGAGCTGGGGAGAGGGCAGCGAAATGGCGGGGGACAGGGTGACATGGAGGCGATTTGTTTGTGGGCACCCCTTATAGGATTAAGGCCCCTGGCTTTAGATAGACAGGTAGGTAGATAGAATAAGAAAATACTAAAATGATTCATGATAAATATTGAACTAGGGAGGCCTTTGTCGTGAAAACTGGGTAACTCTCTCTTGGTTTGGGACGACTGTATAGTATTCTGTTCCAGCTACCGCCAGACGATTTTATTCAGCCGTTTTTTTTTTTTTTTTTTTATGTGGGGAAGAAGGAACCAAAGGCAATGAGCCCGCAAAACTGTTCCTTCCAAGAGAAAAACAAAATACAAGAGAGCCAAATTCAATATCCATTCATTTCGAGATGCCTTGACACACTGCGTTTGAAAGACTGGAGATCATAGGAAGCAGGAAATACAGACAGAGGGAGACAGTTCCATAGTTGACCTGTTGCATAAATGAAGGACTGGGAGTAACGATTAACTCTTGCATTAGAGAGTTGGACAGAAAAGGGGTGAGAGTTTGCTGCTAGACGGATGCTACGCGCCGGTCGTAGAAGTGGAGGAATGCATGCAGACAGTTCAGAGGAACAGTGACCATTGAAGTAGCGATAGAAAAGAGATAAAGATGCAACATTGCGGCAAAGAGACAGAGGTTGAAGGGAGTCAGTAAGAGGGGGAGAGTTAATGAGACGAAAAGCCTTTGACTTCACCCTATTGAGAACAGTTGTATGTGGGGAGCCTCCCCACACATGAGAGTTGTACTCCACACAGGGGCGGATAAAACCCCTGTATAGAGTCAACAATTGTGCAGGGGCAAAGAAGGAACGGAGTCGGCTTAGCACACCCAGTCTTTTGGAAGCAGATTTTACAAGAGATGTAATATGATCTTTCCAGGACAAGTCCCGAGCAAATGAAACCCCAAGCATGTTCAACGATGATGCAGGATTAAGTTGAGTATTATTAAACATAAGTGGGTATACCTGTGGAAGATTTTGTCGGGTTGATAGGTGCAAAAACTGAGTCTTTGATGCATTAAAAAGAACCAAATTATTTTTACCCCAGTCAGAGATACGAGCCAAGTCAGACATCAGGTGTGCCATAGCCTCATCCCTTGCCTGTTGAAGTAACTGCTGAGATGGACGTTGTGGGAGTCGAATGGAAAGGTGAAGGGTGGTGTCATCAGCGTATGAGTGGATAGGGTTAGATGTACACTCAGAAGAGTGTGGAGATAGTGTTAATATTTGCTTTATTATTACTTTCATGGTCCGGACAACTCAATAAATTCAGCTACCGGCAGATGATTACTATTTTCTGAGTCACAAGAGTTTGAGAATGTAGAGCCTGTATCAAGGAGTGGATTCTGTATTCGCTTCGTTCACTTTGGTGTGGGTTGATTGATATGAAGGAGTTTTTCTTCTTTCCCAGTTAATAGTTATTTGGGTTCTCTCTCTCTCTCTCTCTCTCTCTCTCTCTCTCTCTCTCTCTCTCTCTCTCTCGTACATGTACTGTCAGAGAGAGAGAGAGATATAGAGAGAATGTGTGTGTGTGGGGGGGGGGGCTTTAATTCAAGGCAGACATACGGTTGCAATACAAATCCTGCTGATCCCTAATGCTTCCATGCTGACACACTGTTTCCCTAATTATGTTCACCCTTTCAGCTGGTTTTTATTTATTATTTATTTTTATTTCTTCATTTAGTCTAGATATTTTTTTTTTTTCCAGGCGTCCTGTGTAAGGATGTTTGTTACTATATAGTCACCTTCCTGTCTCACTCTTGCTTGGGTGTCTTGTTGCTCTTACTATTAAAGGTTATTATTATTATTATTATTAAGCAGTAGTAGTAGTAGTAACCTGTCCTGCGAAGAAGGATGGTATAATTTTCGCAACTCGCCCTCGCTCCTATACCGTTGCACTAGATTCAGCCTGTCTGTGTCCGTCTGTGTGTGTCGGCGCTTAACTCCTGGGCTTTTTGACGGTGTTAGTGAACCATGCCAGGTGACTTCGTTTGGTTTCTCCGAAGGTCTTCCATTATGTTCAGTTTTTCAACCATGATTTTTAGGGGGGGAGGGGGATCTGTCCCCCTCATGAAATTAAGAATTAAACAGTTGTGGAAAGAGGGTAGATATGGTTGTGATATCTTAGCACATGTTGTACAATGGACATTCAACCGTAATGCGATACTTGGGGAGCGTGACCCCCCTCCCCCCCAAAAAAAAAAAAAAAAAAAATCAGAAATAGGGGGAAGTGAGTACATGGATTTCAGCGAAACCTCAGGTCAGTTCGTCTGGTTCCTTGATAATGTTTTCCATTAAATAAGGTTTTCCTCTATTTTTATTAAGGGGTCAGTCTTATCCGATACTTACAAAGGATACAAAATAGGGGAAGGAGGACAGATATTGCTTTGATATCTTAGTACGTATTGTGAAATGGGCCTCCATCCGCCAACAACATCAACAACATGAGCATCATCATCAGCAACTACTACTACTACTAGTAATGATGTTGCTGCGGCTGCGGGTGGTGGTGGTGCTGCTCAGTGAGTGTATCCTGTGCATCACGCATTTTAAACACTGTAGTATATTTCATTCACATATGCCACCATTGCGATCATGTGGGTTTTACCTTGGGATATTAGCTTCTTTTATTACGCAGTAATATTATTGTGTAAATCTTCCAGATCGGAATGTATATCGCAGGGTTGGATATGAAGTTTCCATGTTTCCTCTGAATGCACAGGAAGAAACTGTACTCCTACTTTTTTATATTTCCGGCATTTTATTACAATTATCATCCTGTTATTGTTATCCATGTGAACCATCCAAGTAATTGTATTATTTTCATCAGGTTCACGACCTGTACCGTACACGTGTGAATCATCCCACAATGCTCTTTTATGGCTAGTCTTTAAAAATGTAATTTCTTGCATTTATTTTCAAATGAGCTTTTCAGATGATAAGGTGCTGTATTTTATTTGTTTGTTTATTGATTTTTAGTTTCAAGGAAAAGGAGATGATTTACGAGTATGCTGGTACAGCACGTTGGTTCTAACAGTCATACCTGAGGAGGATCCATATTCCCCTTCAGCTCATTTAATGGCCCAGTTTAGTTAGATCGGAGGTTCGATTTGACTAATAACTGAGGAGACCTTATGAATTAAAGGTTCATCAAAGTTCGTGCAGCCACGACTTAGTATTCAAGTTGTAGGAGTGGTCCAGTTCCGTTAAGTAAAGACAAACCCACCATAATATAGCCTATGCATTCTCCATATCCTTGCTGTAATACTGCTTTTGTTGAATGTAGTTTATAACAGTAAAGTAAAGAGTATTTGAGTTCTTAAAAGGAGTTTTAGACCTAAACACTGACATTCTCATGAGGATGACCATCCGGTTATAAATAACTTCCAAGAATCTCTGATGTTTTGGGCAAGTATATATAGCTATGTGCTGTATGCATAAAGGGAATATTTTGATTTACAACATTCGGCATAAATTCGCTCATGCGTTTTAAGTGTTTGGTGTCATACTCAGTACGTTAGCATGGTAAACAGTTACCGTATAATTTTAACTTGAATAATTTAACCAGGATAGGGTGCACAGTTTCAGTCTATTTTAGTGTTCCATAAAGTGCTCATATATTTCAGTATTTTAGTTACGTAAAGAATCTCACACAGGCATGCTTTGACAGTACCTGCTCCTCTCCCCTCCCCCTTCCTATCTCCAGTATGGAAAAAATAATTGGACTCCTGACTAATTCACATTCCTCTCAGACGCTGGCATAATCTATAAGCAGAGACTGGCGGAGTCCATAATTACAAAATGCCCTACCCTTCCAGTCCTCGTCTGTTTAATCCTTCTGTCATATTATTCGTCTCCTTGACTCTATCAGTGCGATGACATATTTTGTATGTAATTATTCCGCTCGCCTGACTATTTTTTTTTTTTTTTTCCCAACTTGGGCGAAACTTCATGATGTGGAGGGGTTAAGTATAGCCGTCATTAACCCCTTCACTACCAGAGCACTCCTCTGAGTTGAATAAAATCGTTTGAAAATGAGAAGAATGTATATTTCTATCTATCTATCTATCCGTCTATCTATCTGTCTCTAGAGTGAAGTGGTTAATAAGTCACCATTGGTAATAAAGTCACTCCCTTCTCCTTTATAAGCCTCTTCCTCGTACAGTAACTATCTTTTTGTGAAACTTTGCATGAGTTTTGTGTAGGGTAAGGTCAGTGTAGTATCACAGTTGTATTAGGTCTGTTAGGTTGGGTTTGAGTGGTTTATGTTATAGTTATGCTGTATGCGGTGTTAGGTCACTGTAACATCACTAGGTGGGTCTTTCAGGTTGGGTTGAGTGTTACACCTGGAAGATTCGCGGATGTAACACCGTCAAGCCTGTGACATGCTTTATTGAAATACACTTACTACCGTCAGACGATTTTACGCTGGATTTGGGAGATATCTTGTTTTGAAGGAGTAAATCGAGGCTATATGTAACAGCCCCAGTTCCAAAATTCTTTCCAAATTAAAGAAAATAATTTGGAGTTAGCAAAAATTAAATAAACGTCGTCGGATTGAAGGGGTTAATGCTGCGTCCTAGAGTCTACAAAAAGAGAAGGAATATGTCATCCAGATGGCACCTTATGCACGTTTCCAAACCATGAAGTGATGTAGTGCCCTGACTGTCAATCAATTTTTGCCATTTTGTCAGTTCTTATTATGGACGGTCCACGGGTCTCCACCATCGTCTGCGGAGAGATGTAATAATAATAATCGTTTATAGTGATAGTTGCGTACTATTTAAAACAAATGTAAGAAATTTACTTACCTTTATACACAACCCAGTCGATTCTTGTATTAAAATTACGATAATGAATTAATATTTATTTATATAATTAAAGTTAACTTATCATCTAATAAGAGGAACGTTGATATAATGGACCTGGCGGTATGAGTATTACACACAAACAAACATTCTCACTGTTTACATATTATATTCAGTTATTGTCCTGGACTCGTGTAACAGAACCTAGGAGTGCAAAATATACTAGCCTTAAAACGAAGCAAAAATAAATACATTCATAAAAGCAAAAATAAATACATTCATACATACCGTACATGCATACATATATTCATACATACGTACTAGAAATATATATTGTGTTTGGAGAGTACGATACACGCGGCTTTCATTAGGTGGTGGATGGACTGGGAAGGTTTTTAGTCTCACGAAGTTCTCCCTCTCACCACCTCATTAGTCTGTGCTCGCGGCAGTGTTGCATCATTTAGGCTATCTGTATTGCAAAACACCACCTCTAAGCTCACACTGCATGTTTCACCCTCGTGCAGCTCCGTGATGCAACGGCTGTACGGATATAATCACTTTCTCACTCTCACAATAGGAACACTTCCATGTTTACGCCATAATTTTTATTTATTTATTTGACTAGGGATCGTATACTAATGAACCTATACTGGTATTTATCCTTTTTCATAGGTGTTGTTGTTAGTATATTGTTGCTGTTGCTATTATTATTATTATTATTATTATTTTTATTATTATTATTATTATTATCATCATCATCATCATCATCATCATCATTATTATTATTATTATTATTATTTTATTATTATTATTATTATTATTATTATTATTATTATTATTATTATCATCATCATCATCATCGTCGTCGTCATTATTATTATTATTATTATTATTATTATTATTATTATATAGTTACTGATTTTTCTTTGTTGGTTTTCTTATTTTCCGAGCGGAAATCCTGGGGTCAGTCGTGCATATGATTCCTTCCTGTATTTAAGTGTAAAGGAAACCACAGGTGCGTCGTGTTGTTACCATCGTGTCGAGAAAATGTACACACCAGCACAGTGACAAAGATAATGCAACACAAGGGAGTGACTTCAGTGATTCATATATTTTGGTTATGTACTTAGACTACCGGTAATGTTATACTGAATTAATACTGGTAATACCTAAGCCTGAACTAATATTAAACAAACGATAGTATGAACATAATAAACTCCATGCTAGCCTAATGGTAGGTTTGTTATTATTGTTGCAACCCCAGGCTTATATGAATGTGAATACGGCGGATTTCAGGCTGAAGCGGTTTTCTCCTGCAGTCCACCATTCTCCTTACGGAGGATAGGGAAAAGGTTTAGATGTACGTATAACTAGGCAGCAGAGTCACGTGGATGTATCGGTGCCACCACAGGAAGACGTTCCTTACCAGCACCAGTGGTAGATTTAAAGAAGCCTTACGAAGACCCTGATCATACTTGAATATTTCCAGATTTAACCTACAGTCTTCCAGCCAAACCTGACTTTGCTTAATTCTTTCCTGACCAAGCCTGATCTCTGTCTGTGCAATCGTAAGTTCTCAATCGATTCTGAATTTCCCATATACTTCTTTATCTTAAAGTAACGTTACCTAAGCCACGTCTTTTATAGTGCCTTCACAACGAGAGGTACTGGAAAGGGACGCCTTCGTGTGATGGCACTGATATAACAAGGCTGCTACACTGTCCGATTATACAAACGTCCCTCAACCACTTCCATATCCCCTGAAAGAAGAATGATGCAGGAGATGGGCAGCTTAAGCCAGTAGTCTACCGGGTTCATGTTTCATATGAACCTGGAGCGGCGACAACAGCGAGAGAACTTTCCTAAGCTGTAAATCTTCTGGGAATGGCAGGAATAAAACAAATGTTGTCTTTGTAGTGAACTGGAATATGGAAATTTTGCAACCCCTTCACTACGAGGAATAGAATTGTCTGGAGGTGGCGAGCTTAAAAACGCGTCATAGTAGTGAAGAGTGAAACAATAGCAGAGTTTCTCTTAACCATATATAATCGTATCTCAGCTTTTCTTTGCGTAACCCATTCAGCTTGAAGACCCCTTGTTTATTCCTCCCTTGTAACCAGACGATTTTATTCAGCCTGACAGGACACCCAAGCAGCCTAGTGAAGGAATTAGTGAAGCCTGTGTCTAACCCCTCCTGTTCCAGTCTCTCTTAAACTGAAATTGTGTGGTGGCAGCTAGAGACGTCATTGTAGTGAAGGGGTTAATTGGGTTTTTATCACCTATGACGCTTCCTAACTTCATCAGTATTAGCCAGAGTTTACCGTACCTAACTAGCTTAGCAAGAGTGTTTCTGAAACTTGATTTACTTCATTGGTATCCGCGAAAAGTCTGTCTGTCTGTCTGTCTGTCTCTGTCTCTGTCTGTCTGTCTGTCTGTCTGTCTGTCTGTCTCTCTCTCTCTCTCTCTCTCTCTCTCTCTCTCTCTCTCTCTCTCTCCAAATTAGCGTGAAGTTTTGTCACGCCCGACAAATGTGTTATTTATGATGATAAATGGAGGAAGCATTGGAGGAAGGAGGGATGAGAGAAAGAAGGAAGGGGGAGAAGAAGGGGGAGGAATGGAGGAAGAAGAAGGGGACAGCGGGAGAGAAGAAGTTAGAGGAGAAGGAACAGATGGGAGAGAGAGGAAAGGCAAAAGAAGAATTAAAGAAAAGATTTTGAGGAGAGGAGGAGAAAGTGGGAGTAGAGAAATAAGAAGAGGGAGGAGGGAAGAGAGAAGAGAGGAGGAGGAAGGAGGAAAGGAACAATTGTAGGAGGGGAGGAAGAGGTGGGGGAGGGAGGGATAATAATGAGAGGAAGATGTTAGAGAGAGAGTGAGGGTGAGAGTGAGAGTGAATCAGTGAGAGGGTGAGAGTGAGGTTATGAGAGAAGATAAGAGTGAAGGTTGTGAGAGTAGGTAAGCAAGGGTGAGACTAAGGCTGTGAAAGTATGGAGGTGAGAGTGAGGCTGTGTGAGAGGGTGAGAGTGAGAGAGGGTGATAGTGAGGCTGCGAGAGGGAGGGTAAGAGTGAGGCTGTGAGAGTGAGACTGTAAGATAGGATGAGTGAAGTTCTGAGTGAGGCTGAGAGTGAGGCTGTGAGAGTGAGTGTGAGAGTATGAGAGTAAGGTTGTGAGAGAGAGGGGAGGATTAGAATGAGGTTGTGGGCGAGGCTGTGAGCGAGTGACAGGCTGACATTGAGGCTGTGTGTGTGTGTGTGTGTGTGTGTGTGTGTGTGTGTGTGTGTGTGTGACAGAGTAGATGAGAGAGAGAGAGGGTGAGTGACACTGAGCGAGTGAGACTGAGATTGACCGAGAGAGAGAGAGAGAGAGAGTGAAGATTGTGAGAGTCTGAGGCTGGAGAAAGCGAGGCTGAGAGAGTTTAAGTTGTGTGAGAGAGAAGAAGAGTGAGATTGCGTGAGAGGGAGAGAGGATGAAAGGTGGGATGTGAGGAGAAGGTAGAAGGGGGAGGGGAGAGGGATGATGAAATAGATCGGGGAGGGAGGGAGGGGAGGTAGATGCACAGGGGAGGGAGAGTAAGGGAGTATTGACATATTAGGAGGAGAGGGGACAGGGGAGTGGGGAGGGAATACCAGTGGAGGGGAGGAAAGGGGTTTGATACTGAAGTGGGGAGGAGAGGGGAAGGGGATAGGAGGAGAGGAGGAATGGTGGGGTAAGGGAGGCTAGGAAGGGGGGGAGGGGAGGAGATGGGAGGGAAGAGTGAGAGAAAGAAGAGAGGGAAAGGGGAGAGGAGGAAATGAAGGACGAGCAGAGGGAAGGGGAAGAGGGAGAGGAGAGGACGGATGACATGAGGAGAGAAGGAGAGACGGGTGGAGAGCAGAGATGAGATGAGAGGAGAGGAGAGAAGTCACGTGCTCTAAGTAGCGGTGCAGGAAGGGAGGGGGAAGGGGGGAGGTGATGATAAGGGGAGAGGGAGGGGGCGAAACCTTGTGATAATGAGTGACCGAGGGAGGGGAGGGGGAGGGAAGGAGAGGGAAGAGACGGGGAAGGGGGGGGGAGGTGAAAGAAAACGAGGAAAAGCAGAGAGACTTGCCGTGAAGGAAGGAGAGGGGGAGGGGAGGAGATGGAGGGAAGGGAGAGGGGGAGAAGAATTGACGAGAGAGCCGGGATTGAGTTGTAGAGAGAGGGGGAGGAAGGGGCGAAAGGAAGAAAGATAGGCGGCGTGTGTGTGTGTGTGTGTGTGTGTGTGTGTGTGTGTGTGTGTGTGTGAGAGAGAGAGAGAGAGAGAGGAGCCTTGAGGTGAAATAAGGAAAATGGGTTAACAAGAGGGAAGAAGGATGGCCTGGGAGGAGAAGAGAAAAAAATACTTAGTGAAGGAGACAAAATTGGGAGAGGGCTGAGAGGAATAGAGGAGGAGGAGGCAAGGAACAAAAAGGAGTGAAGAATTAAATAAAAGGACGAAAAGAAGGTGGAAAAGAAAGTACAAGAGGGATGGAAGGAATAAACGAGAATGGATAAGGGAACATTGAAGATGCAAGAAATAAAGAAGGGATTAAAGGGGGGAAAAGGAATAGGAGGATATGAGGAATAAAAGAGACGAAGAGGAAGAAGGATAAGGAAAAGGGAAGATAAGGGAAAGATTGTAAGAAGGCGGATTATTTAGGGCAAGAAGAAGCACTCAGTGCGTGCAACACCCATGGTCGATAATCAGTTTGAGGCGAACTTTTGACCTTGTCCTGTAGCTTTGACCTTCGACAGATTTTTGTCAAGATCAAGACATTTCATCCTTGCCTGAACTGAACTCTTCCTCTAGGTTTGGTTATGCTTGGTTCATTTTGATAAATAGATAGGAATGGGTGGGAGGGAAAAACAGGAAAGAGCTTAAGTACTTTATTTCTGTAACCTTTCGAACTCCACGGAGTCCATCCCCAGAGAGACTGTACAAGAGAGAAATTTAGATATATACTGGACGTTCCTGGGACCTCTGTCGTGTTTAAAGCTGGTTGGCTGTTCTCTGTTGTGCTCACCTGAGCCGGTGGTCTTATTTTGACCTGATCCGACTTTTCCCTACGCCTAATTGCTCCCCCGTGCCCTCCCACTTGGGAAGGTCAGAGCTGCATCTGCCACAGTGATTGACCAACACGGTAAGTCATCTCTGTGATTAAGTAACTTTTGTACATATGTGGGCTGCCTCTAAAGCTTTTCTCATCTTTTTGTCTAACCTCTTCTTTAGAATCTTAGAATCTGACTTAGTGGTAAGTATGTCCAACAGACCACTGGCGAGGAATGAGCTAGAAGCACTGTCACTTGGACTAAAGTTTGACACAGGTGAAGACAGAAAAGTGCCGAATATGTAGTGGCTAATTACATATGGACTGACACTGGCGTGGAAAAAGGTTGTATTCAAGGCATTTTAGCATGCTGCAAAGCTCTCGCCGACAGACAACCGTATGCGATCCCAAGAAGGTATAGAGAAGCACCGAGTGATTTAAGTATGAACCGTGAAATAGTGATTACTCGAGCAGACAGAGGTGGAGGAGTGATCGTGATGAATGAAAATGATTACTTGAACAAAATGATGGCCTTATTAAATGACACAACATATGGAAAGAAACACAAAGGGTATACGAACAGTGAAGCAGATAAGCGAACAGTGAAACAGTGAAATTAAAAAATGAAGCAAGAAGATATTGAGAATATCAGAAAATGGAAAAAAAGTTACTGAATCTAATGGATGAAAGGCCACGACTGCCAAGGATGAAGAGACTTCTCAAAATGGATAAACAGAGTATACCTATCAGACCGATCACATCTGGGATAGGAAGCACACTCCATAAACTGGTTAAATAATTAGCAAAACCTTCGTTCTGTGCTCTGGGAACCATCAGCGATGTTTACCTGAAAAACTTAACGACCTCATGGAACGATTTAAAACCAAGGATTTACAAAACACTAATATAGTGAGGTTTGACGTACAGTCGTTATTCACCAACATACGGTACCAGTAAAAGGGGCCCTGCTATGCAGTGGAGAGAGCGTTATAGATGAGGAGTTGCCAGTACTAAGGAGAGACTTCGTCAAACTTGTCTCAATATATGTGTTATTTGATGCGTTTGTGTTCATCGATGAAGAATATATACAGCACAAGGGTCTAGCCATGGACTTCCCCGTCAGTTCTGTCATGCCCTGCCTCAACATGGAGACACTGGAGGCTTACAGTTACAAAAGAATTATGAGTAGAGGATCACCATGGCTCAGAAATGTTGATGATGTGCTAGCTGTTGTCCCGAGTGGAAGAAATACAGAGAATAAGTATGGTACTGAGCACTGTAGAGTCAGTTCACGGTAGAAAAAGACCAGAAAGCGCTCAGAGAGCACACACCTCCGCCAATGTCATTGCCATTAAAAAGGATCCGGATCCGGATCCGTGGGTATAGGATCCGGATCCGTATCTGCCCCAAAATTCAGCCAGTTCTTTCTTGATCCATCGCCCACCGTTCCACAAAATTTCATCGAAATTAATGGAGAATTTTGGGAGATATGGTACGGGATACGCCGGATCCGGATCCTCCCCCAAATTTAATCATTTATTCCTTGGCCCATGATCCATCCTTCCACAAAATTTCATCAAACTCCTTTCATAACTTTTTGGGTAATCCTGCTAACAGACAGACAAACAAGGCAACGCGGGGTAAAACATAACTTCCTTGGCTGAGGTAAAAACAGTTTGCCATTTCTGGACACCATAATGTGGAGAAAAGATCGAGACGTAAAATTCTTAGTTTACACTACAGTAACCCATTAAAGGAGGATTTTGTTCATTATCTATCCGCTCACAGTAGCAGAACGAAATCAGAGTGATAGTTTTTTCTTGAGAGCTTTTAGAATATGTAGTAAAGGATTCTTAGAGGAAGAATGTAAATAAATAAGAGCCATTTAAAAAGTTGTCCTACCGTGAAAGTTGCCTATTGAGTCTCAAAGATAAAGCAGAAAGGATAATGAAAAGAAACAGAGGTTGGGCATATAAAGAGAATGAAAGATGCATATCCACCCCAAACTCGGACCAGGCTTACAAAAAGCAGGATTAAGAAAGCTCCTTCGTCAGGGGCAAAAATCAGTCCGCTAATAAAGGTTAAAGGTGAAAGGAACGTTAATGAGAACAGTGTTATTTAGGTACTGTAAATATCACTGTTCTCATTAATATTGCTTTATACATAGGTGAGAGTGGGAGAGGTCTTGTGAAAAGATTAACAGAACATAAGGCTGATGTGCGTAGACATAACACTTCAGATTCAGTAGTCCTGCTTATAGATCAGTGCCGACATCTACCAAAATGGCAGGAATCTAAGATTCTGTGAAAGGAGTTAGACAAAATGATGAGAAAAACTTCAGAGGCAGGACACGTTATGAACAAAAGAAGTTACTAATCATAGAGATGGTTTTATGCGCTGGTCAGTCACTGCGGCAGGTGTAGCTTTGACCTTATCAAATGGGAGGATATGGGGGAGCAGTTAAGCGAGAGAGGAGTGGGATCAGGTCAAGATAAGACCACCAGCTCAGGTGAACACAACAGAACAGCCAATCAGCTTTAAACACGACAAAGGTCCCAGGAACGTCCAGTGTATAAATATATCTACATTCCTTTTTTGTACAGTCTCTTCGATGATGGACTCTGCGTAGTCTGAAACGTTTAGAGGTTTGGTTAATTGAATCGGGAAATCTGGAAAAAGGAGAAAGAAAAGGCGAGAGATGAGAAGCATGGCCAAGGGATGAAGATGAATGAGAATAAAAGATATACTGAAAAAAAAAGAGGAAATCCGAGATAAAAAACAAAAATTTGATGACATTGTTAACAGAATGTTGACTAAATTACAGATAGAGGGAAAGCAGAGTGCATAATAATAATAATGATAATAATAATCTATCTATCTATCTATCTATCTATCTATCTATCGCCAAACGCCTCAATCCCGTTCGGGGTGGCCACAAACAAATCACCTCCACGTCGCCCTGTCTCCCTCCATTTCACTGCCCCGCTCCCAACTCACACCCCCCTCTCTCATATACCTCTCTCATATAGCAGGAACTATAATAATAACAGTATTATTTCATTTTCAAGGAATATAATGGCTATACCGTAAGATTAGGTACACGATAGTAACAACAGATAATGAAAAAAAAACAGGCTTATGAGAGAGAACAGTTGATAAATGACACTGCTAGCAAAATGGAAAAAAAAAAAGAAAAATGCTATGAAGAATGGAAGCGAAGGGATGCCAAAAAAAAAAAAAAAAAAAAAAATGGTATGAGGGAAAAAATGGAATGAATGAGGGTGCAGTTAATGAGATGAAGAGATGAAGCTTGACAAGATTACAGCTTTCTCTCTGTCTGTCTCTCTGTCTGTCTGTCTGTCTGTCTGTCTCTCTCTCTCTCTCTCTCGTATTAATCCTATTTACTCTTCTGTTTCCCCAGTACCTTCAGCATCCCTTCTCCCTAGGCTCCATCGCACCCGTTCCCCCCCCCCTTCCCCTCCACTTCAGTTCCAAGCCTCGAACCACAGTGTAGACAGTCTCTACACTGTGCCCCAAACTATCCCTGCATCTCTCCTCCACCCCTCCATTCACACGCATCTCCCTTCTCCTCCCCCCCCCCATCTTCCCCCCTCCTTCCATTCTGCAGTGCTACCCCTGTATCATGTTTTTTGCACTTATGCTCGTCAGCTGTTCTCATCCCCTCTCTATCTCCCTATCCCTGCCTCATCCCTCTCCCCTACCCTTTCACCCTCCTTTGCCTTCCAATGGAAAGCAAACAGCAACAGACCTGCTGTTCTTTTCGTTGTTTGGTATAGGGATGGTGATAAATAACACTGTTTTACGAGTTAAAGTCCATTTGTCTTCATGCGTCTTCCTTAGGCCTGTCTGTCAGCTGTTCCTGCCATGCCTCCACTTCCTTCTCTCTTCCTCACTTGTACTCCATTACCGTTTCTCTACCCCACTTCCTTATGTGTTACCCTCCCACTATCCCCCTTTAACTCTCCCTTACACCAGTCTTCCTCCCCTAGGCTTATTCTCCTCTCTCCATCCTCCTTCCCTGTCACAGCCCCCTTTCCCTCATTCTATTTGTCTCTTCCTTATTGCTCACTCTCTCTGTTCCTTCTACACTTTTATCCTTCAGTATCTTTTTTTTTTTTTTCCTGACTTCCGGTTTTCACTTCCCTTACCTATTTTTCTTCCTTTTTTCCCTCATCCCTATTTCCGTTTTCTGCCTATCATATCCTCCTTTTCCCATTCATCTAATCACATTCCTCAGCTAACCTCAGCCCCTTCATCTTCTTTTCCATCCGTTCCCATCCATTCTTTCCCTATGTCTCCTTTACCGCCATCCCCTTCTCTGCTTCCCCTCCTCCTTCCCTTACTCCACTTTCCTTCTTTCCCTCCTCCTTTTTCCTTCTCTGCCTTCACTTTCGTCTTCCCCTCCAACATAGCCTTTTCCTTGCCATTCATATTTCTCCTCCCACTCCCCTACCTTCACCCTTTCCCCTCTCTTATTGCTCTCATCTCCTTTCTCCCCCATCACTGTTTTCCGCTGCTCAGCCACCTTTTTCCCTTCCCTTATCATCCTTCCTACTCCTTTCCTCCCCTCCCCTCCCAGTCTCTTATCACTACCTACCAACACTGCTTCTTCACCCTTTGCTCTCCCTTCTGCCTCCCTCCTTGCTCTCATTCACCTTCCACAGCCCTTATGTCCGCATTCTTAAATTCCATCCCCAAATTTTTCCTTCGAAGGAATATTCTTGCCAGTCGGTATACGTAAAGATTTCCTTGGAAGGAAAGGAAAAATTTTCCGCTTGGAAGCTCTATTAAGCTAAAAAGATCCAGCATGCTGTTACCTGGTATGGTGGAGCCTTAGACTGATAAAATCGTGCTTCAGTGCACGCATCTCTCGCGCTGGATTTTGAAAGTACAACACATTTAAGATGTGGAAGGTAGCCACCACATCCATACTGTTGGTTATTATTCAGCTATAAATGCCATTCTGGCCAACACCACAGCGGTGTTCCCTCCTCAGGATAATATTTTTTATAATGAATATTACTGGAGGAATATCATTAGCTTCAATCTTGTTTATTTATAAGTGCAAGAATCACTTGTCTCGTCGTCCGTCTCATACTCTTGCATGGCGGCTCTAACTAGTTTTTTCCACTGGTTTTATTGTCAGTCTCATACTCTCGCATGGCGGCGGGAACTAGTTTTGTCCAGCTGGAAGACATGAGGCAACCACTCGTTTGACCTTGATGACAGATTTCCCTCTTCCGGGCAGATTACCAAGCAAAATATTTCTTGAAAAAAATCCTCGTGTGACCTTGGGCTTAATGTGTAAGATTTGGCAGTCATCATATAAGATTGGATGAATACCGGAGGTGCATCGTACAAGATTGTATGAATATCGTAGGTAGTGTGGAAATTCTTCATGCCTCAGTACGTCCTCAGCTCTGTAAGTCTGGCCAAACATCTTACCCAACATGGGTAGCACCTTATGCAGACAGCGCTTAAACATCAGTATATCGTTGTAAATTGTAGTGGTAGAATTATGTATTAACTTTAACTGCTTAAATATATAATACAATAAACCGCTAAAGAACGCACAAGTAACGGGAAGGAATTTTTGAAGAGAAGGGTTAACTAATTCTTTCAAGTTCCAATAATTTCTGCCACTCGAAGGAAAAATCTTTCTCTTCAAGCAGCCAGCGAAGGGAAAGAATTTTTATTGAATACCACTTCAGGTAAGGATTTCATTTCCATGCCTTTACAAGGGAAGGAAATGTTTAAGAATAGCCCACGGCCGTATTTTCGTCCATGTCTCACCCCTCTCTTTCCCTCGTATCTTCTCCCCTTCCCTCCCCCTTCCACAGCTGTGATTCTCCCTCTCTCCCCTCCCTGTACTGTCACAGCTTTTATCACATCCCTTTCTCCACATCCCACCCCTTACCCTCCCGTATTTTATCTCCCCTTCCTATCACTTCCACACCCGTTACTCTCCCTCTGCTTTATAACCCCTCTTTCCCACGTCCACATCCCTAATTCTCACTCAGTTTTTCCCTTCTTCCCTCTTTTGCACCCTCACCTATCCCTCTAATGTCCTATCCCTCCTCTTTCTTACTCTGTTCCACATCCCTTACTCCCCTTTTTAGTCTCTCTCTCTCTCTCTCTCTCTCTCTCTCTCTCTCTCTCTCTCCACTTCCACATCCCCACCGCTCGCTCAGTTTGTCCTCTCTCCTCGTTATCACTCTTTACTCTCCTTCTCTCCTCTCTCTCCCCCTTACTCTCAGCTTTATCCCTCCACCACTCCTCCTCCCTCAGTTCTTCCCCTCCCCCACTCTCTTTTGCACTACTCTCCCTCTTATCGTCCGATCCCTTGCCTCCATTCTCTCTCCTTCACCCTCCCTCCCTTCTCTCTCCTTCACCCTTCATCGCTCGTACTCTCTCCCTTCCCCTCCCTCCCTTTTCTCCCCTCCCTCCCTTTTCTTCCCTCCCTACTCATACTGTCTCCCATCCCCTTTCGTTCCTTCCCTCCGTGGTGTAGTGTAGCATTGTGGTGAGCGCTGGCAACCCCCTCACTGATATAAACACTAATGTCCTGAACTTACCTTGGCTTCGGTCAGACTTCGTTACGAGAGAGAGAGAGAGAGAGAGAGAGAGAGAGAGAGAGAGAGAGAGAGAGAGAGAGAGAGAGAGAGAGAGAGAAACTAGCTTGAGGTGGTTTGTGTCGGACGAAGTACGTTTATACTTATAGTGTTGCACCCGTGGCAGTTGTTTGCAAGTGATTTATGTTTGTATTGTGTGTGTGTAGATGTATTCAGAAATAATATGTAGTCTTCCAGTGTGTGTGTGTGTGTGTGTGTGTGTGTGTGTGTAGATGTATTCAGAAATGATATGTAGTCTTCCATTGTGTGTGTGTGTGTGTGTGTGTGTGTGTGTGTGTGTGTGTGTGTGTGTGTGTGTGTGTGTGTGTGTGTGTGTGTGTGCGCGCGCATTCTGTATGGATCACATGTAGACTCATCAGTAGTAGTAGTAGTGATAATAATACTAACTGAAGTATCATGAGAGAAGAACTACAGACATTAAATTATGGTACGGTATATAATTACAAAGAAGGCTTACCGTCATGACAGTGAGCAGAGAATATTAGGGAATGTGTTAAGGAAGATGTGTGTTGTGGAGGGAAAACTGCTGACTGCTGTGAGTTAGGGTGGTAGCGATGGGTGTCTGTGGGTAGATGGATGTTGGAGTGCGTGGTTCAGTGTCTGTATTGGAGTTGTGTGTGTGTGTTAGAGAGAGAGAGAGAGAGATCCCCATGGCTATTCAGGATATATGTGGATGGGGTTACGAAAGAGGTTAAAGCAAGCCTGAGAGAAGCAAGAGAGGTGATTGTGGGGAATGGTGGAAAGTGGAATATGTCAAATCTGGTGAATCTAGATGATGCTGGGGTGAATGGTAACTGTGAAAAAGATATTTGAAGACGAGGTTAGAGGTTTTGAATGTTTATTTTCTCGTATGCAGAAAGAAGGAGCAACAGTATGGGTAAGTGAATATAGATACGAGTACCGATAAGTGATGATTGTTGAGATGTAAGAGAATAGTATATGAGTGTTGGTGAAGGGAGTAAGGACTTGAAGTGATGGAAATATTAAAGTATCTTGGGACAGTGACAGAAAAGAAAGTGTGAAAGTGGAACAGAAAGAAATGATGATGCAAGGAATAGAGATTGTTGGTGTTATATAGGCTACGGAGGTTGTATAAAGATTGATTAACATTTTATTGTGACTCGCTGTTATGACACGAGTAGGAAAATTGTAAAGCGAAAGCAGTGGAAATTTGACTGTCTGGGTGTAGGGGTAGAGTAGGATAAGAGGAACAGAGGGCCGTGAAAGATTTAGAGTAAGAAAATCTGTTGATCGAAGGATAGCAGAATGATTATTTAGATGGTATGGTCACACAGAGAGAACGGATGTGACTAGTGCGCTAAAGAAACAGACGGTAATTGATTTTAAATGGTAGGAGGAGGCACGCAAGGCTGGAAAAAAAAAAAAAAAAAAAACTTTTGGTATGGTGCTGGTAAGTGGGAAAGAGAGGTGCGGACGATGAGAAACCAAGAGAATTGACGGAGGAGAGATATGAATGGTTAAAGTATACCTGCAATGTTAAACACATTATTGTGGTTGGGTTTTGCCTGAATATTAGAAGCTTGAATGATGAGAGAATTGATGTACGGACCATTTAACTTTGTTCTTTTATGAGGACTTCCTTCATGTTTGCTTTATCCTCTTTGTGGAAGTTGCACACTCCATTAGTAATAGTGGAAAATGAGTTGGCATCAATAATAATGATAATATTAGTGGTTTTAGTGGTGGTGGTGGTGGTGGTGGTGGTGGTGGTGGTGGTGGTGATGATGATGATGATGATGATGATGATGATGCAAAAATTTTGTTCTGTACAGCTGTCGTGCACGTAACTTATTTTGCCCCTGACCCTTTAACCCCTTGAATTTCAGATGAACGAGATCATCTAATGTTGCCTTGAATAGTTATAATAACATACCATAACTAAGTACGACCATAGCAGCAAGAGAATTAAAGGAGTCTGCAAGGTGAACGCTTGCACGCACTTGCCAGTCATGTTTCTGCCCTTGCAACATGACCCCACCTAACCCCCACCCTCCCCCATCCGGTGTATCGGCACCAGTAGAGTACATCTTGACTGTCCTTTGTGGGTGTCACTGTGTTGCCTTGCGTGTGTGTGTGTGTGTGTGTGTGTGTGTGTGCAACTTGCCTATCATACCCCTGTCCTAGTAACATGACCCCACCTGACTCAGCCTATCCCCATCCACCCCCATCGACTGTACCACTCAAGGTCGATGAGTGCACTACACATGTGAGATACGACTGAGAGAGAGAGAGAGAGAGAGAAGGGAGGGGGAATGTGGTATATAGCCTACCACGTATTTTTCTTCATAGGTTGTATAGTCTGTACATATTGTATTTTGGAACATTTATTTATTATGCAGCTTATTTCATCGCCATTAATATTAGCTTCTATTGTCCCCAGGTAAGCCGAGAGTTGCCCAGATGAAGTCCAACTGAAACACCAGGTAAACGTAGTATTGATTTAGAGAGAGAGAGAGAGAAGAGAGAGAGAGAATAAAAATGAGTACCGTACGGTGCTCTTAGAATTGTTCAGAATTTTATTGCTCAGTATTAGGTGTCAGTAAGTTGGCCAGTGTTGAAGGTGTTAAAGATTTCTGTTCTTTATATGGAAGACAGATATATTATTAAGTTATTACCACCCGCGTTGCGAAGCGTGCGGAGTGGTAATGTTTTCTGTTGTGAAGTAGGCTGGCTGGCTTTGTTTGTGTGTGGGTAAACAAGATATCGCATGAACGGCCTGAGTTTTCAACATAAAACTTTCAGAGTATCAAGATATGGCCAAAATCTTGGACGAGTTCGAAAATAGGAACTCAGGGTCAAGGTCAAGGTCAAGGTCACCAAAATGGCTGCCAAAAGTCAACTAGTTGATCTTTAGTGGCCTTGACCTTGACCCCTAGTGCCCATTTTCGGACACGTCCAAGATTTTGGCCATATCTTGATGCACTGAAAGTTTCATGTTGATAACTCAAACCGTTCAAGAGATACCTTGTTTACCCTCACACAAACAGCCAGCCAGTCAACCTCACAACTGAAAACATTACCACTATCCTCTCGCTTAGCATCCGCGTTGCGAAGCGAGTGGAGTGGTAATGTTTTCAGTTGTGAGGTTGGCAGGCTTTGTGCGTGTTTTACATCCTGAATTTGTGTCAAATCAGAAATGGAGGTGCAAAATTATGTGCCGAGGAAAAACTTTACCGGCTACGCGGGTGGTACGAGTAGGATGCCAGCAGTATTGTAGACCCGAGTTTTATGTTCGACTGACCCTCTCCTCCCATCTTATGTTCATTTTCCCAGTGTCTCACTTATTCTTCTCACTTTCCTCTTCTTAATGTTACTCATGTACACCCTCTCAAAAAAGTATCGGCACCTTTGGGTACGATGGTTGTGAAATTGAGCAACTTCCACAGATACACATGAGTCTATAAATGTGGTGCCTCAAAACGTATACCACCCAGTAAGTGAATATTTTTGCAATTCTGCTTTCTAATAATTACCAAAGATAATATTTGCACTTACACTTGCAGGATGCCCCATATATCACAATGCTTCATTCATGTTTCGGAATGATACGTGCTGTAAGAGTGCCGAATAATTTTAGTGTGGGTGTACAAAGATAAACATGGTATGTTTGTTCATATATGATGCTCTATGTTATGTTGCGTCAGGAGGGAATACGTGACGTAAGAGTGGATTAGTTGGCGATCTCCTGTCTTTCAGTTGTACCCCAGCTTGACCATCAGAGACCCCGTCATTGCCGCAGTTGTCCACATGAAGTCACAAAGGACCAAGGAAAGCAAACAATCATACAATAAAACAATCCGAAGTAAACTAAACACGAAACGATGACCTACTGTGTACTGTATCCACACGTATTTCACAGCCATAGATATATATATATATATATATATATATATATATTCCTGTTACCTACTTACCTACTCAAAACATACAGTGTCAATCATAAGCTCGCCTACAGCAAAACAGCGAGCTGTGTGCAGTAGGGGTAGTGTATAGAGGGTCCACAGGTGAGAACGTGGGTGGAATAGGGGAAATGAGACAAAAAAGGCTGAGGACCAGAGGGTGAAGAGGAGCAGCGTGGGCAGCATTGACAGCCCTCATTTGCATGATCTGTGGGGCAGAATCAATGAGTGAGTGCTGCCCAGAATAGAAGATATGGCTCTTTCTCCCTCGTGCACCCCCCCCCTCTCTCTCTCTCTTTGTGTGTGTGTGTGTGTGTGTGTGTGTGTGTGTGTGTGCCAGTGACTCGAGAGACGGTATCAGAATCAACAATCCTGGCGTGCATGATATCTGGGGTAGAATCAGTGAGTGCCGCTTGGAGGGCCAGACCAAATTTACACCAAATTCACTGCTCTCAAAAACACATTAAATATTTCACTTTCATTCAGTGTAACGCAACCTCTCTTTACATTATTCTCTTGCTTTCATATATTCATTTAATTAGCACTGTTTTATTAATGGTTATCGTTCTTTAACTCATTTTCAGTAGCGCTGTTGCCGTAAGTCTCAGTATTGGTCTCTTTTTGAATTTCCTTTAAATAGCTCTCTTTCTTTAACACCTCTGAAAGAACACTTCTTTTACTCTTTAAATAGATTCCTTTCTATAGCTGACACTGAATAGCTGTCTTTCACTCTTGTGCAGCTCTCTTTCCTTCATTGAATCCCAAACTAATTTTAAATTTATTGTATTCCTTTATTTTACTCTAAACTCAGTACATTAACACTTGTAATTATTGTCTTCTGTTACATCACAATAGATTCAACGTCAATATATTTCATAGCAACGTAAGAGCTAAGTATGTTTTTACTTTTAAATGTTGTTATACGCCTTCCCGAACTAGCAACGTAAGAGTTAAGTATGTTTTTACTTTTAAATGTTGTTATACGCCTTCCCGAACGTTGATGGGGAATGCATGTGAATACTGTTTGCGCTAAGTCTCAGAAACGTACCGGACAAATAATAATCTTGCATACAACATCTTACTATCCTCATATAGCTGCGTTATTTATGACTTTAATATCGATATAGATTGCATAACTAACATACAAGAGATTATTAACATGCTACTTGCGGAAATAAACTGGTAAAAGAGAGGTGGTAGGGAGCCGCCTCAACGGACGAGAATACGACCCCCTAAGTTACTATAAACACTTGATGTATTCTGCCGGCTTTCTGTTGTTTACTGATAAATTCTTGGATCGATTGCTGCAGTCTAATCCCTCGAATTAGGTGATATATTCTATACTGTAGGTCTGGTCTTGTCACCATATCGTTGCTTATCTTAGGACGTTCCAACTGGCGGTATTAGGGATAGCCTGCATGAACCCCCTCACTGCAAGAGGTCTTTCTCAAGCTGAGTGTAATGGTTTGGCGGTGACAGGAACAGCATGTAGAAGGCGTACTCGTACTGAAGGGATTAAGCAGCCGTATTTGCACTGGACCTTCAGCAGCCGGATTTGCACTGGACCTTCAGGAGGTGTTAAATGCTTCAGTACATATTTTCCTTCAATTCAGTCAGAAACAAAGACTGGGATATACGTCTTTACTTATGATATAAGCTATTTGCAGTCTGACCTTTGTAAATCCGTAACCAAGCTTTGCAACGCAGGTGAAAGAGTCGTATTTATGATTTAGATCCTTTTGAACTTTTATGTATTGCAGTATTAAGAGTCTTTCATCCAGCTTCTCCATGTTATTTATTAGTTTTTAGCCATTAAACTTTACGTAGTAAGCAATAAAAATGTAATGTTCTTTTTTTTTTTTTTTTTTTTTTTAAATGATAAACCAGACGACTTTGGTTCTTGGGAGATACCTGCTAGAAAAAAATCTCCATTGAAATCCCTTCAGTATGATTGTTGCTTTTTATAATAGTCTTCATATCCCTAAACTCTCTGGGAAATGGAAGGAGGGAAGAAAAGATATGTAGGGAAGCAAAGCCCTTCGTTTCTGCCCAACTTAATGCGAGTAGAGGCGAAGAAGTGGAAAGGAAGGAGAGTAGGAGTGAAGGAATTGTGGAAGGGAGGGAGAGTAAGGGTGAAGAGGAAACTGAAACCATATTCCAGTGAACCACTTCTGTTCCATTGCATTTCTGCGATATGAGTTGACCCAGTGGAATGCAGTTTAACGATATTATATCCTCAAAGGTTTTGCAATTTCTTCAGTCATGGAACTTATTTTGTTCTTGCTGTATCCTGACAGGTTTATTCAGCTTAGAGTGATTTTTCAAGCAACAGGGGTTAGATACTGCCTCCATTAGCCCCTTCACTACAAGAAATCTCCCTTAGAAACGAATAAAAATAAGACAGGCAAGAAGAAAAAAATATTGTAGTCAGAGCAATGGGGTTAGAACTGACCGCCCTACATTAAGGATCTACTTACACCTTCACGCTCTCAGGTGAAAAACAGTATGGCCATTTTATCTCATCATATACAGGGACGTCCGTAAATAGCGATTCACTAGACACGCACGATGGTATCGTATGTGCTCCGGGGACGGCTCGGTCTGCTGGTGTGGGCGTAGGTGAAGCAGAGGGAGTGGAAAGTGAATAAATAATGCAGGGGGGACTTTGATAGTGCTGATTTAATTAATGTCCCAACAACGCACGAGCAATCGCCCTGTGTGGTGGTAGAGGAGCGTCATACGTGGACCATTCTATGTTGGGCCAACCCCGCTGAACGCCCCTGAGGTACACTTGTGGGAGGGCAGTGTTAGATAAACTCCAGCAAGTTTACTCACAAATATTTTTCTCTTTGTATTCCTCCGCCAGAAAATATATAAAGTGAATGAAGTTGAGCAATAACTATTTCTTATCTGATATTGTAAATTGTTATGTTCCTTATACTCATCCATCCCAGATACGTAATTGGCTTATAAAACGATTGGGTCGGTGTTGTGATATTACACGAAAGTTCTCAGCTTGTTTGTAATATTTCACAAACACAACAGCTGCATGTGTTCATTGCGGATGCGGTTACAAAGGTTGTTGTGAGAATTTATACGGTTGTGGTAGCGAAGCTGAGCGACATCAGTGGTGTGCAGAAATAGATCAATAAGGCAGAGGAGAGGACGGGACATCACTTGGTATGCGAGATGTGGTGGGAAGAATTGGTGGTGCCTCTTCCTCACCGATTTAGTTTATTATCGTATCGTTGTTTTGTACGGTACTAACAGCAGAGAAAGTAAAGTATACGACTGAAAACATAGCAGAGAAAGAGGCACTAAGAAGAGCAGTAGTACTGAGTGAGTGATAATGTAAGCATTTTATTGATTTTTTATTCATTTATAGAAAACTAATTTTCAACTGTGATTAACGTGCACCCTACAGTATTGTGTGCAGTCAGCAGCGATCACATGCTTCATCACACACAAAAGTTATAGGCAGAAATTGAGGGTTCATTCACACTTTAGTGCACCTTTTAACAATACGGCCAGAGATGAGACAACGGGACGAACGGGACTTGCGTGCCAAGTGGGCAAGTGGCTTAGTATGCGAGGAGGTGCAGTGGGGGCAGGACGTGCGTGTGGGTGTGGGTTAGTGGAGTGTGTCGCTACCGCCTTGCATCCTCCTCTCACAGCGTGCATTCTAATCCGGTAAATGAGCACTGCATCCTTAACCACAACTAGTGCCGTATTTATTCATTTATTTGTTTATTTATTCATTCGTTCGTTCGGCCTTCATTCGTTTATTTGTTCGGTCGTTCATTCAGCTTAATTAATGGAGAATGATTTGATAATTATTCTTAAGTGATACCCACCAGGAAGTCAATGTTTATGGTGTGTTAACATTTATATATATATATATATATATATATATATATATATATATATATATATATATCTAGTGGGTGTGTGTGTGTGTGTGTGTGTGTGTGTGTGTGTGTGTGTGTGTGTGTGTGTGTGTGTGTGTGCGCGCGCGCGCTTGATGTTTACCAGCCGCGATAGTGAAGTTCGTATTGTTTTCAGTTTGTCTGTTTGTGTGTCTATTACCACGATAACTTCGCAACCGCTCAAGATATCACAAAATTTTGTGTGTAGTAGGGAGAAAAATCGATCACGAGTTCGAAATTGGTGAAAGTAGGTCAAGGTCTGTGTGTCTGTTAGCACGATAACTTCGCGACCGCTCAAGATATCATCACAAAATTGTACAGGTGTTTAGTAGGGATGAAAATCTCTTTCGAGTTCGAAATTGGTGAAAGTAGGGGTCTGTGTGCCCATTAGCACGATAACTTCGGAACTGCCGAAAATATCATCACAGTATTTTACAGGTGTATAGTATGGATGAAAATCTCCAACGAGTTGAAATTGGTGTAAGTAGGTCAAGGTCAAGGTTATTCCGAGCCGCGCTGGATATGTATTGGTTCGCGGCTGGTGTGATTTTCCCTTTGGGGGGCCTCAAGTTTTATTTCATTTTAATTAATGGAGAATGATTTGGTACATATCAGTAATTCTGCCAAGCAGGAGATGAACATAGTACAATTATGCAGTACTGTAAGTCTCGTGATATGAAAGTTGTGTGAATGGTTGAAAACGAAGGATTATACACATGTATGGAAAATTTATTTGCAAAGAAGACACGGCGATAACCATTATATATTTGTGCTTAAATTTCATCAGATTTATTAACCCCGCCAACCATGAAGTGAAGATGTTGCTGTTTTATTTTTATTTCAACTTTTGTCCAATTCAGTACTCATATTTTACGATGACGACTGTTGTTCCTACTCTTGCCACCGTTAGAGAGAGAGAGAGAGAGAGTGAGTGAGTGAGAGAGAGAGAACGAGCGGAAGTTGAAAAAGTGTAGCCAGAGTCAGGGTGTTAAAGTAACTGACTGGAAAGTGTTCTGTCATAATCTGCAGTATAATTATTTGAGCATAGAATCGTGATTGTTATCCCCATCCTTGTAGAGGAAAAGTATTTTTGTGGGTAATGATGTGTTTTATAATAAGTGGAGGGGAAAAAAAAAACATAAACAGTGATGTGGTGTATAAGAAATGAGTAGCAAGAAAAACATTTGTGTTGACTATATCCATTTGTCATTAACAGGGTCAAGATTTCCGCCCTTTTGCAGCTTCACTCTCACAGATCAGTGGCAGTAAATGACAGGACTGCGGCGTTACGTCCTTTACACAGCATTTCTACGTGACTTGGATCATATTCTAGTGTTAGTCTAGTACGATCACTCAGCGTTCAAGGTGGAGAGGTGGCAGTTTTAGGCCAGATGAAAGTATAGAGGGTAGAGGAGTTGGAGAAGCTCCTGTCGTTAATTTTTTGTTCTTTCAGTGCATTCAGACTCTCTGTTTTTATGTGTTTATCCACCAAGAATTTGAATAACTAACAACACTGTAGTGCTACTCGTAATATATGTAGTGCTACTCGTATTATATGTGATGCGACTCGTAATATATGTAGTGCTACTCGTATGTACTGCTACTCGCAATATATGTTAAAGAAATCGAAACACCAGAGAAGCAATTTAATCCACGAAGAACCACAACAGAAATCGCGCCCACATAGAACCAGCACAGAAAATGGAATACTCGTAAGAGGGAGGTAATTTAATCCGCCCATAATTAGTAGGGAAATAGAATCAAGAATGAAGTTATTAAATCCATGTGCTGTAGAGTCATCACATAAATCGTAACGAGAAGGACGTAGTTTAATTCACGTACATTAGAATCACCACTGAATTGGAAAGAAGAGGGAAGCTATCTAGTTCACATACACTAGAATAAACACAGAAATCATAACAGGCGTGGAAGTAATTTAATACGCATAAAAAAAAAACTAATATTATGTTGTAGCCAGAATAAGGTTAAAAATTCAAATTTTTGGCGAGAGTTTGGACCTGAATGCGAGCCGAAAATAACAAGGTTCGTATATACACCGTCGCGCTTGTGTTACGGATGACATAGTATCATTTATGGGAACGTCACGGGTTATTACGGTGTTCATA